>NW_024387414.1:3240202-3689728 GCF_900408965.1 Simochromis diagramma | reverse complement strand
TATTTGAACTCTGCTGCTCTTGTAGTAGGATCAACACATTACAGTATTTTTGTTTCTGTGTGTGCTTCTGAATCCGACTTTACAACATATAATATATAGATTGTTCCATAAAACAGTTAAAAAAAAAACAGCTATGATATCTTCATTGTAGCTTGTAAAGTGGAAGGGATCCTAATTAGTTATAGTTATTTAAAATAATAATAATGCTTTTTATAAAAAAACAAAAAAAAACAACAAAACCCCCCCCCAAAAAACAAGCAAACAAAAAAAAATAATGGTATCATGCCATGGAGACTTCAGGATTTTATACAGTACCGTGCAAGTCTTAAATGAGTCCTCAAGTCTTTATATTTTGCTTCCAGAGAGCTGGTCTTTCTTAAAATTTTCTGTGATTTAATCTGTGTATCTGTGAAATAATTCTCCAGAGCAGGCAGAATTCAGAAATTGAGAGCAACAGCGGTTGAAAGTGTGCAGGTAGGTATTCCAGAAGCCAAACAGAGAGACAATGTAAGGAAACTGGAAACAGGATTGCAGGTTATTAGTAAGGTAAGCCCGATGATCTCAACGGAGAAGAAGATGATCTGGTGGAGATCTGCTGCTCATCCTGCCTTCAAATATTTCAGGGGTTGTTTGTTATCATTTAGAGCAGGTGTGAGAAGGATAAATCCCAGAGCAATTATGCGGCCAAAGGCGGGTCCATAACTCCACCTGAAACTCAGAGATTCATTAGAGGAAAAAGAAAACATAAGGCAAAAAATACCCCAGCCTGCCTCAGCCTTGACACGACATATGACAGATTCAAGCATCTCAAAACAGCTTCTCAAAGGATGAACCAGTGTGTGGCTACACATAACAGACAATTTGACAAAGAACCAATTTAATATTTTTAGGCATTTAGTGCAACAGCCTGCAAGTAACAAATGCTTTTTTAATTTTGTTCAAAATTTAAAAAATTCAAAAAAACACTGTTTTACAGCCGTAAGGTTGCATTTTTGCACCAACAAGGCAATTCACAAAGAAAACTTGGCATATCTTAGGATGGTGTGCAGTCTGTGTGTAAAAGAGTTTTAGGAAATTGGACAAAAAAATGTCTACAGCAGATGAACAGTACAGTGAGTGTTCACAGCCATCTGTAAAGCAGGGTGGAGGTTTTGTCAGGTTTAGTGTTTCAGACGGTGGTTTTGAGGTATCTTGTCAAAATCGATGGAATTACGAATGCAGTAAAGTACCATCAGATTTCGATCCATCATGCAATACCCACTGGAAAACATCTGATTAGCTATGGTTTCAGTTTTCACGATGATTCCAAACACACTGTCAATACAGCAAAAGCATGCGTGGATTTAAAAAAAAAAGAAGAAGAAAAAGAAGCCTGAAAACTATTCCTAAAGATTATGTCAAGAAAATACCAAAAGCCTGTTCTAAAGACAGTTAGGACTATCTTTGTGTTGGAGAATAAAGTCATACCAAATAGAATAAAACGTTACAATTTTCTATTATTGCCTTATACAGTGCTGTTGATGGAGCTCTGTATGTTTTAATAATCAACTGCACCTACTTACAATTATCCTAGCAATATATTTGCCAAAGAAATAAGGGTTGGCTCAAATCTTTTGCAAAGTCTACATAACAGCCTCAGTTGAATCTCTGCAAGCTGGTCTACAGAAAACTTGAGGGCCTCACAAAAGTCTCTCAATGTAAGGTTGTAATAAGGCTGTAATAATTTAGGAGATACTTAGTGTTGTGTTTATGTTTAACCCTGCTTTAGTTTCTAAATCTTGTGAACAGACGCAGATGCAGAAAAATATATTTATGAAGCATTTCCTTCAGCAGTACTCATCTGTACCTCTTGCCGTCCCAGATGTGCACTTAACATGAAGCAGAGGGACAGGAAGTGTCATAAACGATTCACGGACAGTGCACTGAAGGTAACTGAGACAGAATCTGCAGTAAAGCACTTTTGAGACCTGGGAACATGAGAATTATTCCCAGATTTCAGATTTAAAAATATTCACTTAAAAGAATACTCCACTGAATCATCTTCTGAAAAGTTTGAAGCACGCTGCTCTGTGGGGACTGCTGCCTTCCCTTTAGATTCGATTTATAGAAGTTTCATTGGATTTAAAGGGCAGCCAAGAGGCATTTGTTTAAATCAGACATAGGGCTGTTGATTATAGCAAAAATCATAATGATCATTATATTGGAAATCTGTATTTTATTTAATTACTGATTGTTTAATGCCATTATGCTCATATACTGATGACATTACATGGATATGCTCAAAAACAATCTTGGAACAATGGTTTTTATTAGAACTTTTAATATTATTTAACACAAAATCAAACTGAGGGTTGTGGGGAAGACATGACTGTAGATAGAAGAGTGAGAACCAAACCACTTCATCCTTCACTACTGGAGGTCTGCAGGTGTATGGAGGCAGTGAGAGGCCCACATGGCAGTGGATTTGCACATCTCAGAGAACCTGCATGTTAGCCAGAGATTTAGAGTGTGATCCACAGAAACTATGTGGCAACTTTTTTTAAGTTTCAAGTTGTTGTTTTTCTTTAAGAAGTTGGCTACACAAGAAAAAGTTAATTGTCTTTCATTTTAGCAAATGCCACAAAGAAACATATGTTTACATTATAACAAGATGACCTCCAGCAGATATGCTAATTATGATTCTTGCTGTTGGCAGCAGTGAAAGTATGATGTTTTTCATCATACAGAGGAGGAGGTCAGTGGAGTTGAATGAATGTTTTATTGACCCATCTAGCCACCCCACCCTTTTAGACTTTGTGTCTCCACAAACAAGCACTAGTAAGAAACTAGTATATACTGTATGTATATGTGCATATAAACACTAAGTCTTTGACTATTTCTTTTATTGGCTCTTACCCCCCTGTAGTTACTATGAAGAGCAGCCAATCGGGGGAAGGAAAGGGTAGTAAACTGATAGGCTGCACCAAGGCCCAGTATAAGGTAATATCAAGTATCAATTCAAAGCTAACCCTAATGAAGTAGCTTTAGAAGAGAAAGATTTAAAAATAAGCAAAATACATCCCCTTTAAAGTAAAGATAGAATTCTCGTTTAAAATGAGAAAGACCTTCGACTTGAATCCTCATAATGCTGCAGTTCTTGCTCGGCACAGAAAACATTCAAAATTAGGTAAATAGCATCATGCACAACAACTATATTCAAAAAGATTCAGGGAACACTTGTCATCCTTAAATTTCATAGTCAAGGTAATCTAATTGCAGACACACAATAAAAAAAATGCCTGAAGGTGTCGTAGAAATAGCTGTCGCGCTTTTAGGTACATAAACAATTCATTGTGTGTGTATACTTCAGGAGCCTGCGGTGTATTTATGTGAGCGAGTACACAAGAGTACGATAACAAGAGCCCACGCCGTGAGCAGTAATCTGCTAACACAGTGGATTGAGTTGACTCTGCAGGATTAGCAGTGGTGTGTAACACAACACACTCTTAATTACTGCTATACAGTCATGTTCAATGTAGAGGAAGAGACAGAGATTGAAGAAGAGGGGGCACCCTTTTAATTGCTGTAATACATTCATGCACAAGCAAAGGAAAATTAAAAAGATGAAAGAGGAGCAGAGGGTGTGCTTTTTTTCTCTCTACTGTCTGAGTTTGGATATTAATTCAGACTGTACAGCCGCCTGTATGTGCACACAGAACTCAGAGCTGTACTAACCTGGCACACACAAAATACACACATACGTCACCAAACTATCTGTGATCGAGTTGTTCTGTACTGCAGCCACAAGTGGATGAGGCTGTTCTGTCATTGTCATCGCCCTCGTCCTATCAGCGTGTCAGTGTGTGTGGGTGTGGGTGTGTGTCAGGGGCGGACGGAGAGAGAGGCTGCCAGTTGTGGCAGATCGATATCACTGACTGAGAGATCACAGGAATGCTTAGTGCCCATCAATGACTGCAGTGTGTGTGTGTGTGTGTGTGTGTGTGTGTGTGTGTGTGTGTGTGTGTTATGCAGTATCCCACAACAGAGGGGGGCAAACGGGTGAAGGATGAATGGTTTAACAGACAGATGAGTTGATGAATCCTTTTTTCTTTCCTAAGTTTCCTCATCTCTCTCTCTCTCTCTCTGTGTCTCCCTCTCTTTCTGTCTGCCTACCTTGTTCTCTGTCTGAGTATCTGATCCAGCTCACGATGATGCAGTTGCAAGAGTGACAGAGATTTTACGTCTTTATTCAGTTGTTCATATTGTCTCTTTCTTTTGTGCCTATTGTTTGTGTCTTGTGTTCTGACCCTTCTCTGCTCATCACATCTCAGTTTCCACTAGCTTTGCATTTCTGATTCATCTTAGAGTTGAATGAGAGAACGTGCCAGTTCATTGTTATTTTTTTAATTCAAAATGTGATATCCATCATTCTTTTAAGCATCTGCTATGACGTATTCCCATTCTTGGCTGACTGTGCAGAAACAACGGTACACTGCACAAGTGTGCAGCTACATTAGCGGCATTAATAGCTGTCAAAAAAAGGGCATATGTGTGCCTGAGGTAAATGCTAAATGCTAATATGAGAACATAATTACACTGCAATGTTAACATCCTGGTGCTCAGCAGGGTACAAAGTTTCACCATTGTACTTTAATGTGTTAGCAAGCAAATATTTGCTAATTAGTTCCAAGAGTACAGCAGAGGCTAACACACTGGGCTAATTAAAATTCCAACCTGCTTGCTAAATCAAACATAGGATTTTGTGCCCGTCCATCTAATGGATAGAGACTGGTTGAATGAAACTATGAAACTCGCAGTACAAGCATTAAGACTTTAATGTAAATACATAAATATTATCCAATAATATCTGTTATTGTTCTGCCAAGATGCAGTTAGAGCAATATATGTTTTGATATAAACACTTTTCCCCCCCTTTGTACCAAATATAACTGTGTCACACCGATGTGATAGCTACATCGGTGTCCAGACCCTCAGGTTTAACTGGAGGAATTAATGATTAAGGATTAACAACTGTTTTCATAGACAGGGTCTACAAACATATTCATAACTATGTACAAATGAGAGAATCAATCCCAGCATTTCTGGGATCTGTTTAGTTTGGAATCACCACTCAAACCCCGGGAGGAACTCGGCCTATACCCATAAAGAATCCACACAGAGAACATGTCCAGTCTGGACTTCTTGCAGTTAGGCAATAGTGCTAACGACCACACCAATGTAGTAGTAGCAGTACATGCTTTTCACAAAGATTAAGTCATGCAGGTCTAAGTACATGCAGCCGGTACAGTGAAACTGTAAAACACCTCAAGTACAATTGGAATTGTTTCTTAAAAGCTATTTCTTTGACATATTTCTTCAGAATTTAAGCAGACAAAAATCTGGAGATGAATGTGGTTAAAGCACCACATGGAGTCCTGAGAGATCTCAGAAAATAAAACAGCTAATCCTTAGGCTCCAAATACAAAACTGATCTATCAAAGACAAAGTAAAAACTTTTTGAGTCACTAAAAGGTAGTGTGGTTTATTCTGAAAGAGCAATAGGGAATGGCGTAGTCATCCACAGAAGAAAAATAGTGGCGGCTTATCACAGGATCCTTTCCATGGTGAAAACCCCTAAAATTCAGCCAGATGAAAAACACTCTCCAGGAGGTAAGGATATCAAATCCAGGTCCATCATAATGAGACGATTTCACATGAGAAAATAAAGCAGGTTCACCACACGGTGTAAAGTAGTGATTAGACTTGAGAACAGAAAAGCCACATTAGACTTTGCCAAAAAAACATCTTTAAAAAAAATGCAGGTCTATTCCATATAGTGGAACTCAGAGCAGCCAAGCTTTGAATGGCTTATGGTCAGAAACAGTAAGTATTTAAAAACGCAACTTTTAAAAGTAATCTGATGTGGGAATACATGGTTCCAAGTCCCGCTGAGACACTGCGGTTTGTTGACGTCTGAAGAGAGAGAAATCACAAAGACGTTTCCTCACATTGATGACTGAACAGGCATCAAGTCAGGATTATAGATTTTTTTTCTAACTACATATAACCCCATGAAAACAGGGGAGTGTTTTGAAAAACAACAACAGTAAGTCTTTATTCTAAGCACATACTATTAAATAATTTTCATTTAATAAACAGCTAAAACAGCACACGTGTAAGTAGTAGTAGCTGCTTTCTCTGTCTGTTTATCGAACATCCCGACAAACTAGCAAGTTAGCTTAGCTAAAAAATAAAAATAAAAACAGATTAACTGTGTCCCAAAGCCAAGGCTGATAGTACACTCTTTCAGATATTATCAAGTGCAACACTATGTCTCTTTTCTGCTGTCGATACTTCACTTCAACCCACCTCGTGTTTGGGTTACTCAGTGATACGATGAGCCAGAGATCAAGAGCTGCTCATCTACAAATCAAGACTGAAGTACAGAACATTTTCTGGCTATTGAATACATTACCTGCCGGGGGGAAAGCTGGTGATGGTGGTAGGGGAAGTGCTTAATGTTCTTTTTGCCTGAACTGTTGTTAATAATTACGGTTGATATATTTGATGTGCTTAAAACAAATGTGAAACAAAATTAATATCCTAGAAGGACAGTGAGCTAATTCATCTGCTTAGAGCAGCTGAAGATTAAAGGCTTCAAGTGCTCTTTAAGGAAGTGACACAAGAATGCTTTATTGCCTTTCACTGGAGAGTTAGAGAGCTCTGAACCTTAGAAACTTTTTATTTTTTGATAAAGTCAGCAAGAATACACAATATTAACTACCTATGGCCTCAGTCCAGATCCTGCACATCCATCAAACTCTGAGTTCTTTGTCTCTCTATTTTACATTCTGTCTGTCATGCCTCTTCCTCATTTACTTCCTTTTTTGTGCCACTTTGCATCGTCGGACTACATCCTCTCATCATTGATCTCCTGTCCACCATCCTACAGCCAGAGGTGTCTTTCTCTTTGTCTGTTGCTCTTTTTTCATTTCTCTCCCATTTTCTCTCTTGCCTTTAGTCCACCCTGCCCCAAACTGGTTGCAATCGAATCCATCTCAATTCCAAAATGAACTCTGCTAAATAATTGAAAGTTCAATTCCAATATTGTGAATGAATACCTGCTACGCAACAATAGGCTGTTCAAATTTCTCTCCATCCAGCCCGTCGCTTTTACCCCCACTGTGATTAGGTTGTTTCCCATCCTCGGTGCAGAGTGTACCGCTCTGTGGCTAATTGGCGAGTTCAATCAGAGAGACAAATGAAGACAGGAGACACTGACCTTTGAGAGGTAGTCACTGCTCTCCTGTCTTTTCACCTCTCTGCACTTTTCTCCTCTTCTTTTTCCACTCATTTTCTGCTACATTTTGGACTCTGCTTTTTGCATCTTTCTGCTTTGCTTCTTCTCTCTTATAATTTCCATCTCCTCTCTCTTGTAACCTTTCCTTCATCTCTCATCGCCTTCTTGTCTTCTGCCCTCCTTTTCTTTTCTTCTATCCTCTTCCCTCAGCGGGAAATGAGTTGGCAGTCATTCCAATTTATTTTGACAACTTATTCTCCAGCTTGTCAGAAGAAAATTACAGTGCATACATGCTCGCAGACATTTTTCTGTGTGTGCTCATACTGTATGTGTCTGTTTTCACTGCCACATATAGCTAAAAACCCACTGCTTCCCACACCCAGCTATTCAAGGAGGGAAAGAAAGGCAATGGTCCAGAGCAGAACAATGGTTGCCTCCATGGTGTGGCGGAGTCGTTTATCTGTTTGAGGCCCGAGTATGTCCCACTTGTTTTCCATCTGACCCGCCAACCGTGACTGATGGTGCAACCACACCACGTGGGGGTCTACATTACAGCATGACCTCTCTGTGTCAGGCACACTTGCTAATGGCTGCTGTGCTGTCGTTCATCACAGCAATGGCCTGGGAGATGTGAATGATCGGGCAGAGGCGTGAGCATATTTATGCATGTACGCACATGCAGACGCACCACACCGCTATAAACGCAACACCATGAAATTCCAGCAACGGATGAATCATTTCCGAGTTCTCACATATTCACTGTTACAGTTGCAGTGTTCTTGTAGGACAAGGAAAGACTTTGTTTTCTTTTGTTTGTTCGTTTGTTTCTTTGGTAAACCATGGATTTTGCTGCAGAGATTTAAATTCACTCAATGCTTTTTCATAGTGTTCAGTGATTCAGCTTTGTTATGTGATTTTGCTATTTTGACCACTTGCAAGTTGAAAGTTCATAAGAAAGCCTTTTAACACTTGCCTCTTCATATTTTTAAATTAACCTGTCTCTGCCTGTAAAAACTTCTGATGAGGCGACAAGGTGACCCCAAGCACACAAACAAACAGGCGCATGCCAGTAAAACACTGAATCTGCTCCTTTCAAGAATGTTTCAAAGACGTCTAAAAAGAAATTTTATGTCTGATGGCGTTTCGCTCAGGCCTTCTGCTTTTAGCTGATGAATCTGAAAACAGCCTTTTAACGTCAGACTCTGAATATACAGCATCTATCATTCTTGAAGCTCCAAGAAAAGTAGCATTGTCCAAAAAATACTTGAGACATGAGCGACTTTCAAGAACTGTCAGCTACAAGACATCCCACTTTTACCATTAAGCAGTTCTCTCCTGTTTTGAAATGTTCAGAAGCAAAAAAAATACAGACAGAATTCAATTAAAGGGATACCTTTACATCTCATCTGCATATTACAATATCTTAAACAGACAACCAAAGAACTCATACCGCCACAATCACCTCCCTCACTCACTCTTTTGTGGGATGCCAATGTTCACATTTTGGACAGAGTAGATAGATGGTTTGAAAGAGGAGTGAAAAGAAGAACATCTATGTTCACTGTGAACGACCAGCTTTGAACAGAGGCGGTGGCTTACAACACCAACTGTCTGCCATCTATAATCCACTCATATCCTGGGCCATTTGACCTCAATAAATCACATGACATGCTGGGGCTAGGTGTCACAAAAAAAACCCTCAAAAACCTTGGCTGATTGTGACCCACACCAGTTTCCACACCTCGCCTAGCGTGATTAGTTAGAGGATCAATAGGTCCATGTCCCTCTTTGGGGACAGTCCCATAGGGCTTAAAATCTGGCACTCTCTACCGTTTGCTCTTAGAACTGAAACTTAAAGAAGTCCAGATGCTTTTCTTTCCAAGCTCCTTAGGCTCCGATGGCCTGGATGACTGGGAACCTTCACACCTCCCTAGCATCTCCAAAATGACTTTTCAAGCTGGGGTAGTCTGTTGCCATCAGGAAGTGCCTATACCATGGACGAGTGCATGCCCTGGAACAATTTTTAGTTGGGTGGTACACATAAAATTAATATCCAGATAAATGCCAGACTCTAGAGTTTCCCAGCAGTATTGCAGCGAGATAGTAACTTGGTCTTAGGTTCTTTCCTCTTTCTTTCACCTTTGTTCTCCTCAGCATCTCTAGTTTTTCCCATCATTATATCAATCTAGATAGCTAGGTCTGTTTTCCATTGTTAAGCTTGCACTCACTGAGTGTAAATAATTAATTAATGTTTTAAATATCTGAAATATGCAGTTATTAAATAAGGTTTTATTTAAAATAAGAGAAATAAGACAGTTTGTGTTAAAATGCTTCTTTGTCAAGCATGCAGCCCTTTAACCTGACAGCAACACTAGCCTGTATCTGTGCTCCTCTCACACTAGGTCTGCTTGAATTGATACCATTAAATGTTTTTTACTTTGACCTTGAGCTGACACTGGCAGTGATTATAAGTATTTTCTTGTAGTGTCAAGCAAGTTGCAAGGGTAAATCGAAGTTTCACTTGCAATGGTCCCAATGTACCTCTTTTTCACAGTTTAAGAAAAAAATACAGTCCTTGATCCCTGATCCAGCCTCCCAGAAACACCAAGTTGAGACACTTAATGGCCTCGCATGAGGGGATAAATCCATGCTTCTGTGTGTGTGTGTGGGTGTGCATGTGCTTGTGCATGTGTGTGTGCATGTGCTTGTGCGTGTGTGTGATGAGTTCAAAGCCTTTAGTCGCACAGGGATAAAGAGTCAATTTGGTCAGGGGGACATCGAACCGTTTGCCCTGTAGATTGCCTTGTTAAACAGCACTTGTCTACCTGTCAAAATCTCTCCAGACCTTTTATCTGTCTACTCCAATAATATCAGCCACTACTAGAACAGCATATTAGCAGAACAGTCGCCTCTGAACTTCAAAGTGCTGTGCTCTTTTTTGGCTAGACATCACATTGCTTAAGAGCCCCAGGTGCCATCGGTTGAGTTTTTGCTTCCTTTTTTTCCCCTCTCACGTTTGAAGTGCGTTCAGTTGGTCCCACAGCATTTTGCATCTATTGTCAGATTGCACCGAGTCTCTCGCTGCTTTCTAACGTTGGCCTTTTCTCACTGATTGCTTCCCTTCTACCATGAGATATCTTGTCTAAGGAGCAATCAGGGGAGACAAACTCGGCACTGGATTTCACGGAAGCTCAGTTCTTCAAGGTGCATCAGTTTTTCTGATTTTATTTGATTTTTAATCCATTTTGTTTTCACACTTTCTTCCTTCATCCAGTCACATCAGTTACATTTACATATTCTCTTGCGCTGAATGTCTGTCTGAAGTGTAGGTGGCATGTGTGCGTGAGTGTGTCTGTCTTGTGAATGTAAATGTGTGATATCCTGTTCCTCTAAATACACCGCTAAAGCTATTGCTCATCATCTCTGGAAAAATGAGCTGAATAAATATGATAATGAAAAGAATGGCGAGATAAAATGCTGCAATAGATCTCACTTTATTACAGACACTGACTTGTTAGTCTCTTGCTGCACTACAAAATAACAAATGTGTGTATGTTTGATGTGAGATCTAATTAAATTATTTCTTTCTTGACTGTTTATGGCTCCATTTTCTGTTTTCTTAAATTTTCATCATTGTTTTTCCTTTTCTTCCACACTCTGTCTTTACTCTGGAATCTATTATACTTGTAAACTTAATGTGTATTGAATCGACGTCTTCTTATCCTTGACTGGCGTCCAGTCAGATGCCACTGGTGTCGTGCACATTCACAGTATCCTTTGGAGTCTCTGCAATGACACATCGACTGCAGGGGATATTGGAGCCAAGAGATAACAGTAGGATTTTTGAGTGCTGGCAGTGAAGTAGTACATTGGAAGTTTGTCGGCCAGGGGGTTGTGGTTAATGTCCCGTTTGGGAGTGCATATTTGTGTCGCTGATTAATTTGGTTTTCATCCACCTTTCTTTCTCTTTTCCTTGGTGGTTAGGATTAGATGCCAGTTGCTACTTGATTAGGTATAGGCATCCAAAATGAGGGATGCATCGATATAATATTTGAATTGAATATTGGCCTGATCCTGGCTCTAAATGTTGCTCTGTAAAGCACCTTGAGGCAACTGTAGTTGATATTTGGCATAATAAAATAAATAAAGTTATGACTGAATTATGTACAATGCTTCGGCAGTAGTGCACTTCTTGCTAGCAGTAGAGCTAGTATAGCAGTACATAACATGTTATGTTATATCAGAATTCATAAATAAAATGAATTGGGACATCTTTAATGAAAAGTTTCCAGTTAGGTTTAAGAAATGGTTTGGGTTTTAATTAAAATGACCTCCATTCAATTCAATTCAGTTTTTAAAGGTAAAGGTAGAGTTAAATGAAAGTCTTTGCTAGAGGCCATATACAAAGCCAGAATGGCAGCCCTTATTCTGAAGAGCTAATATTGCACACAAAAATTTCCTGTTTCTGTTGTCAGAGTGGACCGACACAAGACGTTGTTCTCTGCACTGCCGTCTCATTTTTGTATCAAACCAAAGAGCCAAGCAGGAGGAGAAGGCATTTTTTTTTATTGGCAGAATATAATACGAATCCCTGCATGGTATTTTGAAAATGCCTCATACAGCAAGTGATGTCTGAACACTCACTGTACCTCTTCACAATGCACGTACCAACAAGAACAAATTGATTCTCAGGTGCCTTCCAGATAGAAAGCAAACCATTTTTCACTCCATATGTAGCACAGATTGTTATTCAGCTTCCATTATAGTACAGTACAGAGTGTAATCAGTGAAAATAGCCATATTCTGGCAAGCTGAAATCCATTCCATTTTTGCACCAACAGCTGTCTATGGCCTAAGCAGCTGGCACCTTTTGATCACTCCTGATTTGCGTTCCTCTGTGAAATGAGACGTGACCATTACTCTTGTCTGTCTGCTGTGGACTGCCAGCAATATTACCTCTCATATTTGCTAAAAGCTCTGTGTAAAAGTACATTTATGCGACAAGGTCCTGGCTATCACCTGCTTTGCACTTCAGAGCCATGGCTTCCCACGAGAGAGATATCAAAGTTATGCACATTATTATTATTATTATTATTATTATTAATAATAATAATAATAATAATAATAATAATAATAATAATAATAAGATTATTATATCTTTTGTAGGATATACTCAGAAGTGCTCATTTAAAAATGTGTTCACTTTGTCTTATTTATTTATTTTTTAAGCACAAAACCTAGTGAACCTAGTCAAGAAAGAATCATGATTCTGGTTAAATAGGCCTAACAATGAGTTCATTTTCAAAAGCTTGTCTGCAAATGTACTAAGATTGATGAAGCATCAGATGACACAAAGACCAATTTGGAAAAATATCAAAACAGGTGAACCTTGAAATCTGGGCTCACGAGTCCCATTTGCAACACAATGATGATGCTGCACACAGACAATGTTTTTCTGTTGCGCTATTGACTTGTGGACATTTAAACAGAGTTTTTTTTGGAAAGCACTCAAGAGGAAAGGAAATATACTGACACGATTGTTCAAATATTTACAAATGAGCTCAGTATACTGTACCTTTGTTACACTATTCTGAGCCAAGCAATGTATTTTCACACTGATGTGCACTGTTTGGTGTATGCACTGACATGAACTTGTAAGTCAATATTTTGTATGACTACATTCAACACAATCTTAACTCCCTCAAGGAAGCTTTCTGGTAAGTAGTCTTCAGGAATAGTCCAGCTGCTTGAAGGGCCTTCCAAAGCTCTTCTTTGGATATTGGCTCCATTTTTGTTCCTTTCCTGGTCAAGATGATCCCACACTGTTTCAATAATGTTGAGGTCCAGGTGCTGGGGAGACAAGTCCATGACTGCTTGTGCTCCACTGTGTGTGTTTGGGTTTTTTCTTCTATCCAAGTATGTTTTACTGCATTAACAGTGTGTGCTTAAAAAATAAAGCCATGCCAGTCAGACACTTTCCAAATGGTAGTGCATTGTGGCTCAAAGTCGTAGGTTTCTGCATTCATAATTTCATCAATTTTGACAAGATCCCCAACACCAATAGCTGAACGAAGCCCCAGATATCACAGAGGATTTGGCTAGTCTGCCAAATCTATGATTTAGTGTTAATAGTTCAGAATATTTTCTGTTTGTCACAGTTAATTGGTCCTTAAATACAAAATGAATTCAAAATATTTATTATGCACATATTTTAGACATATTTGAATTCATTTGTTAGTATATTGACTAAGTATTTTTTAAAACCTCTATTGAATAAGACATTTGACAGTTTGGAATTGTGGTTGGATTCAATGAAAGACTTTCAACCCTGATCCATGTCAGCACAAAAAATAAGAGTTTTTGAGATTTACCTCTGATAGGCTTTTGATTCATGCTAAAAGTAACTTTAGGAGACATTTCAGCTTTGGAAATGATCTACTTGTGAAGTTATTGGAAAATTCCCCTTGGACATCATCGTCTCTTATCTGCTGTTGGAAACAAAACTTTGAAAGGCCCCACAAGCCGTGTTTAAAAAAAAAAAAAAAATGTTACAGTCACTTTTGGTTTAGCACCTCTAATGGTCCCCCCATTGTGCAGAATAATTAGAGGCTTTTTAAATGTCATAGAGCCATCAGCATGATGCTGTAATTAAAAAAGAAAACCCTTTATGAGTGTCATAATGAATTGGCAAAGTCATTATCATCATCGCTAAACAGGCTTTGTTCTTCCACTGGCTGCGTGTGTGCGAACATTCTGTCATTTGTTTAATGAATCACATTGGACTGTCTGTCCTTGGATAAAGTATAATGATAGTTTGATACATTAAATTGTGAATATTTGGTGACATGTTTTTGGTTCATGTCGTTCCCCATATTCTTTGCCCTTCATTCGCTGTTTGATAGTTATTTTGTTGCATTCTCTGAAAAATTTGCAAATTTTAGCAAAGTCACATAAATTCTTTTGTAAATTACTGAATCTTCCTCTTCTCCTTCCTTTGAATGTTCCCTTTAAGATTCACCATGGAGCTTCATCTGCTTTCATCTCACCCCGTTCTTAGCATTCTCCTCTGTCACATCACCCCTCTGTATGTCCTCTTTCACTACATCCATGAATCTTCTCTGAGGTCTTCTTCTTTTCCTCCTGCCCAGTAGTTCCATCTTCAACAACTCATGTCCAGTAAATATCCACTATCCCTCCTCTGCACATGCCCAAAACATCTCAACCTTGCTTCTCTAACTTCTTCAGACATCTCAAGTTGTGCTGCCACTCTGCTATGCTCACTTATAATCTTGACCATGCGGGTCACTTCCAACAAAAATCTTTCCATCTTCACCTCTGCCACCTCCAGCTTGGCCTACTGTCTTTATGTCAGTACCACCATCTCAAAACACCATCTCGAAGCAGGCCTTGCTTCCATCTTGAAAGTTTTCCTTTCTCTTGTTGCTATCCCTCTTTCACAAATCACCCCAAAAATCATTTCCACCATTTCCACCCCGCCTGCGTCTTGCACACGGCCCCTGGCTTTGGATGTTGTCGACCTGAGGTATGTAAATTCATCCACCGTCACTACATCTACGTCTCGTTGCATCTCTGTCTCCCTCTCATCCACACAAGTGTATCCTGTCTTGTTTAAATGCATTCCTCTTCTCTCCAGTGAATACCTCCACCTCTTCAGGCTCTCTTCCACATCGATATACGTAGACCAGGTTAATTTACATTTATCTTTACTGCTCCAGAAAGCAAATGCATTGTTTCTCCTTAGCAGCTAACCATCTGTTCCCCAGTGCCCCAGAGTGGATTACTGAAGAACATATATGAGTAAAGTATGCACAGGGTATGTAAAGTACTCTCGAGAGTGCACATTAAGTCAGTACATGCACCACTTCAACACCCTGGAGAAATTTTTGTTGTTTTAATTAGTGAACACTGCTCCTCCTCATCAGCCCTTACATCTTGATGTTGATCATGAGATCTTATCTTGCCTCGTTTGAGCTTTGATAGAAAGATAAACAACAGTGAGTGCTTTAGCCTGCTGAAAAGAAATTATCATCAGTAGAAAAAATAAGATTTTTAGAAACATCTATGAATTATATCATTTCATAAATGGCAAATGCTACAAGCATTTCTTAAAAGTTGTATACAAGTTGTATATATCTGTGTATCTTTTATTCTAAAGTCATTTTAATGTAAAAATCTACATATTGCTAATGAAGAGATCCCATACTGTCTTTCAATGTTCTTGTAACAGTGACAATAAAGGTCTGTCTGTCTGTCTGTCAATAGCTCAGTGTCTCTTATATAAATGCCCGTCAAGTGGTAACCCAATGAAGCCAAAGCAAAAGCACCAAAACCCTCAAATTCTCACTTAAGACTGGCTTCAAAAACAGGTTATGTTTACAGTCCTTCATGTTCTTTAGATTAGGAGGAAAAAATGATTGAGTGTGCTGCTATTTTCATTATTATTCATCACTTGGTCACTCTGACTTACAGGGACATATAGCCTGTAGCTGTTGATCTATCTGACATTTCATATAATTTGCAGTGTATAACAGATGGTCCAAAAAGTCTGTAGAAATGCAATGCTAGACTTTATTGTTTTTTATTTTCAGTATCATAAAGAAGAAATTTGCAGGGTTTTTTTGCAATACATCCATGTATGCATCTTTCTATTTAGGGTTTTGCGTTTTAGTTGATAACTTTAGCTGCCTCTCATCCAAAGATGATATAATGACACAGAAAGATGGCCAGAAAGCTAAAGTTGAAGCTTCAAATCAGGGACTCCACAGATCAGTGGGTGATATTGTGGTGGTGACACTCATCTTATACTTCAATTTAAGTAAAATTATAAAATAAATTTCGTGTGCACTGGAAGGTTAAAAGTCCTTTTATAAATGGCAAAATATATCAGTCATGAGATTTGATAGTGTTATTTTATAAATATGCCTACATTGTACTGTATTATTTGAGGAACCGCTTCTGAATTGTGTGAAACGCACATAATGAAGAGCAACAGAATGCATTAAAATTCAACAATGTAATGCCTCATTTCGTCACGTTGCCTTGTTAGTCCACTTTAATGCTCCAAAAGGAAAGGCATGATAGAAATTTCAGCCATTTAAGAGAGCCATTGTATGAGTCCTTTTCATCACTGTTCTCATTCTGTCACAACAAAACTTTTAAATCTTTATGCTTATAATCTTTGGAACCTATGAAGCTATTCATAGCTATCAAGGTTTTCCTTGTATGATGAACACCATACCAACCATCAGCAGCCCAACACAATGTCTTTCACTAAAACCAGAAGTAAATTTTTTACCCTCTCATAAGAAAAAAGAAATGATAATTTTTACCTTATTCTTTCTCTCCCTAGGTAAAAGGCTGGCCTTGATGTTCTTAGAATAATAGGCTTGTCCCCTGAGCTGGAATGCAATCTCCTTTCAATACAACATTTAAGATTTTTTTTTTCCTTAAACATTCAGATAATTTTGACAAGCATTAATCTAGCTTTGAACTTGGTTTGAAGTTTTCTGTAATTGATTTCTGTGGGCAAGTACTGAACTTGCCTACAGACAACTTTCCAGAGAGAGGATCGCCCAATACAAACCAAAAAAACCCAGCTTTCTACGATTGCACAGTGTGGTTGTTAGTTAAAGTGAGTTATCTAGATTCACTCTTACATGGATGTCATGGGTGAAGTATTGCACTATTTTGAAATTACAATAGAGAATATTTGTATGTGTTCAATTGTGCACAGAAGCTTTGTGTTATAGGTAATGGCCTCTGAGCAGTTGTAAAGCTGGATAATTATGACACACTTTTTGAATGAATTTTAATTTGTTAATGGCTAAAGGCTCTCAATCACCTGTAAATGACTTATAATGAAGTTTAGAACAAAAGCGTTTTAGTGCCTGCCAGAGTAATTAGTTTGCTTAAAATGAAATATACGTCCAAAGGCTTTAATACCCTTTAAAGTCTCCATCAGATGTTCAAGGTTGCTAACCTATCTCAGTCGCAGTACAGTAGGTTGAAATGACCGGAATGTGACAACATTATGTTCACCTATGTCATTTATTAAATACACATAGACAGGAAAGATGTAATAACATTGGTGAGGTGACTCTTGAAATTGTATTTGATGGTAAAAATGTTCAGTTCCAAAAAGGACGATAATGGCCTGTAATAATACAATACAATACAATGCAAACACTGACATTTTTGTCCATCAACAATCACTGAATTTTGCAGTAATTTAGGGTATAAACACACTAAATTACCCTTTAGGGTAATAACACATTTCAGTAGTGTAGGCTTTGTTATTATGATATAGTATTTATCAGATTGTAAGAATAACACTAATATATCCCAGTTCCAGCAAGCATATGTACCAACACCTCCTCGTGCTGGCTGTATTGACAACCAGTTACAAATTTCGTTCGACTAACAAAGACCAAAACTAAATATATTTCCTGCAGCAGGGCCATGGCCAGGCTTTAGAAATTGATGAGGTCCAGAATTTTTTCTCTTAATGTATATTTAAGGTGTAGTACCTGTGCTCCAGTGACCAGCAGAGACTAGGTCCTAAAGTTGCAATGCAATAAAAAACAGAAATTTTAAAAACTTCTTTTGCAGGAGCAACTGTGTATACAGAAATATGGAGAATGTGGTGCCTGAAGCAATGAAATACAACAAAATAACAAACAGCAAAATAAAGAAAATTTAGAATTATCTTTGTACTTCTGAAATCACTTTTACTGTCTTTTTTTTTTTTAATGACTAAGATCCAGACGAATGCTATTTTGATTATTTGGATGTTGGTCAAATAACGTAGAGTCTTGGGACGAGGGGGGAAAACTAGGAGGGGGACCTAGAAAACATGGCTATTCACAAATTGGTAGAGCAAGAAGACAAATTCCTGGCTTGTAGCTTATCTTCATATTATCAAACCAGCTCTTTTAAGCACGCCAGTACATACTGTACTTTCATACATACAGATGTTAGGCCTTTTACTGGTTTCAGTCGAGCACAGCTGTGTGTTCATGGGTCTTTTCAAGTTTATGAATGCTAGAGGTGTGAGTAACTATAGTTGAATATGGGTATTTGGACCCAAATTTCATTAGATATAGTTTTGGTTTTAATTGTCACAATTATGTACTGTATGTTGGTATTCCTATATATATAACAGCATAAATTCCAAAAATATATGTCTGGCTGAACTGATTAATCTCTTCCTGGACTGCCTCACCCGAATGCATTACTGTATGTTTTTAACCAGATGGCAGTTTAAGAAATAAATAAATAAATAAAAGGATTTTGCTTTCCTGTGGATGGTGAATTGAAAAAATATGATATTCTAGAATATAAGTCTGCTTCCATTATTTAACTCCGTCATTACAACCTTCATTCATCATCTCTTGCATCTTTGTCAGTACTTTGATCTATTGCTATTTTCACTTACGATGCCATTAAGTGTTGTTGAGAGATCAGTTGGACACAAACAAAAAGTCTCTATCTTGAGAGTGATAACAAAGCCTGCAAGTAGATGGGTTCAAAAATGAATATCTGTGTGCAAAGAGGAAATTAGCAATCAAATTAACTGGTTGCCAGCAGTCATGTAAAAATGTGTAAGTATAGTCAGACGCATCAACACAGTACTTACTGTACTCATATTATTTTAGGACACAGGAGGTCTATCGAGAAAGAAATTTTAAAAAAGAAAGGAACTTATATTGCACAATTTACATTCATTTGTATGACTCACGTCTTTTGTTACAGAACCAGTTATTTAATATATCAGTGAGATATAAAGGTTTTCATGCCAAAGAAGCTGGAAATGTAAGCATATGCTGAGAGGAGACCGAGCGTTCTCTATCGTGGCTCCTAAGCTTTGGAATAATCTTCCTCTTCACGTTAGGCAATCGACATCAGTGCTGGTTTTTAAATCCAGATTGAAAATGCATTTTTATTCACTGGCTTTTGACTCAGTGGTTGACTGACTTGTATTTTATTGTTTTCGCTATGTTTATTATTTTATCGTATTTATTATTCTTATGGTATCTATTATGTTTCTATTGTTCAGCACTTTGGTCAGCCTTGTGTGTTTTTAAAGTGCTATATAAATAAACAATGATGATGATGATGATGATAAGCAACATGTAACCTAAATTGTACTATACCACCATACTCACCTTAATTAATGCTGCAGTATTTTATTTAATGATGGTTAATCTTGTTTTTTAAACACAGTTTTGAAATAAAATTAATTGCATATATGGCATTACATTTTCCTGTTTAGCGCTTAAAATAACACTTATACAGTCTCATTTTACATCATCATTTTGCAGTTCTTAAGAATTGAAAATAAAAGCACACTGGGGAAATTTGATAATAAAATTAAAGTTTATGATATATTACAGAGATGAACTAATTAAATAGAAATCCAAGCAATTTTTCTGATTTCTGTACAATATTTAAGAGAAATTCTTGGGTGGATTTTAGTGGTTACTTCAAAAGTTACACATTTGAACAAATTTGTCTCGTAAAAGGCTTTTGACATTTCTGTTATTTCTGGTATCATGACGACGAAAAACATGCCACTATGGTTCATACCGTCAGAAATGATGACAGTTTTGTTTTCATGGCATATTTTGTCTTCCTTCAGTAATTTTCTTTATTCCTTTAAAAAAAAGTAACAGCAAAAACAGACAACAGCAAATAGCCTGGGAATATACATGCACGCGCACGTGGCTCGTCACTGTGTGAGTTATGGAGGTAGATTATCTGTGTGCTGCGTGCGTGTTTGCATCAGTGACCATGTGATGGATAAGTCTCGTTAAACTTTGATTGTACTGGATGCCTTCCTGGCAGGGACACGATAAGAGTGCAGATGTGCTACTTGTTGTTATTATTATGTGTGATTCTGTGCAGGTATCTGTGTTTGTGTGTGAAAGTAACCCTCGTGTCATGCATTGACTGGATAACAGATGTGTGAACAACACTCACAAACAGACACTTCAAAGGATCTGTGGAAGTCAATGAATCAGTCTGTGTTTGTGTAGCACAGTCTTGTGAAGCATTTCTGATCTTTCAATAGAATAGAAAAGAATAGAATAGAATAGAATAGAGGCGTTATAGGCATGATTTGTGACTTGTTAAGTCGGGTGTAGTATAAAAAACAATATCATAGGCTACGTCCTAGCATTTCTCCTGTGAAAAGCACTGCTTGTCTCCACAGATATTTGAGTTCTTGCTGCTCAGTTTATTTGATGTGCACACTGACAGTATTTGTTGTGCCAAGCTAGGGTTTGTTCAGAATTTTCACATCCGTTTTCCGCTTCACACAGATGAGTCTAGGTAAGGGTTGATTGCCTTCTCCATCTGATGCCAGTGAGAGAGTTCATTTCTCTGATATATTATTTCTGCTTTGAACCTCCAGTTTTTTATTCTCTGACCAGGAAAAGTGGGTGCAGAGTACCAAGATCACACTTATCAGCTGTGAGAATTTTTGTTGACATATTTGTCTGATTTATTGGTGTATTGAATGGCATGCCATTTATGTGGATGTAAGACTGAAATTAAATGAAATAATTTTGTAAACTAATATTATTGTGAACAACATGAAGGACAACTTCACTTTGTTTGACTTCTTTTTGGTAAATCGCTGAAGATGAAATGAAAAACAAATTCATTCACGTAAATACTGCATTGTACTTAAAAAATATATCGCACGCTGCAGAGAAAATTAAAAGAAAATGACAATGTAGAAGAGTTACCCCCAAAAAGGGTATAAATTGCAACCATGTTTTCATTATTTAAACAGGAGACAAACACAGTTTTAATATATTATTATATTATTTAAGATAATATCTTAATATCTAAGATACTACCACTACCCATCACCTCTGGCAGGGTCTGGGCTGCCAGTTGGCCTTTCTACAGCAGTTAAGGTTTTTCTGGGCTGCGGTTGCTAACGCCACACCCAACCCTCCTCCTTTTTCATCCAGGCTTGGGACCAGCAATGGTGGAGTTAAGATAAACATAAACCCTGAAGTTCCTTTGACAGAGTATATCAAAACGATTTACCTCAACTGTTTCATGTAAACATCCCTCAATTTTACTCAGTCATAAACAGTGTTGTGTTAACTGCATTGTAATGTTTTACTTATTAACCCACTGCAATAACTGATTACTTTTGAATTGTGTAATGGATTACATTAAATTTGAATTTCAAAACGTACACAACAGTGGCTTTTGGGGGTCAAGTTGTTCATTGTATTAGGAGGAGGGTTGATATCAGTTTGATCTCTGTACATCCAGGAGAGCGGAATGTGGTTGGCGCAGGTGAAGGTGTATGTGGAGGTCAGCCTCTGCCAGAGGAGAGCTGCATCTCTAGGGACCTTAAAAGTTGTCTAATTCATATTGTGTCTTTGTTGCTGTCTTGTTAATGCAAGCCATTTGCAAGCCATTCAGGAATGAGTTACTTTTGTTCAGAGTTGCAAGACATGTCTTCACTATGAAGACTCTATAGAGTGCTACATACGTTTAACCAGGGCAAACACTGGCTCATTTGAATAGTTAGGAAAGTAATTTAAGTAATTTATACATTTTCTTACATTTTCTTGCAGTCCCTCAGAGTTGATGTAAGTCAGGTGGTGTAAGGCAGGCCTTACATCTACTGTGGGAGTTGTGTAGTCGTGTCAGATTTTTTTTTTGTTGTTGTTAGTGATTTACTTTGGTGATCAATGCATATGATTATAATCATTTAATAATGGCCAAACTGTAATTAAAATACAACTTTGCACCATTTTGTTGTGACAAAAAATTTGAACTAAGAAATTAAGGTTTACTTAATGAAATCTTACTGTGCTAAACATGTCTCACTCTGTGGATGATGCACTGAGGCAATGAGAGAAAGTAACTACAACTGTAAGTAGGGATGAGAATCGAGAATCTATTCCTAGTATTCAAATTGTTAGTCTACTTGCTAGTGGTGTGCAATACTGCAAATTTTGGCATCGATGCGATACTAAATAAATACAGGGCCTGTATTGCCGATACCAATACTTTTAACTTACAAAGGCAGCTTATTTAGGGAAGAGCAATGTGTGATGATTTATGAGATGAATCACCATGAAATTGCAAATTCTGATTTTAACAACCACTAAATCACTGTGATTTTTAATTTCCACAATAATTAGTTAACACAACAAAAGACACCCTTCAGCTTTTCAAGTGTTTTGAAACAGTTTTTTTTGTTGTTGTTTTTTTGCAAAACGGGGGGGGGTTGTAAATATAAATATGGTAATTCCTGTTTATAAAGCACTTTGGATCAACTTCTGTTGTTTAAATATGCTATAGGATATAAATAAAATAGACATGACAGTCAACACAAAAAGATTCAAATATTTTTCATAGTACATGTGAGAATAATTTATTTAAATCAGTTCAGTGGGCTTCATGCTGAACTTAGAGGCTAGAAACAAAGTATGGATCCTATCACGATAGTATCGATCCAATACCAATACCAGCGTTGGTATCGATACTATCGATATCTGCATGCTTGCCTATCGATCCTGCTTATGGATTCTTGCACATGCGCTACAATCAGCTGATTTCAGTTGTCAGAGGAGGAAAACAGTAAGGGATTTTACAGTGTTGAAATGGACATAACTTTTATTTTAATAGCACAAAAGAACGAGGCTGCGATGTGCAGACTGGATCCAGGACAGAAACAACTGCATTATGTTGCTAACACAACTTCAACTCTTTGCAAGCCCTGCACAGCCAGCATGCTAACGCTAAGTTAGGCAAGAACCCAGAGTCACGCTAAAGCTGAGTGACAGCCCAGGACCGAGGTCAGGTGAGCTGAGGTGAAGCCAGCTCCCGCTGAACTTCATCAGGTAACAAACGGAGCAGTCAGGCTGCAGCCTCCGCTTCAATCTGTTTTTTTTTTTCTATTTATATATCTAAATTGTAGAGTAAGGCGCTACAATAATACAATCTTGTTCATGTTTCTAAAGTAGAATCACCTTGGAGATCTCTTTAAAGTCTCTTTGTGCTGGTTTTATTTTTGCTTTGTGCTCATACCTAAATATCAGAAGGAGCATCTGTGTCCTCATAGGTTAGAGATTTGTGTTGGTATGTGGGACTGTAGCTTTGGGTTTATATTGTTAAATGGTAATTATGAGACTTCCTCTTGGGAGTAATTAAGTAATGTACTGCATTACTTTTATGAAAAGTGTTAGTTTTTTTCTGAGTAATGACCTCTCTCTATGTCGAGTCTGCGTCTTAGTGTGATGGTTTCTTGTTCCTGTTTTATTGTGAAGGTCTGCGTCTCATGTGAGTGTGTTCAGTTTTACCTCTGTCTCGTCTTGTTGATTATTCCCAGCTGTGTCCACCACCTGTGTGTAATTCCCCTGTGTTTCTCTGTGTGTATTTAAGTCGTGTCCTCTGTCATTGTAGTTGCTGGTCTGTCTGCGTATCCACCATGTTTCATCCGTGTGTTCCCTGCCGTCATCATCATGTACCATCGTCTTCCTTCCTTCCTTCCTTTATGTTCAGGTTCGTGCTCAGTAGTTTAGTTGTCCCAGTATAGTTTAGTTCTCCGTTTTGCCGTTTGCCTCTTTTTGTGTTCAATAAATCACCTTTACACCGTCACGACTGCCTGCGTTTGGATCCTCCTTTTCCTTTTCTACACGGCTCTTTTCACTCGCCATGACAGTTTGTTAATTTCCTTCTTTTGCCTTGTTCTCACTTCCTGTTAATTTTGATAATTAACTTTTGCGTCTTACTTTTTTACTTCCTGTTTTTGTTCTTTTCCTGCCTTTCTGGTTGCTATTTCTCATTAGTTTTCCCAGTATTCTCTCATTTAGTTTCCTGTCTCTGCCTCAGTCTTTTGTCTTCTGTTTTTTCACGTTCTCTGTTTTTTTGCTTCTTACTTTATTCCTCCTCTGTTTGAACCACATTACTGGATTTTTGTCATTTCCTGAACTGTCAGTTTATTGCAGCTCCAACGATTTGCTCCAACCATCTTTGTCATTTGTGACAATGTCCTGCATTCAGGTCGTCACTTTCATAAAAAAATATGTCAACACGTATCTCGGATCCAAGTTTCATAAACATGCGTGATAGAATCTGTCCTATCTGAAAGACAGTGTGACGAAAGGGCGATTTTAAAACTGTTGTTTTTAGCACAAAGCAGAATCCTTACCTTCCCACACACAAAAAGGGGAATAACAAAAAAAAAAATGTTACAGTCTGTGCATTACTGAAAATTATTGCCTGTCTTGTGATGGGATCACATTAGAACTACATATGACAAAGTTTTATGAGTATATCTTGGAGCGCTGTGTGCTACCACTTTGTCTAAATCTATATAAAAATATTCCAAAGCATTTAAGACCACTCATGTGGTAGCTCCAACTGCAATAGGTGTCCCAGAACGTTTTACTATAATAACACCCCAAATCCCCTGAACAACAAACCGCTACACTATTATGGCCGGTAAAAAATCTGCTTAGGCCTGCCTCTGGAGAAAACGCACAAAAACTAATCAGGAAATATTATACAGCTCATAAAATAGTTAATTTTACTGGATACATTGATGGCTTTTTGTACCACAGCCCATGCCTTATCACAAAGCTTTCATTAAATATCCTTTTGAATAGTTACACAATTTTCTTCCCTTTTCAATAAAGCACATCAGAAGGGAAATGGCCTGTTAAAGTGTGACAAAGAGCACATAATGATAAAAAATAGAAGAAAACTAAATGGAATAAAAGTGCTGAGCAGTAAGAAGTGCTAAGGAGAGTTTTTCTGAGCACAGGGGACATCTGCAGGGTTAAAGAAACAATAGAGTTTATTTGGAGAAGGAACGCAACAGTGAGACACCCAAATGGGAGAAAGGGTAATGGATAAAATGTTGTATTGCATCAGTGTGGCGTCACCTATAGTAAAAACAGTGCAGTGAGATTCATTGAGGTTCTTTTAAATGACAGGTTGCCCAAAGCTACCCATAGATATTTGTTTGAAATCTAGATAGACCTGTATGTCTGTGAAGGTTCTCAGTCATCCAGGTCATCCTAGTCAAAGGAGCTTGGAAAGAAAAGCGTCTGGACTTCTTTAAGTTGCTTGAAGACGTTTCACCTCTCATCCGAGAAGCTTCTTCAGTTCTAAGGTCAAATGGTGGAGAGTCCCAGATATAAACCTAGTGGGAGAAACCCCCCACAGAGGGACAAAAGGACCCCCTGATGATCCTCTAATCGCCTGAGCCAAGGTGCTCAGACAGAAACTGGTTCACCCGAAAGACAAAACGCCAAAACACAGACTTAACAATGTGGTGTATGCTGTACAGTGCAGCGAGGAATGCTCAGACCTCTACATTGGAGAGACCAAACAGCCACTTCACAAGCGCATGGCACAACACAGAAGAGCCACCTCCACAGGACAAGACTCAGCAGTCCATCTGCATCTTAAGGATAAAGGACACTCTTTCGAGGATGCCAATGTTCACATTTTGGACAGAGAGGACAGATGGTTCGAAAGAGGAGTGAAAGAAGCCATCTATGTCCACTGTGAGTGACCATCTTTGAACAGAGGCGGGGGTTTACGACACCAACTCTCTGCCATCTATAATCCAGTTTTGAGATCCCTTCCCAGACGCCTTAACGCCCACTCACATCCTGGGCCATCTGACCTCAGGAATTCGCATGATAAGGTGGGGCCAGGTTTCACAATGAACACACCCGAAACTCTGGCTGATTGGGACCCACACCCAGTTTCACACCTTGGCTCAGGCGATTAGAGGATCATCAGGGGGTCCTTTTGTCCCTCTGTGGGGGGTTTCTCCCACTAGGTTTATATCTGGGACTCTCCACCATTTGACCTTAGAACTGAAGAAGCTTCTCAGATGAGAGGTGAAACGTCTTCAAGCAACTTAAAGAAGTCCAGACGCTTTTCTTTCCAAGCTCCTTTGACTAGATAGACCTGATTGGTATGCTAGTTAAGCAAGTAGCTTGCTAGGCCCACAAGCAAGCAGTTAAAAAATTACCTTGTTTTTTTGTTTGTTTGTTTTCTTTCTTTCTTTTTGTCAAGCCCTCTATAACTGTGAGAGGATTATTGAATCAAAGAACAGAATGAATTTCTGTCTCACTTTCACTTAAGGAAATGATAAACCATGCAATATGCAGAACTTATTGGTAAGTTAGACTCAATATTATTGTTTTAGACGCTTACACGCTTAAAATTTATTAAAATTAATTAAATGAATTTGATATTTAATTTATCATCCAAATACATATACTGTCTTTTGTCTCTCCCTGACACATGTTTTCTCTGTGTGGTTAGTCATGCTTGCAAGTTCCTTTATATTTAAAAGAAACGTATGACTCATGAACTCTAAACTATTTACTGCAATCCATAAGCTTGATATTGCTAATCATGTCTGATCTTATCTATTAGGTGACTGTGCATTAGGTGACTCATGCCAAGATAGATAAACAGCATAATTAGATTTTTTTTCTTTCTCTCCCACTCTGCAACCGTTTGCTTTAACCAAACTTCAAACAGCAAGTACAACAGTACAAAAAATGCAGTTGAATATCGGGCATGAACATTGTAAACATGTACTTCCCGACTCAGTTGTTTCCACTTAACCAATCAAGTCAGATGAATCCACTAATAGCAGCAATGTAAACAGGAGACAGAGAAAGGAAACGCCAAATCTGTGGCACACATGGGTTTACAGATAGCCTCTATGATCATGAACTCGAATGGACTAGAAAAGTAGAATGTTCTGGTGTCGATAAATGTGCTTGCCCAATCATGCGGATAAACACACAGCCCTAGCCTAACCCTGAACAGGTTGCTGGAAGTCCAGAAAACCTTTGGCATGTAATGTCAACTCTCATTGAACAGTGAGAAAATGTAAATGTGAACTATAATAGCTACTTTTTTATTAGCGTTATCATGCCTTGATACTAGGTCTACAGCAATTTAAACATCAAACCAGCAAGTAGTGTTAAAGCGATTGTTTGAATATAAAGGTATTTCTCAGGGTGTAAGTGCTCAATAGTTACAACAATCCACCAGTGCTATGTCAAATGGCAGTTTTGGCAGCATTGTTTCATTTAAAGTGGAAAAGAGAGGACAGGCAGTTTTGAGATCATTTTAACCGGGCATTGGGCAAATTACACCGGGGCCCTGCACTGACATACACACACATGCATGAGCACACTGTGGGAGACAGTTCCATCTACAGTTTCTTCCAACTCGTTTCAACTTTGTAACAAGAAAAGATTCAGCTTGCCCTGTTCTGTGGCTGAGTTACAAATAACCCAACCACACAACCAGCACATGCCACATGTGCACGCGGTGTTCTGCACTCGTGTTGAATCTTGAAGCTAAACTTAAATCTTCAGCTTCTTTACCTTTAAAACCAAAAATCAACTTTTTGCATTGTACTTGAAAAAAAAAATGTAATAATACAAGTGAACAAAAGTGAACAAAGACACGCATAAAGGGAAAATTTGTACATAATTGCACATACTCAAATATACTTTAAACACCTTTGAATGTGTACAACCTGTGTAATCTCTAGCGCCTTATACGATCTGCATTTTTACTTACAGTAGATTTTCTCGCTGATCTCAATACAAAGGTCAATGATATTACAACATGAGTCTTTTTTTATGATGAACAGGTCTCCACAATTGGAGAGATTATCATTAGCGCATCTATATTCACATCTATTTTCTCAAAATTATGGTCACTAGTTTTTGAAAAAGGACCCAAATACCAATATAAATAATTAAGACAAAACATAAGACGATATGAGTTGAGCTATAGGATACAACATCACTTAAAATGGGTGAAGACAGGAGATAAAGGTAACTGGTTTATAATCCTTCATTTAAATAAATAAATAAGTCGAAAAGTTTGCAAGAGATTCAGTTTTTCAATTTAATTCAAATCATTTTTGTTTATATTGCACCAAATCGCAACAACAGTTGTGTTGTGCATTGGAAAGAGTTCCTGGTTTAAACTTGTAACTTGCTGTGATAGCCAGTCATTTGACTTGAGTTTAATATGGCCTAAAAGTACAGTTTAGCATAGATGGTGGCAGAAATAGACCAGGTCAGTAAATGACTTTAATGTTGCGCCTAAAACCCAGTTTTCAGCATTGAAGCTTTGTTCAGTAGAGGTTCTTTTAACTTGAAATTTGACCAAATTCTCTATGAAGTTACTGTGGCTGACCTCCTGCCCTATTCATCTGCTCCGTGGAGCTTCATGTGGCTTCTGCAGTATGTTGCATTTGATTCAATTAAGTATTTTCTTGAGTGTTTGCAGTCACATCTACCAACCTACTAAGAATATTAAGTAAATAATAAGATACCATCGTATTTTTTGGACTCTGACCACTAGGTAAAGAGGATGAAATGTGTGCTGACCACACTGATAAAGAGATCAGCTCACTGCTTGAGTTTTTCATCCATCCATTCGCTTCCGCTTCTCCTTTTCAGGATCGCGGGGGGCGCTGGAGCCTATCCCAGCTGTCATAGGGCGAGAGGCGGGGTACACCCTGGACAGGTCGCCAGTCTGTCGCAGGGCTAACACACAGGGACAGACAACCATTCACGCTCACATTCACACCTAATGGCAATTTGAGTTATCCAATTAACCTATCCCCACAAGCTGCATGTCTTTGGACGGTGGGAGGAAACCGGAGTACCCGGAGGGAACCCACACAAACACGGGGAGAACATGCAAACTCCACACAGAAAGACCCCGGCCTGATGTTGGAATTGAACTCAGAACCTTCTTCCTGTGCGGCAACAGTGCTAACCACCGTGCCACCGTGCTGTATGAGTTTTTCATAAATTATATGTATGTCATGTGTCTGACAAATTTGGTTGCAGAAAAATAATCAGAAAGAACATCTATAATCCCGTTTTTGATATCTCAAAAAAGACATGAGGTTATCATCAAACAGAGCAAGAATAACAAGCTCACTCATAATTACTGAGGGAGTTTGATCAATCTGATGAAGCATCTTGAGGAAATTATCATGTTTACCACATGGTAATTACCAAGTGGCTGTTTTGATGCTTATGTAAATTAATTTATTAAAAACTGATTAACAAAACTGATTGAACAAGTAGACTCCAGCTTACATCCTTTAATCATATCCTTGATGAACTCTGAATCATTACATAACATTGCAGCTTCAGAGGACTCAGATAATGAAACTGCCATCAGTGCACCAACTTGTACTCTTTCAGTGAGCAAGCTGTGGCATTTGAGGAGTTATTTAAAAACTGCTGAAAAGTAACTGACATGCAAAAACTTATTTCGACATTAGAAGCAATAAGAAGCATATTAAAGCCTTACTCTGTCATAGCTCACCCACACGTTTTATCCCTAAATGTGCCACATTGGGCTTCCTTGTAAGACTGTGTGGTACATAAAGGCCACTTTGTCCTTTCATCCACAGAAATATTTCAGTTTTATTTTACTGAAAAGATACATTTGTAAAAGAAAAAACCTTACAGGGTTAAGACGCAGTATTCAGGAATTTTGAATTACAGTATTTACATGTAGAGACTCAAAGGAGATACCCACATTTCTTTTCTGACAAGGTCTTATCAGTCACTGAATATCCTTTCTTACTCGGCTGAGCAACCAGTCACTGTGTACATGTGATTTTATGTCAGCATGGACTTGGACAAAACACTATTTTGTAATAAAATGCATTAGTGTGATGGTGACCACATATTAATACCCTTCTCCTTGTCTTTTATTCCCTTTTCTTTACCATTGTCATTGGGTCTGGTAGTTCAGAGACATTATTTGAAAATTCGGTAGAGCTCCAGCCACCTTCCACTTAATCAGCGCTCTGTTTACACATATAACACCTGTGTGCGAGTGCAGGTTCCTCACAAAATATGAAGCTTATTGAATCATTAGTCATGAATTATTACTTTATTTAATACGATTGCCATTTTAATTTACAAAGCTTGTTTCAACCTTAGTGGGTGGGAGTTGTTCATGTTTCGGAAGTAGAAGATAATCATTTTTTAAAACCAAAATTATGGTTAGGGAGTTATTAAAGTCAAGGCAGTTGGAAAAATGAAAGTTTTTTTGGGGGGGGGAAGAATGAAACCACCTTGTTATAATGGCCATTTGGATATTTGCTGTGTTGTCATGAGTCAGATGTACTTTCGGTGGCTAATATAAAAATAAACTGCTGCTAATGGGTGCTTGAATACTTGCTTTTGATGTTGTTTCCCCCTGACTTTAAGTAGACCTTTTATGCTATTTAGACTTGTTTTTCCTTTTCTTTTTGATGGAGCTGAGAGTTGTTTGTGTGCGTGTGGGAGTGTGTCAGTAATTTTAGGATTAGAATCCAATCTGTTTCTTTCCACAAGCCCCATGGCTGATGGGAGGTCCCTGTTGCTGAGCTAAATACAATGATTGTTCAAGAAGATAAAATGACATGCTGTCTGAACCTCCCACTGATAATGTCCTAAAAACACCCTCTCTGCCTATCATTAAGTCCACTTCCCAGAGATTAACAGGGGTAAAACAGATGATTTCCCCACTGCAATCCTGTGCTAAATGTTAAAAACACATTTTATTCTTTTAGTGTGGTCTCTCAAAGTGACCGGTGTTATTCATGTGAAAGCGATTGTGAGTGAACGCTGTACCCAAACATCCGACTGGTTGCATATTCATCATATTCATCGAGTGAGTAGAGATTCAGTTTTGGGATTGGGAACTTTTGGTTAAAAATGTGGAAATATAAACCATCTCAGCTTCTCAGGCTGACAGCCCTCTCGCTCACAGCGGTGATCATCACGCTTGAGTACAGCTCGCTGTTACTAACTACTTTTCATACCCCTTAAGCTGATTTTTGTTTCTTAAAAAAGGCCTAGCACAAAAATCTATGGGCAGTTTCCCACTGCTCTGAGGCGACATCTTGCTTTCCTGGCACAGGAAGAGCAAGAGTCTCTCTCTCTCTGTCTCTCTCAGCTGTGTTCATTTAGAGAGCAAGCAGCGAGGCTTCAAAGAGACGGGGAAGAAGTAAGAAACGCTCTGTTGCTTCAAACTTTTCTGGGTGAACATTATACATGTAAATGCACCACCACTGTCTTAATGTGTGGTGATTTTTGTCGCTGTTTTCAAAATGCGATTGTGCTTGCTGAGTGAAATTTCAGTGATTCGCTTTTGATTACTGCCGAAGCAAAGGACTGCAGTCGGGGCAGCCCCAGGGACGATAAGATTATCCTTTAAAGTATGTGTGGAAGTTGTAGTCTTACTCTATCCATCTAATCAGTATCATCCTCATCAGTCATAATAATTATCATCATCATCATCATCGTCATTGTCATAATGATTTTTATTATTATTCTAGTCGACTCTGGGATCACTATATGCACCAGCAGTGCAGTCATTATCATCTTCATCGTCTTCATTCTGTTCCATTTGTTTTGCATCTTCCGCGCACACGTTTCCTCCCACCCCGTTCCTGTTCCCAGCTCACAAATCCCTTTATTAAATCAAATCCTGTGGCTCCTGGAAGCTGCAATACAACCAAGGAGTGGCTAAACCCCCAAAGGTCACAAAACTCTGTGCATCCCTGTTCGCTGCCTGCTCGGTTGTTTGTCAGTGTGTATGCATGTGTGTGCCTGTCCGTTAGCTGCACACAAGCCAACTGAATTTCCCATGGCACCTGCATACTACTTAGCCAGAGGGAAAATGCTGTGTGCATTTATGCTTGTGCAGGAAGAGGTTATAAGCTCAGACCTATAACAGATTAAGGCTGCATGGTGCAATGGTTAGAGAAATGAGAGATACACAATCCGGCAACACTAAGATGCCATATGCCTAGCAGCCATGCTGAGTCTACCCTGACACAAGTGTGTAAACATAATGTCTTTAAGGTGCCATATTTCAAATGTGCGGTCATTTCTCTTTTCCCATCCAGCCTTACTTTTTGAAGATGCTTCTTCCTTGTTTGTTTTCATCTTCCTTTTTTTAATCCCTTGGTTCTCCTTTCTTCCCCTCTCCTGTCCCTTCCTTCTCTTCCTTCCTTTGCTTTTCATGTCTATTTCTTGCTCTCTTTCCTTTTCATCATTTTTTCCTTCAGCTCTCTGGCCTCAGGGTGGTGAGGGTGGCGGGTATCTTATTACTCTGTCTTATACACTAGTTCATCCAGCAGCAGACAAACGCACACATGCACATTCTCTCACACAAACACACACTGTCCTGAGGCTTGAAGGCTGGTCGTCTTTGATTGAGACTAATGGTGAAATTACACAGACTGCTGTTCTAAACAATAGTCTTCACTCACACTTATCTGGGGCGATGGTACGAAAATTGGAGGCTGGTGGGGGGTTGTGTTGCGATCAGTAGTGCCAACGGTTGCTGGAGAAAATTGGTGCTGAGGAAGGGGGATGACATGCATAACATGTTCCCTCCAACTGTGGTGCATCACTCCAATCACGTCTTCCCTTTCTTGAGGTCATACATACGTTTAGTTTAGTTTGTTAATCAAAAAGCAGTCTGGAGTAGCTGCATGACATCTAACAAATTCCAGCCTCCTTACATATTCCTCTAAAATGCCACATGTAAATACGATGGCACGGTGCGGCAGTGGTTAGCGCTGTCATCTCTGATGATTTAACAAGGTGTGCCCTGCCTCTCACCTCTCTGACTTTAACCTTTTTTTTAAACTCAGCTAATCTACTTAACCAGGGCTATTTGTTGGTGACTGATTTTGTTGATTTGACTGATTGACTGAGACTGTAATCAAACCCCCAGCTCTCATCAGATTTTATGTGAAATATTGTGGAATTCTGATTGGCTCTCTGAGTCATTCATATCCCATTTCCCCAGCACTTTAGTCAATTATAGGAGCAGAGAGGGAAAAAAACAAACAAAAACCTTTATTTAAAATTAACAAAACAGCTGCAACTTTGGCAGGGATGATGGGCCACATCACTCAAAGTTAGAGGCTGAATGAGGGGGGAAAAAAGGAAAAAAATGGATTTCAGGACCTTTAAAGTACATCACGGCCTGGCTCAGAGCCATAGTGCTGAATTGCTGGTCCCCCGTGAGCCGGAGTTCAAACTCAGATGCTCACGCTGGGATCTTCGAAGTATTTGGTAAATCCTGGTTCAAGAATAAAAGTGATTGGGTTTTTGCACTCATGGGCTCTGAGCTCTGCAGCGCCCCGCCAGAGGATATGAAGCTCACAGAATCTGTAACATTTTTTAAATGACCTTTCAAAATCCATCTTAAAAAATGACACCCTTGGTTGCTTGTTGAAATGCCCAAAAGCAAATCTAATAAATTTACATTTGACTGAGCAGGCAAATACTGACTGTGAGCGCAAAGAACGGACAAATATACGTGTAAGACACAATGGTCATCATCCAGTTTCTTTTTTGTTTCATCAAGGATTGTACGTATCCTTATCTTAACTTTTGCTTCCTGTAAGTACTGTCCATACTGGCTTAGCATGATGTTAAGGAGAATGCACACAGTCCACAGTCATCATTCTGTACAGAAATACTTACACCATCTGTATATATACCACATTTCATTTGATGCTTCAGTGGTCTAGGCCCGTCAAAATAAATTAGATATACTGAAAATGTGACCTATAGTTTTTGTTCTCATACTGAATTTCAAGCATGGAGCAGAAAGAAAACATTATATTATTAATAGCAGTAATCGATGAGGTGGTTTGGCCGTGTTCAACCAATGAGAGGCTCTGGGGAAGAGCCCAGTGAGACTGACCTGGGTACACCTCAATATCACTCTAAAATGGCTAATGTGTCTGGGTATGGGCGTCCAGGTACACACCGGCTCACTCCTTGGTGGCTGTTTATCGGGGCCTGGAGCCTGGGGCTCGCTCGGGCCACTTCGGGGGTGGGGTGCCCTCGGCCTCTCGGCCTGGGGCTCGGTCGCTCTGGCGCTGCTGGCTGCCGGCGGAGCTCCCGGGTATGTCACTGCACCCCCCCCCTGGCTTCTGCTCCGCGGCTGCTGAGTGACCCCTCATCTGGGACTCTCCTCAGCTCTTACTGGGACAGTGGCGCGGCTGCCCCTCTGTTAGTCTTCCTTGGTCTCTTGTGTTCTGGGGGCCTCTGGATGTCTGGAGTCTTGATCTCCTCCATACCTGCTTCATGCCCTGGAGGACGGGGCTGTGCCCCCCCCACACCCTCTAGCAGATCATTACATGAAGGAACCTTTTAAAAACAAGCGCGCTCATGCTCACAGGTGTACACACGGGTGCTCACACACAAACTACACCCTTTTTGGCTCCTACCTCAAAGCACACTGTGCGCTGTCGATATTACGTGCTGCACAATAATGTTTAACACATAATAATGTCTCTCTTCTCTGCTGTTTTTCTTTCCCTCTTTCTTTCTCCCTTTTCTTTTCCTCATTCAAGTCTGTCCCGTATCTATTAAGTGAAAATAAAAAATAAAATAAACAATAAAAGGTGAATCAAATAGACCATTACGGCAAGGCTGGGATGGTCCATTTGGTAAAGTAAATCCGTTGGGCATCTTTCTTCGCCTTTAGACAATAATTCTGATGGCAAAAGAGCCAAACGGGACAGGAATAAATAAATAAATAAAATAAAATGGCTAAAGAATGTTGTCAGCGGCCTTGGCATCTTTGCTGGATCCAAATAAGTGTTGATGGATATTCCTAATGTTGTTTTGAATCACTACAATAGACATCAGCATATGCGCATCATAACTATTTAACAGAAACTATGTAACAGTGGTAACATGAAAGGAGAAAACAAAGAACAACAAAAGAGGGAGAAGAAAGGAGAAGAACAGATAGACGAGCATTTTCACCTGGCTCAATGCCCTGTACACGTGTGTGTGTGTGTGTGTGTGTGTGTGTGTGTGTGTGTGTGTGTGTGTGTGTGTGTGTGTGTTACAGTGAAGCAGGAGGGGATGTGATCCATCCAATAGACACTCCCAAACATTTTTTTTCGTTTCCTACAAAGACTTCCTCTCCCTTCCTCTCGGTCCTTGTTTTGCTGTCATGATTTCACAGTCTTCACTGTGTATTTACTTACCAACTGGAAAACACACACACACATACTCATATATACACAGAGGCATGGTGTTTTGTGTGTTTACTCCCTGCCCTTCTCTCAGAGGGAGAAGTGCAGACTGAGAGTTTGTGTGTTTGTGTGTGTGTGTGTTTTCAGTGGGTGGGCGACAGACAGATGAAAAAGGGAGGTGACAAAAAAGAGGGAGAGAAAGAGAGAGACGTGTCAGGGAAAAGAAAGCATTGCGGAGTGTGAAGACGGCAAGAACAATGATGCGGTTTGTGGCTATGTTTAACTCTGTGTGCGTGTACGTGTGTTTGCGTGTGTGTTTGTGTGTGTGTGTGTGTTTGACAGTCCGTTTTTTCTTCCCAAGCAGGCATGGCCCTTTGCCTGACAGCCTCTCTCCTTCTCTCGCCCTCTCTTTTCTCCTTCTGTTTGACCACTTGTCTGACATTCTTGTAAATTCTTTGTCAGCTATAATTACAGCAACCCTGAATTAACAATGCAGTTTTTTATCAGAGCTGCAATGGATTGAACGCCATTCACAGGACGCTGTGTAAAAACAAATAAATTAAAATACATCATATAATATTTAGATTTAAATTAACATGTCAAAGACTTATTTGAAGCATCATATAACCAGTGAGATATAGCATTGAATAATCATATTTGACATCATAGTTAAAAATGTTTAATGTGACCAGCTTTGTGTGTCTGCAAATGGCCTGTTCCTTCCAAATGTTATAAGATGCAAATATAATGTACAGCATAAACTTGTAAATGTTTTCAAAATCCAGCTTTTGCCATTTGAATTAGATTCAGCGCTTGATTACAGCAATTATGAAAATTTGTTTCTTTTTTTTTTTTGCAATACTTAATCATTCACAAATGAAACTACGAAATGAAAGTGGGCAGCATCGCCTGCTTTGAACAGAGATCTCTCATCTCTATTTTAATTTTTCATTGCAAGCAGTTTGCCATTTTCTCTAGTATTGATTGAGGCACCAGTTCTTGCTTGCAGAGTTTGAGTTTTCACCCCATGCAGTGCCCATGCTGCTTCTGCCTTTGTCTCTCTCTCACTCACACTCACACACACACACACACACAAACACACACACACACACACGTGTGTTCTAGAGTTTCCACAGCAAAATTTTGAAGTGAAAGATTTGACCTGCATGTCGCCTTATTTTGGTTTCGGTCATCAACTAAAGGAAAGCTCATTTCCTTTATTCATTTCCAATAGAATAGCTTTGCATGAGTCACCCATTCAGACCATTTACAGTCTGAACCTAGCCTTTTACTTCCTCTACATTTAAGTGGCACGTCAGCATGATTGTGACTGGCTGCCCCTCATAAACAGAACATGTTTATGTTTATGGCGTGTGTGCTCACAACAAGTGCGATGTACCTGAGATGATCATGTTAGGCATGTCCACTTTTGCTGACATCACACAGACACAAAAGTGGAAAAAAATGTCAAATGTAGGATATAGAGCACCCATAATCCCATGCCTTTGATTCACTTATACGTGTACATAGAATGAGCTTATTATTCAATCTTAAGTGGTCATAGGTACACACTGTGACATACTTGTGACTTATAACACCCACGCACATGTAGCTTTGTGAATAAATGAATTCTCCAAAGATTACTTTGACGAATTTGCTATGTGAGATTTATACTGCCACTTTGGAAGAATGACATTTCAGAGTGTATTAGCCAACACTTTGATACTGTGTTTTAGAGATCAAGCGAGGAGTGTGAGGAACAGGATGTGTCAGTAACGAGCAAATAGGACATTGAGACTAAGCCACTCTTCAAACAGTTTCAGGAGATAGAGACAAGAAGCAGCTCGCACGGTGGTGAGTCCATCTTTCAGTGGAAGGAGCAACAGTCAGACACCAGATATCTGTCTCTGCAAATATAGTGAATCATCAGAGTTTGCGCGTATGTGTTTCTGACTGCTGGAGTGACTTAGGTCATGAGTTACGATGGCTGTATCATTACATGAAATCTTGCTTTCACGCAGTTTGAATGCAAGTGTATCTAACCAGGTCTTTATTTTCAGGGTCCAGAAGTGACTGGGGTTCACTGTTGTCACAATCGAATTGAAAATGTATTAAAGTGCCTCGGGTGTCTCGCACAGCACTCTGCTAAACAGAGATATGCTGCACATCTCCCTGGGTAGACTGGATGCTAGGCTGTGAGTGTGTGTGTGTGCACATGTAGGTCTGTTTGTGTGATTATGTGTGTGTGTTTGCACATCCTTATGTCTTTGTTTAAAGAGTCTGTTTGTGTGCATGTATGTGTGTGTGTCTGTCTGCGTCTCCAGAGTTTTAAGTGCCTGTAAACCATCCTCCGTCTCAGTGGAATTGTAATGGGCTGTCAGTGGCTCAACATCCCACGAGGTTTATGTGTGTATTATTATTATTTTCCTTCTGTGTATGAGAGTGACAGAGAAAGAGGAAAGCAAAGAGGGAGAGGGTTCTTTGTAGAGAAGTACACTGGCCACCCTGCAGAATGATCCTAATTGACAGTGATGGCCATTTCCTCGGGGACACAGAGCGAGAGACTCGGTATGTGTGTGTGTGATTGAGTGTACTGTGTGCTGATTTGTATGTGTTTGCACTTTGCACTGTCTCAGATGTTTAAAGTGTTGACTGTATGCAGGTTATGTCATATTGTGTATATGTTTAATGGCAGTTTAAAGTATTCTTAAGTGCTTAATATAAATCATCATCTTTTCAGTGCCATTAAAAACAGGAGGCAAATTGGAATCATTGTATGCCTGTAGACACCAATAGTATTTTCTGATAAGGATCATTCAAAAGCTTTTGTTCTTTGTATATAATTGTTTTATGGTTTTCATTTTTAGTCTTTTGTAATTTAGTTCTTTTATTTCCTCTTTAAAGCTGAAGTTCACTCACACACACACACTTATGTTTGTACTTCATCACTTTTGAGGGCTATTAAATGGCTGCAGGAGTTTAGAAGTGATGGATGGATGGATTTGCTAGCCTTTTTCTATGATTCAGAATTGAGAAAAACAATCCTGATGTGCATGTACTAGGACTGTCATGGAAACGCACTACATGGGGTTAAATCAAAGCATCTTTGCTTATTTGCTCCTAATCCCCAGTTTTATTTATAAGCACACGCTTATATAAATGCATTTGATCCATTATAAGACCCAATTCCAGTGTTCCAGTGGGACTCCATGGTTCAGTTAAACCTAATTCCTAGATTAAAAGTGAAACAAAACTAGACCCTTAGACGGCCCTTTGAAACAAAACAACTTATTCGTTTTTTTCAATGTCCCAGTTCTTAAACAAGAAGACAAAAGCATGCACAAAGAAAAGCCAAGCTTCAACCTGCTCTACTCGACTGCAAAGCTGCAGGATTAGTTATCTGGAAGCTGAAGAGAAAGTGAGAAAGAGAGAAAGGTTGTGATTGGAGTGAAATGACTGAGAGTAGATTACAAGCCACAGCGGGTGAAAAGCTGTTCACACCACTTCTGTCTTTCATCATTAATTCGGTGGAGGTGAAATCAATGCTGCTGTTTGTTTTCACCTGTGTAGTTCACTCTGTTCCTAGACTTTTTAAGAGTATGGCTATCTGTCCTAGGACATAATGATAAAAATGTAGTGTTTTGATGGCTCATTAAGAACCCTCAGAATGTCCTGGGTTTGAGTGTTCATCAGTTGGCATCAGGCTAAGAATATCAAGCACAACCTGGTATAGAACAAACACAGAGAAATAAATGATTACCTCTGCATGAGCAAATCTTTTATGTGGCAACAAGGAAAAACACTGGAGAGAACTACTTATCTGTCCCAAAGTGGCCCCGGATTGTGTTTCTGACAACAGATTTACATTTGCTAATCTCTTTTAGGATCCTCGTCTTCACTCTCCTCTCTGTCATCCTGAGTATCTTCTCTGTAGCTATGATGTGCAACATGGTGTGTGGGCTACTTTTACGTTTACTGCCAATTCCATTCTGTTTGCTTGTATCCTCATTGTCATTGTTTGTTTTTTTTGGGGTTTTTTGTCCCGTTTGGATCTTTAGCCATCAGAATTGTTGTCTTAAGGCCAAGAAAGATGCCAAGCGGATTTATTTTACCAAGTGGATCATCATGGCCTTGCCATATTGGTCCATTTGATTGACCTTTATTATAATTATGTATTTATTTTATTTTCGGTTGCTACAAACAGGACAGACATGACTGGGGGATAGGACAGGGAGAAAGAATGAAAGAAAGAGAGGGAGAGAAAGAAAACCAAAGGGGAGAAGAGACGGTGAGAAAGGGGGGAAGAAAGAAAGAAAAACAAACAAAACACCTGGATCACCTGTATGGAGAAAAAAACAGAAGAGAAAGCAAACAAAAAAAAGAGCAACATAATAAAAAACAGCACCATTACAATAAACTAGCTAGCAGTAGATAACAGTAGATACTAAATATTAAACGATATTGTCATTTTTCCCTTAAATCTACAAGAACTTTATTGTTGTTGTTTCCTATTCTTTAAAGTCATGTTTTTTAAAAATCTGTTTTCATATATCCCCCCTCCCTGTTCTGTCTCCAGTTGATTTTTTTGTCTACGTTGTTATATAGAGATTGATAGAGATGTGATATAAGATTGTGAATTCTTTGCCACCTGCATGAACACACCTGCATGATCTGTAAATGATCCTCCTATTGCGAAAGCTAATTGGAACTGTCACCCTGTGATTTCAGGCTTAATTTGTGCTTAAGAGCTTGATGTCTGTGCTTAATGTCTTACTCAGAACAACCACATCAGTCAAGCCACACATTTGTACGTCTATTGTCGCCGAGGAATGTGTGCATCTTGAAATCCCGAAATACTGACGTCACTCTGTAATGAGCAGGCCTGCTTTTCAGCACCACGGACAGTGACACAGTCTTTATAAGACGCTGTTTGGAGTTTTCTAGTGAAACTCCAAAACTGTTTGTGTCACATTAATTCTTGAGCTTTAAAAAGCATCTCTCTAATAAAATGTTTGCAAAACAAACTGTACACGTGCCTAGTTGTCATATTATTCCATATATGGCATGGTATTCAAACTCAAACTTTTTTTATATAAATATATATATTCACAGCAGGAAGCAGATTTGACTGTGAGGGTAATGCTATTCCACAGTTTTGGAGGCAGCCACAGTTTAACTCTAGAGCGACAGACAGTCAGAAGGATCTGAACAGCTTCTAACTGGAAGCTGAAGTTGGATATGTAGGAAGGAGCCAAACCATACAGGGCTTTTTAGATAAATGGGAGGATCTTGTATTACTACTGATAGACCAGTGAATTGATGTGATGTGTTTTATATACTGATTGAGTGAAACACAAGCAAATTTAGTGTTGCATTATGTAACACGGACTATTTTAGAAGTCACAAGGAGATATTTTACCTATAGTTTACTTTGTCAGTGCATGCTGGGAAAGTCTACAGCAAGGTGGCATAAGAGGGAACCGAGAGACAATTAAAATGAAATGCAAATGTAAATGCTAATTTTATTATTTGGAACTTTGGAGTGAAGTTTGGATTAAAGCTACATGACACGTCCAATCCACAATGTAAGTCATAAGAATAAATCATGTAATAATAAACAAGATATACTATGTTCCTTTGTTGTTGGGCCAATCTTTTTCTGGCACCTGTGCCTTCAGCTCAGCACTGGTTTCAAATACTCTATATTAAAAACATTGGCATTCAAAAAGTGAATCAAAATACCTAATAAACGTGGGTTGTGAGTTGTCACTGCTCCTCCACAGCATCATATTATGTAAGTTAAATATATATATGACACTTTTAATAACTAAGTGGCATTCAAGTCTCAAGCTTAGTCCCAGGTTAAGTTAGGTTGATATAATTTCTCAGTTTCCAGAGATACATTTGCCACTTTAAATATTTAATTCTTAAAACACAATTCAGCTGTTGACATTTTTTTAATGTACCATGTATCACGGTCAATTAAAATGAGATGGGCTTCCTTAGTGTTAATGCAATCATACATTTGTCTTGTATGTGCATACCTTAACACTGGCAGATAGCCATATGATCTCAAATTGAAACCACGGATTTACTCAACAGACACATGCTTTGACTGACAGGTAATCCTCTGAAGTGCAGTGGAGAACAGGAAAAAGCTCAAGAGCAAAAGGCACTCAGCCAAAGCAAGCAATGATTCAGTGCATGGAGTAAGCAAACCCACTGAAGAAAAGACAAACAAATGATTAGATTAGATAAAAGTGCATCTTGTTATAAAATAGAATCACCAAATGAATGACTTGGCAAGTGATTAAAGATGAGCAACAACTTCTAACCCAGATCAAAATAAGTGTAGTGGATGGTCACACGTAGATTGATTGTTCTTAAATATGAATGCAGAAAACTGTTGTGTGAGTAGGTTTTGTTTGGGCCGTGAGTTTGGTAAGAGAACCTGCAAAAATGTGCAGTTTAAGCAAGCTAGATTTCATTCTTTGAATAAGTTGTTGGCTTTGTATTTAAATGTATTGCGTTGTTGCAGTCATAAATATGGATGAACTAGTTAGAGACTGTGCCTGTGTACACCAGCTGCTTTGGTATACTTTGCTCTGCGTGTGTGCATGTGTGTGTGTGTTTGAGTGCGCTAGAGGGTGCCAGCTGTGCCAGCAGTTATAGTTTGCACTTGAGCTTTGTTGGATAAAACTGAACCCTGTTGTCCTCACATCCACTTAAATGTACACAAATTCATGTACACTCCCACAAACAAGCTTTCCTTGGCAAAACACACAAACAACACACACACACTGAGGGTTCCTCCATGATGACAGATACTCATCGCCCACAGCGGAGTGTCGGTCTGACGACTTGCCATTTCACATCACTCTGCAGAGATGAGTGGGACACAAAAATAAAATTGCTCCAAACCATGCAGATGGAGAGGCAGATAGACCCACTGACATGGATGTAGATGTTTATAATAAAACAAGTTTCATGATTTGAGTGATGCTGATGCTATGACACAGCACATCTATTCTAGGCAGATACTGTGGGAATGGAGACATAGATCCCTGTAGTCTCTGTGAGGATGTCAAAGCTGGAGGCAAAAGCAGGATCATAGCATGCTGAAGATACGAGTCAGCATCAGAAAAAAAGGATACTAAATACTGAGGGCGCTTTACCCTGTCAGCACCAGTCACATTGTAAATTCGCAGCACGGTCTCTCTGTTTGGCTCAAGGCTGCTAAATAAGCCCCCTTCTTCAGTGCCGGTTAGCCCGGGGTTAAGTGGGTTAAATTCTAAAATAGTCTTAACTCTGCAAGGTGGCTAATCTTGGATCACAGCAGGGTGAGCTAAGCTGAAGTGGACTTGAATCTCGGTTATCCACTTTCAGATGTGCCAGGTAGACACAATAGTCAAGTGCTTTAATCTCCGTCAGCGGCGGATGGAACCTTTTTTGTGAATTCGGTGCTGCGAGAAGGCTTTAAGACGCGCCTCCATCTAACACTCAGTGAGTGATGAGTAATAAAATCAACTCCAAGCCAAAACGGACTAACGAGTGTAAACAAAGCCTGACCTTCTTCAAGCGCTGAGACATCTGATACAGTGGGTTAATTGGATACGTAACCTGGTTCTGGAAACACTTAGTTAATCCATTCCCTGAAATAATTTCACACATACTGTAAGACTCGTTTTTCTCATTTCATTCTCACACTTATATATTTAAAGATTATTTTTTAATATGTAAACATACAGTATATATATTAATATGTGATATTTGGTTTTGTTATGAAAAATAGGTTCACAATAAAAAAAAATACTTTAAATTTTTTTTTTAAAGTGAAAGTTCAACAGTCATTTCAAGGTTCTGTATACTGTAAGGTAAAGACTCTACAAAGTGAGAGAGTCCCCAAGGATCAGGCAATCACCTGTAAGCAGCACTTTGCTTTTTACAGGAGGAGACCTAACGCAGAACAAAGCTCAGGGAGGACCGGCCATCTGGTGCCAGCAGTTGGGGTGAGAGCGGAGAGAAAAGGGAGACAAACAACAAAAGGAACAAAAGACAAACTTAGAGGAGAGCAGACAAAAGTAATGGCAGCAGTTAATACACAACACACGGGGAGAGAAAAGAGCAAAGAGGCGAGGGGCGCAGTGCAATGTTTGAGGTCTCCCAGCTTGAGGCTAGATGAACTAAGAGAAGGTTCAAGATCATCTGGTCCAGCTATAACTATAAGCTTTATAAAAAAGAAACATTTCAAGTCAAACCTTAAAAGTAGAGATGATGCCTCTATCCACAAATCAAGCTGGGAGCTAGTTACACAGGAGAGGAGCCTCATAGCTGATGGTACTTCTACTTCTATTGTACTTCTACAAACACTAGGAATCATAACAATAAATGACTGGTTGTTGTTGGGAAAATGTTATGCCTAAACTAATTGTGCAGAATATTGTCATATTGTCACTATCAGTGTCTTTACCTTTTTAGCTTTAACTTTAGATATCCGCTGTGAGTCATCATTTTATATAATGAACATTAGAACCTACTGTAGTGCATAAGTGATCTAAGGTCGTGTTTCATGTTTAGATGCCCCGAAAATACATTTTAAATCTCTTTTTTTCCCCCAATACTTTTAACATTTCTTTTGAAACACTGCCTGAATAGTTTGCCAGTGTCACATTATAAAAGCCTTAAAGAATACTTATTGGAGTTGCAGGAAATTCAAATGTGTTTATGTGCATTTGTATTAAGGTATATAACATAATATATACACTGTTATGATGTTCATAGAGATCTGCACTGGTTGCAGGTCAGATACAAATTAGAAGAACAGAAAGTCTATTGTTATATAATCAGATGAACATTAACTGCAGGTGTTTCATATTTTATATATTAGATTTCTTAAGCAAATGTTGTGGTGTGATAAATAATCTTTATTGGATGGTTTGGATGGGATCGTCTGTGGCTCACTTGATGTTTACTCATGCTTTTAGGTATTTTAAACTTCAGTGAGAGGTTGAATGGCATGCAGTAACCCTTACCTTGCTTTACTGGGCTCCCCTCAGACTGATACAGTCAACATGGAGCCCTGAGGCTTCAGGATAGATTAGGATGACCTACAAACACTAGAAATTGCTCCTGAAACACGCACAAACATGGCAAATACACACTCAGTAACCTCAAAGTGCTGATTAGCGTCAATGTTAGAGTAACGAGAACAGGGCTTTGTGGAAAAAAATAATTAAAATGTGCTTCTAATTAGTGACAAGGATATGCTTGAAAATCATGGTTAGAGAGGATTATATTCTTATATACCTTCACCCTGAACAGAAGAGAGAAAAAGAAAAGGCATACTGAGCTAGAACTACTTGTGATATATTGTGACCTCATAAGTCATTAGCTGGATGATGGGCAAAAAAAGAAGTCCACAAATGTTCTGGATTCCTTAACCCTCTGTGGCAAACCACATTTTTGGTTATTATACTGTCTCTTTTTAAAATGTATTATTTAATAACATCAGAAGCATAATTGTTGAATAAAATTAAGAGTTGAAGATGGTTTGACCCCTGACGAGCACTCATCTCAGGAATCAAATTCACAGGACGAGATTTTTTTTTCCTTTTTTAAGACTAATCTTATTTTTACACATATTTAACCTGAAATAGCTATTATGAAAAATGTCTACTTAAAAATATGAATATCCAAAAGAGTTTATTTAGCTGAGTTTGATTTAATTTATTTACTAAAACAGCATTTTTTACTTTGTTGGGCAATGATGGTAAAACAGTGGGACTGCTTATTTGAGATTTTTTTAGTGCCTTCCTGCTCCAAAACACTTTATTAAAATGATCAGTTTTTATCAGGCAGTCGCAGAATTTGATAACCAGCTTATCATTTTGAGTCAGAAATGACCCCAAAAATCACAGAAATGTGATATTTACCTGACAGATTAATCAGTGTCACATGATTCATTCAGACACACAAAGTCACCTGTGCATGGATGAGCGCATGCGCTTACACAAACACACACAGTTATGGTTAAAATCACCCCCACCACCAAATAAATAAATGATACCAATGGGACAGAGGGCCAAAGTTATGTGGATAACATTTTGAGGCAGCGCATGAAACTTAAATTGTTTTTCCCACTTGAACTCTGGACACTGTCTGGAGGATAAGGTCTGCGCTTTTATCGAAGTAGCCCTTTTTCAAATCTAGCAGATTTTCTCAGATATGTTCTCAATACTATAAATACAGCAGAAGTAGAACACGGGACACATGACACCCACTCGCTTGCTGTGATTTCTCTGGCCAACATGAGGTCAGTCAGACATTACACAGTCTTTGTGGAGGAGGTGCAAGGAGGTGACAGCGGGGAAAAAAGTTCGAGTTAAATGTCCAGTGTAACTGATGCGGTCATTCACATACAGCTCGGCTGGATAATGGCCTTATTTGTTTAAGGCTGCAGTGCATGTGGATAGTGCAGATTTCACTCCCACTCGCTCAGATGCTGCTAAGAGACCTTAACAAAGCAGATGAAATCCCGGCGTCTGGTATGGTCACCTCTTTGTGAGGAGGGAGATGACACTTTGAAGCCTGCAGCAACAAAATTCACCAACAATGTGTTTTTCAACTTCTCAAGTCATCTTGTTATTTGTTTTTTCTTACACAGTTACAGCTGAAATAAGACAGAATAAAAGAAATGGATCATTTGAAAGGATTCTCAAACATGTTTTTGGATCATTTTTGCACTGACTGACTGGATTGGACCCAAACTGCAAACTAGAGGAACAGCTAAAATTAAAACGAGGAAAATATTTTTCTTTGTTTGTTGCTAGGGGCTAGAAAGATAACATTTGTCTAGTTGTCTGGAGATGAGGTAAATAGAGGTAGAGGACAGAGGTAAATATGTTGCATTTCTTATGAAAATAAAAGCAGAACTTTGTATGCTGAACTCCACATTTTCCTCAGTAAAGGAACCGATGAATAAATACTTTGTTCAGTCTGTACAATGCTGCATGTGCAGGAACATTTTCTTGATTTGAATAGTCTTGCCACCTCTGTAAAGCAGCATAATTAATAGAACTAGAAAATGAACTATATAGAGGGTGCTTTACCGATAATGAATACCTCCCACTTTTCCACATTTCAAGTGTTGAAGAAGGAGTGTTGGTTTGTCTTCATAGCTCAAGCATCTATAGGTCTGCTGCCAAGGTGTGGGTTTGTGACTGAACTATCCCTCCCCCACCCCCCTTCATTTACTCAAAAATAGAAAAGGGATAGAAAGAAAAAGGTGAAGGGAGAGAACGGAACTGTAGTGTGTTCCAAGTCAATTTCTCCTTCCTCAGATTGACTTCAAAGCAACATGACTAATCCTCTCACGCTTGCTCGTTAATAATCCGTTTAATAATCCGTTTAGCAGCTTTTCATGCTGTGCTGTTTGTTGGCATTATGGGGCTGTATAAAATGAGGAGAGCAGTCGTGGCGTTTCACTCAAAGGTGCTCTCTCCACCCCCACCCCTACTGCGCTTAATGACACACTTTTAGTTTTTTTATAACTGCGACTGTGCACCAACACAACATGGGGTCTCAGCTAAGCTACATATAACTGACTTATACCTGCAGTCACTGGGCAGGAAGATTTTATGATCAGGGCATAAATGTTAAAATCTACACTAGTAGTAAACATTCATACAAAGGATAATAGATAATTGAGATAATTGATTACATAGTTAAGCTATAACTAGTTAAGCTTAACCAGTCAGCTCCATTTCTCTGCTGTCTGACTGAGAACGTTGGTGGACCAAAACCTTCATCCCACACTGAAGGCCTGCACCATCTGACTTAAATGTCACCAGCTCATTTAATAACATTTAATCCCATACATCTCCTCAGTAGGTGCCCTCCTCTACCCTCTGGTAGAGTTGTTATTTAGCAGAGACCAAGACAGAGATCATTGAATGTCCCAATACTTTGTGAAAATCTGTTTTGAAAGCCTAATGTTTACATTTTGCACCTCTGTCATCAAAAAGTCTTTGGAGTAAAAGTGCGTCTGTGGGCCAGCAGTGTAGGTTGCTATATTATCAGCTATTACCAAACTGCATTGCACAAAATTTCACTCACCAAAATAATACTTTTTGGATGGGCTGTTCGAAGTACAATTAATCACGTAAGCCATATTATTTTAATTACTTGAAAATGTTTCGTTGGGCACCAAAACCTTCATCGAGAACACCCATTTGGCAACTTTGATTAGTGAAGATAAAGGCAAGCAGAAATCTCGTTGTAGCAATGGAAAGAAAAAACAACTCAAAACTTAGCTATATACAACGAAATGATTTTTTGTGCCAGGCGATATATTTTAACATGGAAATCTAAGGGGATTGATAACTTTTAGAGTAGCAAGTGGCCACGTGAGGAACCTTCATACTGTCATCTTTTTTCAGCCCTGGAAGAGTGCGTGTGAAGTAGTGCGCATAGCGACCGCAGCGGTAACTGTTGTTGACACTTTGTAACATCAAATAACCTGTGAAAATGAAGGTAAACGTTGTGACAAAATGAAAGTTAAGCTGAAAGATGGGTTTCAAACTTACAGCTCCATCATCACTCAAGCATCCAAGCGTAGAGTTTTGTTGTTTTTCTAACTTGGAATACACTGCTTGTTACTTCCATTCAGCAGGGTGGAACGATCACAGCTGACTGAGATGACACCTACAGTAGTAGGCAGAGGATGCTGCCTAGTTTATCAAACTGAGTACAACTGATGACCTTTCACCAGGCTCATATAATTCGAAACAAGGTGCCCGATCTCACTATCGCTCCCTCATTGAATAAGTGGAGGTGCAAGACTATGAAACAGTTTACATCAATTAATCATAAGGTGCTTATCTGCAAAATAAAAACGTCAGTGTGTTATGTTCAGTCAGTTGCTTATCCTGCGATGACCTCACAGAACTCACAAATAAAACAGTAGCCTCCATTTAAAGTTAGGGGAAGGATGTGATATTTTTTTAAATGCATGTATACAAAATGTTTTGTCACCTAATACTCGTAATTTTGTCAGAATCATAGAGATGGTCTTGGGAAAGCTGGTGAACATTTATACGTGAATAAACCCACATTCATTTGCTTTCTGTTTTTTTCTCAATTGAGCTGTCTCCCAGTTTTCTTCCTTTTTCTGCTATTCTTTCCTCTGCTCTCCCTCTCCATTTATTTTTCTCACAGATGGAACTAAGCCAGCCTCAAGGTTTTGGACTGGAGTCCATATTTTCATAGAGTACGCTTTCAACTGCCATTCCCAGTGAGCCCAAACAAGTGGGTTGCCAGATCCATCATGGTTTTATCTCTCATTATCTGTGAGACTCCCGGCCCCCTCCACTAGCCTTCTGCAACTGCTGGAACTGAGTGTAGATGAGAGATGAAACGATTAACTCCCATTTTCTGTAATCAGCAGAGAGAACTTGACAGAAGAACCAGTGCAGAAGAGAGAGAATATGGAAATATGTAGCTCGTCCTCCCAATTTCTGTTCTCTCGCTTTGCCCAAAGACCAAAAAACAAAAAGTCTACAGCCACACATGGTGAAGCAGGAAGACAGATGGAGGGATGGATTATAATGTCTGTATAACTCGTGGCTATCAGAAGTCTTCTGTTGCCATTTTAATTGGAATCCACATGATCCATGCAGCATCTTGATTTCCACTCTTAATTTACAGAGAAAAACACGAAATTATTACCAGACAAAATGGACTTGCAATGGTGAGTTCATTAATAGATTAGCTGGCAAGTACTTTGATAATAAATTCATATTTTTTGTGTTTTTTGCAGTTTGTTATGTGTAATTAATTGGAAACCTTTGGATGGGAGCTGCTCTTTTAGCTCTCTGTGTAAATTTATAATAATCATTTTATTATTTCTGTGATTGTATTAGTTGAGCAATTAATTCATTTATCAATGAAATGATCAATACCTCGTAATAGTGTATTAGATGTGATAGTTAACTGTTGGCATGACAAAGACCTATTTGTGAGAGAAATGAATAGTAATTGCCCAATTTGTTTTCATTTAAAATTAATTTGTTTTAACAGCTTTCAGATTAATTAGGCTACGTGCTGGAAGACTGCTACAGATTGTATAGATGAAACCGCTCGTCTCTTTTGCTGATGACTACAGGATATGTAGGGGAAAATAATATATTACCTGTCAAATTTATAAATTATGCTCAGTGGATTATCCTGTGGAAACTTTGCAGACTGCCCATTGAAACTGATTTCTGTTTTTTATTCTGGGCTCTGCTTTAGAGAGAGGGTGAGAAGTTCAGCCATCTGAGAGGGGCTCAGAGTAGAGCTGGTACTCCTTCACATTGAAAGGAGCCAGTTGAGATGGTTTGGGCATCTGACTAGGATGCCTCCTAGACGCCTTCTGGGTTTGGAGTTCTGTGCATGTCCTACCTGCAGGAGGCCAACCCAGGACACGTTGGAGAGATTATTTCCCTCAGCTGTTCTGGGAACATCTCGACGTTTCCCAGACAAACTTAAGAAAATGGATAATGGCAAGTCTTTATTGACGTCGGAATTCAGACAAAAACAAAAGCAAAAAAGATAGTACTTGTTTTTGTTTTGGTCTCTGCTGTGCATGGATCCAAGGCAGGTCTGTTTAATGAAATGGTTGATTTAGTGACAACTGGAAAGCAGGTTTGTGTTGAGTGATGGCGAGCAGAGGACATGCATTGTCTTTGACTGAAGTTCTGCAGTAGGGCCAAGCTATATTAAAACCTTGTCTGCTGAAATAGCAGTACTTCAGATATAAATTAAGTTGCTTAGGGGCTTGAAAACTCATTTACTGACTTTATGGTGTGTCTTCAAGGGACATGATAGATTAGGTTGATGACAGCAGTTGATTCTTCCGTTCAGTCACTAAGTAAGGTGTTGGGCCACCACATCCTGCAGAACAGTTTCAGTGAGACTCGGCATTGACTTTACAAACCTCTCGATTGGGGGTCGAGGACTTAGGATTGACTTGAAAGTAAATATCTGCTTCTTTTGATTTTGTTGCCATCAACACATAAAAAAGCTAAAACATGAATGAATAAATGAATAAAGTTTTTGATAGGTGAATTAAAATACAGGAAAAGAGATTTGTACACTGCCCTAAAGAAGTTGTAGCCGTTTGCTGTCAGCAGGGGGCAGTGTCAAAAGCAACCAATCTGTTGGCTAATTTTCATGTTTGTGCTCTTGTCCGTCCAATAAAAGGATCCAAGATGAAAGCAGCTGTTGTGACATGACAAGTTCCCTTTTGAAGCCTCAACGCAGGCATTTCCGCTGTAGTTTTTGAAACCACGATTTGGCAAACAAGGTGCAAATTAGACTGTGAAATTTTACACTCACTGGCTAATGACTTTCAATCACAAATCCACTAGACTTCTATAGGGCTGAAAATCTTCTCGCCCCCACAAGTATTGCCCCCTGGTGGCCATGGAAAAGAATGCAGGTTTAGGGCACCTGCAGATTGGCTTCACTTTTCAGACCTGGAAGTTACATCCATCTTTTATACAATCCATGCAGAGCCTCTGCTGCAGAGAAGGACAAAGTTATCACAAAAACAATAGAAAATAGCACAGATCTCACAATACCCTTACATGGAAATCACCCCCAAAACACACAAATTCAAAAGACACGGACAGAATTCCAGAGATGTGCTATCAATTGTCCCTGATTTTTGTTAATTTCAGTTGAAAGTACCAACTGCTCCAGTTACTGCTGTTATAACCAAACTTTTAGCAAAAGTTTACCTCTGAATTTATTTTAATTCTCTTACTCTCATAAATATGTTTCCATTTTAGAAAAAAAAAAAGGACATTCATTTTCAAGAAACTGTACAAACAAAAATGCAAAACTTTGATTAAGTAAGCTCTGTGGTAAGGAAAAAGACACTGCTTTGGTTTAAGGCTAGGGTTAAGATTTTCTCTGTCAGCTGACATTTTGCTTTTAGCAAAAATAACTGGAATAACATGAGGCTTGAGCTGTGTGTTTGGGACCGACGGCAACTGCATTAGCAAGCTTTCCTCCGAGCACTTGGCTCTGTCTGAACAGCTGTTGCTTAAACTTTTACCGAATAAATGCAGTGACTTTGATATCAGTCCATTTTTTGTGCTAAATGGTGAGGCAAAGGCAAGATGCAAGAGAGACAAGAGGCTGAAGGTTGTAATACCTTCTGAATCCCAGTGCACCTTAATAGGACTTAATAAAGCCAAAGATCACAGACATTACCTCAGCTGAACTGTAAATCGAGCTCTGACGCTTAAACACACACAAACATCTGCACACATCCAGTGTTTTGGCTTGCACGTGTCTGCCCTTAAGTTAATTAAAGGATTTAGTAGGCTAATTAGTAGATTGTTAAATAGGGGACACATGGTCTTCCTATTGTGCTCCGAGGTTTGCGTCACCTGAGGTATCAAGACTAATCCCTTCTAACTGGAGCAATAGAGAGTAGGTTGTAAACAATAGCTGGTATCACAGTTGGTAAGACAGTCTTAGATCCAGATGGTAAGTAGAGTAATCTCAGGAAGGGATTGACCAATTATTGGCTTTGGGAGGATAATGCTAAGCTTGTGTACTTAATGGAAAATTCATTGAAACAACCCTTTGAACTCTTTAACTAACTTAATTTGATTTATGGTGTGTTATGGAACTATAGTGAGAAAAGCTCTTCACTCATGTAGCAGTAACCTTTCAGGTGTGAAATGTAAAATAAGAATGCATTAATTATACAAAAGCTGAACGTATGAAGACCATAGATGAGAATACATGTTACAGATGGTATGGTTGTCAGTTCCAAAGTGTATCCTTTTGCAGCAAGTTTTATTTATATCACCTTTTAACTTTACCCTTAGGTCCAGGTAAAGAGACACTGTGATGTTCTGTACTATCTGTTCAATTAGGTAATGAGCAGCCAAGCCATCTTTGAGGACTGTGCAGTGGCATAAAATGAGACTTGAAATAGAAGACTCGGTCAGGTTATCCTGCCCCAAAAAGGCTCTGAGCGTAACCTTTCAGACCTCTCTGAAGTAGTGAGACCTCATCCAGCACAGGGATTTATTAAAAAAAAAAACAAAGGCCTCTCTATAGTGTGCGACAAATATCTTTACATTGGCCTCGCTGTGGGTAATGAACACCAATTATTTCTTCAGTAACCTGAAAAACAATTTGACCACAGGATGGATAATCTCTATGAACAGATGTCTGCATATGAATGTCCAGAATCTAAAGGAAGAGGATAAGATTTCAATTGTAGTCCGTATATAGCCCATATGCTACTGGTGGATCATGTTTATGCAGGTTGAAAGAAGGTAAAGACTCTTTGGCAAACAAAAAGGGATTACAGTTTCCCAAAATGAAATTTGACAAATACATTTGTTAGTAGAAGAAGAGAAAGTCTTGACCTGGATTTTGATGATATCAGAGTGCATAAGAAGATAATTATGTCCCCCTTATATACATGTTTATCACTCTCCATAGGTAACAAAGCCATGCATTTGTTATAAGAATCTGTGTATAATGTTTGCAATCGTACTTATATTTAGGTTAGATAAATGCGTTAATGTGTTTTCTTTGCCTTTATATATTTCTTTCAGATTTTGGTCACTGAGGAGGAAGTGTGGGTTTATCAGAACAGACGTTTCCTTGGATGCGCATTGCTGATAAGATCAGCGAGACTAAACCTAACCAGTAAATTTATTAAAGTAAAGCCATAAAACTAAATCAGTAAGTTCAAAGATGATAAAGTGCCATTTATAGAGTTCGGGGGAAGTTTTCACTGGGTTGTAAACTGTGATCAATTGCCAGAACATTAGTCCAGCAACATATTTTTAATCTATTTTTATTGATGTAAATATGACAATTAACTGTGATATTGATTCCAATTGACATTGGCCAGCATTAGATAATAGCATTGGTTTTCAAATTAGCTGTTGCACTTCTCTGAATGTGTAGTCACTCTAAGTGTTCGTGCAAGCTCATGTGTGCATTTGTTTGAGCTCAGTATTGGCAGTGTGTAGATTTTCAATTATGAGTAGCTTTGCTGGAAGAATAAACAGCGAAACTATTGGCTAACCATTTGTATCATTTGCAATTAGTGTAAGAACTAAAGCGTGCTTTTCCTCACTGTCTTGCTCTGTCTCTGTCTCTCATCCCTGGCTTTAATTGGCGTTTTTGTGCAAAAATGTAAAAAGTCACTAAGATGGCAACAGCTTTCCATTCAAGGAGATTATGGATGGAACAGTTACCAGTGAGAGCAAATAGCCTTTTGTAATCCTCGGAGGACATTTAATTAACTGGCCTTCCTTTCAGTTACTTTTTTTTTTCTGTCTTGCTTTCTTAGTCTCTCTCAATCTGTTTCTCCTTTCCTTTTTCTTGCTTATTTTTTTGTCTTACACCATTTGTCTCTTCTTTTTTTTTTTTCAAAGATGTGAAGGCACAGCGCTCATGCTTGCAGACACACACTCACAGGTATACCAAAACTCTTTTCTTCAGTGGGTTGAAGGCTGGAGTAGTTAGTTCAGCATGTTAGCACTAAATGAGAGAAAGCGAGAGCGAGAGGAGGGGTAAACTCCACATTATGCTATCAGTACTGTCAGCATAATGTAGAGCAGGAGGGGGAGAAGGATGGGGAGAAAATGAGGTAGCAGAGTTAGAAAGGTGCTGATTGAGGTCACCGGAGGAGTGCAGATGAGAAAGGAGGGCTCTCTTTCATTCTTCGGCTGTTAAATTAAGTACCTTCACATTCATATTGACATCTCCAAGCTCACTCATTTATGTAGTGATGTAACATATTTACATATAGACTTAACCTGATTCATCAGTTGCATCATATCCACTTAAAAAAGCCTCTCTGGCTGGTGCTGTACCTTGGCACTTTAAGGCTTCATATGAGTCATAACTGTGTTCTTGTTTCACAGAGATATTAAAGGCTTTTCGACACATTTTATTATGACAGTTTGGTTCCCGTGATGCACTGTTTATCCTTGGTAAGTCGATGTGCTGAAGACATGTGCTTTGCAGTGAATTGGTGTAATTTTTTCATGTAATTGACTTCATAGTGCACCCCGCTGCAAAGCAATTCCCCAACAGAAATTTCAGAAGTGTCCCAAGTTGATCCCAAGGATGAGTATTGAGGCTGATCAAGGCATATTTCAGTGATCAGGTCATCCTCAAATAAAGCAGATCTTAATGTGATCCCTTCTTTTTTTTTATTTCGGCGTATGTTTTCCACCTCTGCCTGCTAGTCTTTCTCTACTGCTCTATATCTAAGTAATAGCCAGTCTCTACACTGCAAGCACTTTACTTAGAGAGTGAAAACTGTGGTGTGAGTCTGAAAAATTATTTTCTCACAGTGCCCACATTCAGTTGGCATTATATCTACTAGATCAGGAAGTAACAAAACCTGCCTACTCATTAGCCTATTACAACCCGGTGTTTTTAAACGAAAAGCCACCTGGTCTTTGCAATGGTGGCAGGCATTGGAGCAGTATTGCAAAGGTATCTGTATGGCCATCTCTGAGAATGCTCCATCGTCTGTTTTCAACAATAATAGGAAGGATTAAAACATTTTTTCATAGTCCTTTGTACCAGAATCTGCCAGAACAGGGTGAAGAGTCCAAATCTGTGAATATTTAGAGTGTTAAATAATGTCATCATTTGATCTGCTGTCAAGGTTACTTGTTAATTTAGTATTTGCCTCGTTTGAAAATAACTCATCCAGGGTAGGAGGCAGACACCAGTTCTAGTGTTAGTCCCAACCTTGGATGAATGGGAAGTGTTGCATCAGGAAGATCATCTGGTATAAAATCTTGGCCAAATAAAACATGCAGATCTAGTGAAAGCATAAGATTGGGTGCCAATCTTGGAACTGTGGTAGTGGTAGTATGTGAGGGTGGTGCAGGACATGTATGAGGACAGACAGACAGTGGTGACGTGTGTGGTTGTGAGTAACAGATGGTTTAAGTTGGGGTGTGATTACGTTATGAACTTGCTCTGCTTGTTTGTAATGATGATGGTCAGGTTAACAGATGAAGAAAGGGCAAGAGTCTCTTTGGACTGTAATGTTTGCAGACAACATTGTGATCTGTAAATAGAATAGGGAGCAAGTGGAAGAGAGCCTTTAGAGGTGGAGGTATACTCTGGAGAGGGCAGGATACATGTATTCATGTTTATTCATTCGTAGTTCTTGTTCTGCTCTTTAGCCTACGTGAGCTCACAGCTCCAGCACATGAACTAGTTTAACTCTTCAGTTTGCCCCACCTGACCAATATTAGCTAGTTACTGATATATTAGTATTTGTAAGGAACAGTTTACATGATTTTAACCACCCTTTCATTGTGTTATGAGTTTTGATGTTCCATAGTCTGTCCACCAGAGCACATTATGAAACTTCCATGTTTCCAGTGCCATAAACACAACAACCTGCTGACTACCAGCTAACTACACAGTAAAATCAGTATCTGTATATGTGAATCGACCGTAAAAGTCCTCAATCGGTGGAGCTTGACCTGAATCATATCACGGACTGACGCAACAGCTGTCCACACTCTCAAAAGGGAAGCGGAAATGGCAGTCAGTGCTCATTAGCAGTGATCGAACTTTGAAAATAAGAGCACGGTGATTTTATGCTTTGGTATTTTTTGTCTGTAAATATAAAGTGATTGTGGGAGTAACTTTAACTTGCCACAGACATAACATTAGTATGAATTTGAGTCCATTTTTTAATGAAGCCATCACTAATGATGCTGTTTTGCCTTTTCTTTTGTATGCCAATTTGTGTGTTTTTTTGTTTTGGGGTTTTTTTTTTTTTTTTGTCCTTTTTAAGCTTCAAAAGTCAAATAGTGAAAAGGGCTGCACGACATTACAGCAGGGGATCGCAACTTTTGTTCAACTTTGACCACAGTTTCTGATTTTGGTTCATGTTAATTGAGTCGTGTTATGATCAGAAGACAAACACACACAGCTACCATTTTTCATTAGGGGGTGACTGACTCTACATATTCTGTATGTGGTCTGAGAACAAGATGAGATGAAAGCACTGTGGCAGAATGAAATTTAGAAATCCTTGGACTAGGTTGGTGGGCATGGAAAAGCCTTCTATGGCACTGTTAGTAATTGCAGGTCCCACTGTTTCTAGGAATTGCAACATGTCATTAGATCCACTAAGATGCATCAGTGATGGGGATGGCAATAGCACCATGCTGTATCTCCCAATGTTCTCCTTTAGCCACTAATCCACTGATGATTGTTATTAGTGAGAAAGGCGTGTGCATGTGTAAGATGCATTCAGGCACAATGCTCTGTATATTAGCTTGGTGATTTATTGTCTTGGATGTGCTATCCCTTTTTCTCAAAGCTGCATTGTCCTTTTTCCAATTAATTTTGAATCTGTTATGGCCTCAAAGACGAAGGAAGAGAGAGAGATTATCAACAAATACACCGATTGAACCACAAAGTCAAGTGGTATGCTATATATTTTGGGGGGCGATATGGCTGCTTAATTCTGCTCTTCTGTCTTCTTTTGATGTCTTCTTATATTTTTCTTTGTAACACCCCCCGTCATCTCTAATGCCACTGATTTATGCAATTGCTTTTTCGTGCTTTTCTTTTTTCTGTCTCTACTTAATTCTTCCATCTTCCACTTTTCGTTGTTCTGCTGTTTCTATAACAACCGCAGGGTCATTTTTCAGTCTCTGCGCTTCACTCATAATCCTGTTCATGCGACACTCGGCTCTTATTTTCTTGCTGCTTTTTCCTGCTGCGCTCTATATATTGCTTGATTACACCCTCTCGTTCTGAAAATATATTTATGTCTTAATGTCTTTTTCTCTGTATCTTCTGTCTGTCCACTTTGCATTATTCGGTGCACAGTCATACGCGCAAAGGACTTTTCTCACCTCGCTACTTGTTTTTGTGACGCCAAATAGGAATTAGAATTTTTTTACAGCAGGTATCAAAGCAGACACAAATGAGACCAAGTCTTTGGCTCCAGCCCTGAAATTACTCCTCTGCTTCCCTGCTGTGACCAGCTAGCACTGATGTGTGCTGTGCGTTTGTGGGTGGAAGGGTGGGTGTATTGATGAGGACTGTACGGGGCCTCGCTGTGTTTTACCACTGTCACTATGATTGCTGTTTACTGTGGATGCAGATTGCACGGCACTGATTATGATTACTAGTTGAAATGTGAAGATGGCCTCTGCAGTTTCTTTTGGATTACATTTCCATTGTCTGTTGTTCACATGGGACATTCAAGAAGGGAACAGAGGGAGATGACAGCTTAATATAAGAAAGTGTAACTGAATAAGATGATTTTTGTATTTATTTGTTTGATTTATGTGTCTGAACATGGCTTTTGCTTAAGCCTTAGTTACACCAATCTGAAATGTATAAGCTTCAAACCTCTTAATTATAACTGTAAGTACAATATAAATAGTTTATAATAGTATGGGGTGTCTATGAAGAAGTCACTATTAAAGAAATAAAGCCAAGAGACAAGGCTAAAATATTCCAGATTAGACAAGAACAGGATTGAAAATGAGTGACAACAAGTGTCATTGAGTAATGAATCCAAATTGTGGCATTTTTGTGTCAAATTGTCATCAGTATGTGCAGAGGACGTCAGGACAGAGGTATACCAGTGAGAGTCTGCCAGCTTTGGAGGCTTGGACATGATTACAAATAAAATTGAATTGAATTGTTTGGATCTTGATTTTGGTTAGTGGTGTTAGGGAGCTTTTCAAAATTGGAAGAATTACGAGAACAGACGACGATGATACCAAACACCCTTCAATGCAGTAAAAGCATACTTGGATACACAGCCATGGATTGGCCGCCCCAGAGCCTGGACCTCAATATTTCTGAAGCTGTATGAGGTCATTATGACAGAGAACAAAACAAAAGGCAGAAACATCCAAAGAACATCTTTGAATGTTCTTCAAGAAGCCTGGAGAACTCTTCCTGAAGACTACTAAGTCTAAGACTACTAAGAACTTGTAAGAAAGCTTGTCTCAGAAATTTCAGGCCGTGATGAAGAATCAAAGTGGTCATAACAAAAATATATTGTTTTTGCCTTACATCTCCATAAATGTGTCTACATATATTTTAATAATTAGATGCACCTGTTTCTCATGTTCTTAGCAACATATAGAGAAATCAGTGCTATCTCGAGACTGTAGTATTATAGTATTATGAAGTATTACTGATTAATCTATACCTTTTTTTGTTTGTTTTGTAAAGAAAAAGAAAAAAGAAAAAAGTTTAATTCCATTTAAATAAATAATACTAAAAACACATGCTGATGATTTCTGGATATCAATCTTCTGGATATCCATTAAGTGCATCAACATGCTGGTCAGCAGAGGTTGGGCAAGAAAATGAATGAGCTAGATTGATGATGACAGAATAGATTTTAACAGCGTGGGAAAGTGGACATAACCTAGCAGCCTTAACACCAAGAAAGCAGATCAGTGAACACAGATCTTCCTTACTGACTATATACAAGAACCTTATTAAATTAAGTTAATAATGAGTTTACTTTTGTGTTTTTACATAAAATGATTCATACTTTAAGTAATGCCATTTAATTATACATTTAATAAATTGTGCATATATGTCTGGTTCTAATTAAATAACAAATCATTTAATCAATTTATTTTTGGCACTTTTGGCGTTCATTAGTCCAAATTGATAAAGTGAAATTGATTGAATTTGACCTGAGCCAGTTAGTCTGCAGCACTTATTGGAAAGACAACTGTGTTTCCGTCTGAGTTATTAGTGGTTGGTAAAACAGAAGGCTGAATGTCTGGTTTTCTTTGGAGTCAGTGGTTATGAAAGAAAAGAGCAGCAGTCAGAAGACAGAAAGGAACTAAATAAATACATACTAATGAAGGAACCTAGCCAATGGCTGCGCCTTCGTGGCGTAAGACTACATGAAACATTAACCTAAAAGAAGTAAATTATAATATGTAAATGTAACCAACAAAAAAATGAGATAAAATGGGACAAGCTCTGAAAAGATTTTATAATGCTCAATTATTCATCTTTTTGTGTGTTTCTCACGTTTAGTCTTTAGTGTTTCATCTAGGCTAACAGATGGGTAATGAGGTCAGCTGCCCTTCTTCTGTTTTAGATATACGTGTACATATGTGTGTGAGAGAGAGCCTCAGTGTGATCATTTTAAATCATTCAGCTATCAATAACATTGCAAGCTGCATTCATAAACTGTGTGTGATGCACAGGCACAGCTACCTGCTAATTAGTGCTAAGTAACTAGCTCGGTTTCACTCTCCAAAACTGAAGCACATACTTTTTGGATGCTTTGTACCCCACAGCAAATTATATTATTTGTCACATACTTCTGTTAAAAATGCTCCACAAATCACCACAACCAGAGGACCAGTTCACTGGAGGTGAGACCCAGCAGACAGCTACCTGGTTCTGTCGTCTATGTTACCTCATCTGACAATCAAAATTTTATCAGTATCTAAATAAATAAATTGCTGTAGTAATAGAGCCAGAAACTGTTTTCTGTACCAACCCGTATACTTGCTTTTAATTCTGTTACTCTAAGTTGGGCATTTTAACATGGGAGTCATTTTTTGGCAATTTTTCAGCCCCAGAGGTTGGTTTTAGATTAATTAACACTTCCTGGAAGGCGTCATCACACTTACACCAGGATAATAAGTTGTCATAAACACTCTTCTTCTCTCCAGTCTGTCTTCTGCTGTTCATCTCCATGGTCATCGCTACCCGTTACCTCTCTCACACACAGACACACACACACAGTGACAGTAGAGGATGCGCAACCATAGCTGAGTGTAAAATGCAGCTGAGACACTCAGATTGAGCTGCAATGAAACAAGGGCAAATAAATTACATAAATGTATGTTTATGCTTGTTGCCCTTTGTTCGTTACAGGGAGCTTCTTGGTATGGAAATACTCCGCTGCATATTTTAAACCTAGTATTTGACTTCAACTAAAACTGCCTTCTTATTTTCCTTGTTCTCTAGGTCCAGAGTGGTACTTGGTCAGAGTGGAGTTAACGGTGACGGATGTAAATGACAACATCCCAGATTGGAGCATGGTTCCTGCTCCCTACCTTGCTGTGGTTTCCCCTGATGCCTCTGCAGGTTCCCTGGTCTACAAGCTCTTTGCTGAGGATGGAGATGAAGGCAACAATGGTGAAGTGGAGTACTTTTTGTCTGACGGTAGGTTAAATTGCTTCTTCTTTTTTTGCCTGCATAGTGTGTTAAAGATCGGGTTGACTGTTTACAGCGTCACAACAATCACAAAACAGGGAGGCAATAATGTGACGGAGGAGCTATGGAAGTGACAAGCTAACAGTAAGCAGCTAATAGCAAACATACAACTGCATTATTATATGAATCTTGTGTTTTTGTGTACTTTTGCAGTTTTTATATTTGATGGTTTTCTTAAGGTCCAGTGCATTTGACCTCGCAAGGCCACCATAGCCGACAGCTATGAGGGATTTCCGTAGTAGACAGCAAACCGCAGAGCATTTGGCTTTTCACTAATCACACTGAAAAAAGTAGACAAATTATATGCAAAACCTTTGAACAAAGAGACATTTGTTGGTGTTGGTATTTTTAATAAAACAAAAGTCTCAGTTGCATAAATCATTTGCTTGATTTAAAATGTTTTGTTGTTTTGATCAGTGCTTTTTTTTTTTAATGTTCTGTATGGTGCAGACTCAAGTATACACTCTCTTTGAGCTGTTGCCCTCTGCAGTGCTGAGTTTTATGCGCACACGATTCTCCAGTGTCTTGTCTGTTTTTTTTCCACTGTGCAAAATAATTGCTTTTGTTATTGTCTGCTTTGTAATGATTTCTTGTCTCTGTTTTAGAATCTGTTTAAAAAGATGATTTTTCAATTTTCCTCATGGGGATGCATTGGAATAACCTGACTGAAAAATTATAAGAAAAAACATAGACATATTATTGTTAATATCTATGCTAAACCTTTCAATTTAAATGCTCAATCCCACCTCTCAAAGTTTAACTTCTAAAAATGCAGTATATTTTGGATCAAGGTCTTATTGAATCCTGTTATTCTGAATGCAGGTCATGAATTTTAACACCCCAGTTCCTGTGGTTTTTGCATTTTCCTCTCAGCAACTTTGAATACTGATTGTCCAGTCATCTTTTTTTATTGGTGAATGCTTAGCATGCACTTAAATATTTCTGACAACTTTTGAAAGCAACTTTTGTGCAAAGTGTTTTGCCCTGTGGTCCTTTTCACTGGATGATCTCTGTTGTTGTGTGTTGCCTTATTTGCTTATCTTGTCTTTGGTGTATTACCCTTCTGTATATGATCAAACAAATCGTCCCCAGGTGGTGATGGTCGTTTTGAAGTGGACAGGAAGACTGGCCAGGTACGAACTACGGGCCTTCCCCTGCAGCGGGACAGGGAATACCTGCTGACAGTGGTGGCTGCTGACCGGCTGGGCAGCCGCAGTGCTCCTGCTGTCATCTCTGTGGTTGCTGGACCCCGGCCACCACAGTTTACCAATGCCTCCTTCACTATTGCAATACCAGAAAACACCCCTGAAGGACAACCGTGAGTTTACACACATTCATCCACTGAAATCCCTTACAGGACATCTACATGAAACAATATACATGACATTAACTACACACACACACATCTGCTGTTTTCCTTTTACTATATCATGATTAATATTCATGATGAAAAATATTACTATGTGTCTAAAACGACACAATCATGATGGGCATTTAATGTGTACACTTTTATTTATTTATTCTTAGATACTCGTGTTTTACAGACTAAATCCATACTGTGGCTCATTTAGCCTTTAGCATGTGTAGCACAGTAATAGGATTACCTTTAAATATTTATTTGCATACACAGTAAGAATAGGTAGTCATCGACATTTCTGCAGTCGCATTCTTAGCAGAAAGCTCTCTCTGGTGCCACATAGGGCTGTAACTTTTTCCATCATCTATCATCATCAGTGAGCATTAAACTTGTCATTGTACCAATCACAAAATAGAAATAGTATCTTCTGTGCAACTCAGTGATGAAAAATATAGCTTTGCTAAATATATGTTTAGATAAACTTAAATAATATCCTTAAAATTAAAAAATGTCGACCATGGCATTAGTTGAGTTGAGTTGAGCTCAGCTGCAATCCTGACAGATCAGCTCATCTCGATGCCAGCCAACATCAGCTTTTCTCAGCTAATACCCTTCAATACATCCACTTATAAAGGGCTCTCGATTAATGTTTCTTTAGCCTGGCTTGAGGTAATGTCCATCTGTAAGCTGCTTTGCAACCCAACTTAAGGCAGTGGGTAGGACTAAAGGTATCTTAACCCTGTAATGCCCTTTGTATGAGTTTCTGAGACCTCTATCTCATCAACATGATCAATACTTGCCATAATTTCAAAATGTTATGGACAAAACTCTCTTTTTTTTGTCTAAAATTTACATTGTTGTTAACAAAAAGTTGCCAAAAACATCCAATGTGTCAAGTCCATATAACATCTGTGGACAGACTTTAAGGTGGCACTTCAGTCATTTCCCTTTCAACCTGGGAGAGACAGACAGGCTCTAACAGAGTCCAAATGACTGTAAACTACAGTGGATCAAAAATACAACTGGAAATAAAAGATTTCAGTTTCTGATTTTTTAATACGCTTAAAAAAGACTCATAGAAACATATTTTAATATTCTGATTTTTATCTGATTAAAAATAAGGCAAGAATAAAAAAAGCACACAAAGAGCTTATGTTCTGACTTTCATTGATCAAATTAGCACTAATGTCCTTATTTTGGCTTCAGGGTCCACCTGCAGTCTCTTTACAGGGACTGACATATTTCTTCCTTCCTTCATCGGGGAAATGAGCACATTTATAATAAATACAGTGGTGTGAAAAAGTATTGCCCGTTTCCAGATTTTTGGCACATTTTTCACATTTACATGTTTACATGTTACATGTTACATCAAACATATAATATTCAAAGATAGCTTGAGTAAATACTAAATGCAGTTTTTGGATGATTTTGAAAGATATCCAAATCTACTTGCCCCTGTGTGAAAAAGTAATTACCCCCTAAACATAATAACTGGTTGTTCCACCCTTGGCTACAAGAACTGCAATCAAGCATTTGTGATAACTGGCAATGAGTCTTTCACATCGTTATGGAGGAATTTTGGCCCACTGTTCTTTGCAGAATTGTTTCACTTCAGCCACGCTGGATTGTTTTGAAGCATGAACGGCCTGCGTAAGGTTATGCCAAAGCACCTCAATGGAATTTAAGTCCAGACTTTGGCGAGGTCACTCCAAAACCTTCATTTTGTTTCATTCTTTTGAGTCATTCTGAGCTGGACTTGCCTCAGTGTTTCAAATCATTCTCCTGCTGCATAACCTGAATACAGTGGAGCTTTGAAACTGATGGCTAAATTGTCCTTCTGGGTTTTTTGGTAAAGTGCAAAATTCCAGACGAAGCAATGGTTTTCTAACTGGAACTCTCCGAGGAAGCCATATTTGCCCTGTATCTTTCTCATTGTTGAATCATGAACACTGACCTTAACTGAGGCAAATGAGGCCTGCGGTTCTGCATCTGCCTGCAGATGTTGTTCTGAGTCGTCTATGTACTATTGGAGTAATTTTGGTAGCCCAGTTACTCGTGCAAAGTTTTCCTCATTTGTGGACAACCGCTCTCATTGTGGTTCATTGGAGTCCCAAAGCCTTAGAAATGGCCTTGTAACCCTTTTTTTCACTGATAGATGAAATGAAAGTGACTCAGTTTCTCATCTGTTCTTGAGTTTCTTTAGAATGTGGGATGATGTGGGTAGCAAATACTAGCATTTTTATAGCTGTATGTCTCCTAATACCTCTCTTAGCCTTTTCAGGAAAAGGGCCGCCTTATCTATGGAAAACTATTCATCACTCAAAAATAAAAAACACATATTTTGAATACATTATTTCAAACAGCTTATCTACCTGATAATTTTGCAGGTTTTGCACATGAAGTCAACTGTGTTCTTTTTCTCCATGTCTTTCCAGCTTCTTGGCAACACCTGCTGTGTCCTTCCAGAAGAAACCAATCAGCTACAGTCTGCTTATCAATCCCAGTAGTCTCTTCTCCATCTCAGCAGAGACCGGTGAAATCAGCCTGACGCGCCCTATTGACTACGAGAGCGACCAACATCGCTACTTGCTATTGGTGCGAGCCAGTGAGGGGATAGAGAGCATGAGCAGTGCAGCCGAGGTTTGTGTCTATATATATATATTTATATATGTATGGGTTTGTGTGTGTGTATGTTGGTGAGTTTGAGATGTAAATTTCAAGAAAAAAAAGTCACATTTTCGATGCCAAATTCCTTGACTTCATGGTCTCAGAAGATTGGAGGCATTTCACATCTGCTTGTCAAGTCTTAGAAAGTCTGTAAACAATACTTCAATAAATATTTAATTAAAAAAATTGAAAAATCTGCTGTCAAAAAAATGATGTAATATCAGTAATTGTCTTCACACAGTATTGCTTTCTTTGAGCTGCTAATATACAAGCCACAGCCACCAGAATTGTACACCCTGTGCACTGATAGTTTGTAAGACAGCAGTTGAATTGTGGTGATTGTGATTTGTGTAATACTTTTGCAGACAGTCAAAATCATCACACATGTTCATAAGCTGTCAGAAGCATCCTTGAGCAGAAATACTTGATTCGTGCTGTGAAAATGTGGCCATAGTTATTGATTCCCAGTTGCTTCATAGATGGTAATCATTGTGAATGCTCCACTTGAAATAATAGTGTGCTTCGATGTTTCCTGATTTACACCTTTTTTAATTAAAGGTTTTTTTCTTTATGTGGCATCAGCAGTAATGTAGAATATATACCAGACTGTCTCATGAAAATCCTATCTGGAAAGGGAAGCTTTTGAATTTATCAGTTGATGTATGTTCTAACCTTTGACTCTGGTCGTTAATACTGGGTAACGACCACGAGCATAAGGTTGGGAATAAAAGCAGCAGGTGGGTGGCTGGGCTCAGCCTTACAGATGGGTGTGAAGGCTCAGACATCTAAAGGGGGTTCGCAAAAGAGTTTGTGCTGCTGCGTTTCAACAAGAGACAGCTGAGACGCTTCTGCTCAGGATCCCTCCTCGGTGCCTCCCTTTGAAATTTTCTGGGCATGGTCAACTGGAAAGAGACCCAGGAACACCTAGGCATCCCCCAGGAAAAACTTCAAATAGTAGCAAGGAAGTTTAGCCCGCTGCCACCTCAACCCGACTTGGAGAAAATGGGTACAGATGGACGCACTGACAGATGGGCAGATGGCCTCCACCTGAATTTATCAAAAAAGTTATCTTCACCTTGAGAGACATGTCTCTGTTTTTGTGAACACTGTTTCCTGTAAAACGCGAATAGATTTGTCTGGCTGCAGTGACTGCTTTGGGATTCCCGATGACTTCCTCACGTTGTCAGGAAGTGAGACAAAACAGCGGCTGACCGCTGCAGGCGCTGATGCATCTGGTCTGGTTTCCATCATTACTCTGGCCTCAGGCTAAAAGATGTCCTGCTGAACCAATCTGTCCTAAACTGCTCCACTTTGGGCCTCTTTGGCCTACAGAGCAACAAAAGCCTGTGTGGAGAAGGAGAGCGAGGAAAAAGAGTGGGTGAAGATGAGAGGATTTTTACCGAGAAGAAAAATACAGTTGGAAAGAAAAAAGGGAAGAAAATGGCAGGTAGTTTTGTATTGTACCACAGCCTTCTTAGCCCCATGTCTGCCCAAGAGCTCTCCCTGTGTTCAGTTTGATCAGCACTCAAAAGGCTTCGCCTTCTAGACGCTGCAACAGCCGCTTCTTTGTCTCTGCAGTTTAACGGAGCCAGACAGAAACTATGCTTTGTGTGATAAATGGTGAACATAATGCCGGTGATGTGCCCACATTTGATTCAATTTCCGTTTTAAGACAGTTTGGCTTGTTGTCTGGCATTTGAAGTTAGAAATATGTCTCAGAGCATGCCTTTTGATACAGAAAAATTGTTGGTACTGCTTTGAATTTTCTCTCATACATTTTTGTCGGAAATACTTTATGTGATGGTAATCGGTACAAGGATTTTCCTGGCCAGTACTGGGTGCTTAGCAGTCTGTATCAGCAGCGGAAAACTGGTGTTGTGTAGGCTAATCTTGTTGACAGTGTAAACCTTTTACAGATCCTCAGTGCTTTATATGAGCTATAATTCATCTACGCTTGCCTCCTGAACAAAATTACATTATCACTCTTACATCACAGTTGGATAATGGAGGGCTCAATACATACAGCTTAAGTTGTTTTTTGAGGTGTGATTATTCCAGACAGTGTTTTTCTGACAATAAGCTGCATGGTACTTCAGGATGTTTTTTGCCATCTCACTTGTTAGACAGACAGCGGGCCTCTGAATCAGTACGCTGGCCCCCGTGCACCGTCCTGTGACATTATTGAGGGCGGTGCTGATTGATAGTAGTTTAAACATTAATGTTTTAACAAAGCAGGGTTAAGCAGAGACTTCATTCCAGTTAGACTTTAAAAAGCTCTTCAAAAGCATGTTAAGTATAGAAAAAATTCTGCTTTTGCTACTTAAGGCATTTGAATTTAAGATTAAAAGACAGCAAGTACTTTTGAAGGCCACTACATGTGGGATTTGTCGTTATATTTTGTCCTTTTTAAAGGATCTGGAGCTTTTGTAGTGAAATGATCATTTGTTTATAGCTTATGGGGTTTGACTTAATCCAAATCTAGATCCAGGAATTTGCTGAAGGAACTTTTTTCATCGCAAGAACAAATTTCTTGCCACCCCCCAGATCCAATAGGTTATCTAATGTATGAAAGTAGCCTATTATTGAAAAACGATATATTATATATTATATTATAAAGTAAAGCTCTTACAATAATACTGAGGAAGTCTTCTTTTGCTAACTATCTGAGTCAAAGTTTTTTTTGAAGAAAGCGCCATCTCTTGGTGGCACCGTGCAATTAAATGAAGGGGGCGTGTTTAGAGCGAAGCTAGGCGGGGCTCTGAGTGGCTGAGTGTTGGCTGACAGTAGCTGTCAGAATTATTTTTTTTAAAAACTTATCAAAAGTTCCAGAGTTATAAAATGAAGTTATGCAAACACCATCTAGTGATCGCGGCTGTCAATTACAAGCCAATTATTTTTGATCCAACACTGGAGTGGATGTTTTGTACATTCTGAGGGGGGAACCCCAATTCATCTGATGCTGTATCTGTTTACATACGGTTAAACTCGGGTATATTGTAGTATACCACATATATACTACCACATATCACACCACATATGTTCATGTGCTCATTTTTGTCAAGTGCTGCACAAGAGAGGAATTTGCTGTTGACATTGAATGCATGCCTGGATGTGATACCACAGTGACTCTCCCCACACTGGCAAACATGCAGCAGTCAGCATCTTCAAAGGATGCACTCATGTGGAAAGGGAAAAAAAAGTGAAAACAGCTAAAATGGCAAAGGGCAGACAAACGGTTTCAGGGCGAGTTCAGGGTTTGTGTTACAGACTGCTAAATGTAACTGTCACTTTTTATTATAGTGGAACATGTAATCAAAATATTTTCACTAACCTGTCACTATGTGTCTGTTTATTTAGTTTATCACAGAGATGCAGACAAAAACTAACCAAAGTTCATCACGAGCGTCACCATGCAGTGGCTGTCATGGTCTCAGTGATAAACTCCAACTCACTGGATTCATCTGCAGCATGTCAATTTTAGAGGTTCATAATATACTCTTGCTCTTTCTCCCTGCCATCTGCCTCGGGAAGGCCCATATTGGATTTTGCATTAATTAAGACATGTTCTCTTGAGATAAGTAACCAATCGAATGGCATACGGCTACTTGTGACCATGCCAAAATAAACATATTCTGATGGCATTTTGGTTGTAAGCCTTCTGTTTGATTTTAGACAAGTATGAAGCTGTCCTGAGATTGCAGACATGTGTTGTACTTGCAAAAATAGTGCCTAGCAACTCAAATACTTATCCACAGAAAGGCATCTGTTAGTCAAAAAATTTCATGTGTATAAAGTATAGAACTTTATGATGGAAGTTGTTCTTTTTTTAATCTTTTTCTGTGACACTGTTTCCCAGTAGCAGGTTAAAAAAATCACCTATTAATTTGTTTTCCATAGAGGACTGCCAAATAACGCACCTCTTTTCTGCTTTTGATTTTATTCTACTTTTCAGAAATCTGCCGCCCTCTATCAAAATAAGAAACAGACGTGCCGTATTTTTGTGCACTGGAGTCACTGAGCATGACTTTAATTTGCAGGTAGTTTCCAAGTTTCTCCCTGCAGGAGTGATAGCTCATCGGCACCATTAGTTACCTAACCAGCCTGAGACCTGCCTGCAGCTTCCCAAGTGTGTGCACGTGTGCACATTCCTGTGTGCGTGCGTTTGAGCCCATCTTGCTTTATTACAGCTGACTTCCTCTCTCTTCTCATTCAATCTTGCCTTTCCTCAGCCTTGTATGCACATATACTCTACCATTGTATATCCTGCTTATTTCCTGTCCAGCTAGGGCATAGATTTGCTCATTAGGACATGCAAACGCACACATCGAAACACCCAAAAAAAAGGTTGACAGTTATTGGTAAATGCGCACAAATCACCTCAGGGAGTTGACATGGGCAGATTTTATTTTGTTGTTCATTGCTTTGCGGCTGATCTTTGCTGAAGGATTAACTGATATTACAGAATTTCATCTTACCTACCAGGACTTAATACCAGTGGTATTTACAAAGCACTCACTGTGTGTATGCGATTGTGTCTGTAGGGTGAGTGTGTATACGTACAGCTTTGTTTGGGGAAAAACACAAGAGGGACTGAGGGTCAGAGGCTTGCCTGCCAGCCCATGTCTATTTATTGCTCTTGGACTTGAAGCAGGCAGTCAACATCTGGAAGGAGATGCTTTGTTTGCCTTTATATCCCAAACGAACTGAGCAGTATTACAGTGCAAGGCAAACGCCTTCATGCTCACGCTAAATAAATTCATCCTTGCACACTACTCATTTGTTAGCTCAGTGCTTACAAGAAACTCCACGGGGTTCCGCTCTCCACTGACCAACAAGAGGGACCACAACGCTAGTTCACTTGCAGCTTCTTCCCTGTGGCGAGGTCAATAAACCACAGGAATCAGGGTCAGGGCATGGATTTGGAGGAGGTTGAGATGAAGCTTCCTTTTGGTTGGAGATGGGGTTAATTTGGGTCACTCACACATGAAAATGACTCTGAATGCAAAGAAAACCAATTTTGGACAGTGCCTGAAGTAGTAATCCCAGATTTCAAATTTTCATGACACTGTGCCAGTATGACTTTGAATCTGCAGCATTTCTGCTGATTGGCTGAGCAGCTTTTACATGTTCCTAGACAGAAGCAGTCTGAGATTAGAAATGCAAATGCTTCATTGTTTTAATTATGTTGTATTATTTTGTATTTCATGAATTTATTTTTTTTTACCAGAATGCTTGAAAGGAATTTCAACATAAATAGCAGAAAATACACGAATAATAACAAACTGTCTGACCCAGTTCATGTGGACATGCTAACTTGCTTTAGGACTTGACTTGTACTTTTTCCCTGAGAGTATTTAACATGCCACACACATTTTACTGGCCCGATGCCTACTAGAGAAGATGTAAGATGTGCAAGGCATTCTTTTTCTTTTCTTTTCTTTTTTGTTCAGTTATGAACAAAAGAGCTTACAGGAGCATAAGAATTTGTTACATATGACCAGTCGTGAGTAAAACGGGGAATTCTGTACAAGAAATAAAAACAAGAAGAACTGTTTCATTTCTTTAAAATGTGTTATTGACTGTTTAAATGTTCAGAAACAATTTGAACACATAAATTAATTTAATCTTAGCCTCTTTTTCCTTCTTTTCCTCTTCCCTCATCGTCACCCTCTCAGGTACGGGTAGTTATTACTGATGAAAACGACTGCGTTCCTGAGTTCCTCCAGTCAATTTACAGCAAGGATGGTGTACCAGAGACTGTGACAACAGCAACCTCCCTGCTGCAAGGTAAGACAAGTCTCAAATACCTGTTTGAGTACCATTTATAACCCACCAGCTTCACTGAGTGCATTCTTTATTTTTAGATTCACATTATTAATTTAAAGCTCAACTTACTACTCTGTATCAGTTTCTTATATGCAAAGGAAATGTAACATTGCACTGCCTTCCCTGACCTACAGAAGTAGGTTCATCTTATTTTTTAATTCATCTTCACTGATAAACAGCTCCCGGTAATGTAATTTCTGATGCACTAATCACAATGTTATTAATCTTTAATGTTATTAAAGAAATCCTGCAATGGTGTTTGTGCATTTTTTTTCACTGGGCTGAATTAAATATTTCCAAGTAAAACTCTCAGAATTGCAAGGACCTTTATTACGTGTGCCTGTATTTGGTGACTTTTAAAAGAAAAAAAGTGAAAGAAAAAAATAACAATCCGTGTTTTACTTCTTGTGTTACCAGTTAAATTTAAGCCAGGTGCAGCTCAGTGGGCAAACACGTGCCTCTGTGGGAGCTGTGATATGCAAATGTTTGAGAAGCTTTGCTGTAGCGGCTTTCAGAACAAAACAAGAGTGCCTGCGCTTCTTTAACATTCATGTATTTTGACTGGTCAGGAAACAGAGTAGGTACTTGTCAGCACCGGCATCACTGCTACTTTCATCAGTGCAGCTGCTGCAGCCTCTCCGTTCCTGTAATAACCCAAAGGGAACGCTTATGTTTCATCTCTTTGTGAAGAAATGGTGATGCCAACTGTTGTGGGTATGTCACAGTGACACTTTTACTCTGCCAACACAACTGACAACAGAGTTTTTCCGTCTTCTCTCGGAGACTGTTACTTACTGTCTCCTCTAAAACATTGCTGCTTTTTTATTAAAACTTAGACATCTGTTTGTTTATAGCGCTAAACAGATCAATCTTTAGCTTTTTGAACAGGTAAACTTTAAACAGGGCAAGAATGAAAATGCAAGTATATTTTAATTGCTTACAAGAACTGTGTGAAAATGACTGTAGGTATGACACCGTTTTGGAAATGTCCATTAGCTGTGAATGCAGGCGGGAAGACTTTGGATTGAATTCATATTAAAGAAAAAACAAACAAACACAAGACTGTGTGTGTTTTAGTGTTTTTTCTAAACATCTAAGAACAGCTAAGACCTGTAAAATCATGCCGTATTCTGAGAAAAGTTACTTGTTTTCAGGTGAAAGTTAACAGCAAACATGGTTTTTGTATGAATAAACAAAAGAGGTGTTAAAATTGTTTACATTGCTTGGATATTTTGCTCCTATGCTTCAATTTGCAACATTGTCCTGGAGAAAATAAGCTGAATTTTACATGTAACTAAAACAATAATATAGCCTTTACAACTTTAATCTGTTTTCCAGCTAGCATACTGAAATGCAGTCTCAAAGGTTATAATGATATTAATTTGTTAACCTGTTGCTTACTTGTCATCTTGAGGCAATGGGCAATTTTTAAATTTTGCCGCTCCCCGGCTGATATCCAGGCCAAAGAATCCTGTTCCATTTTCTGATTTATGAGTGTAAATATAATTTTAAAAGCTAATAAAAAGTTGAGTCATTGTTAAAAATACATTTTGACAAATGCAATCCCAACTTTGGTCTTCAGATTAATTTACTTACCCACATGCAGCTGAGATCTCCGACACCACTGGCTGGAATGCAACCCCAAACCATGACACAGCCTCCACCGTGTTTTACAGATGGCTGTACTCACTGCTGTACCTCTCACCTGACCTCCATGTACATATTGATGACATTTTAAACCAAAAATGTCAGATTTAGATTCTTCGCTTCATTAGATAAGTTATCACTGACTTTCAGTCTAGTTCTTGTGTAACCTGGCCTACTTCAGCCTTTCCTCCCTGCTTTAGTTCCTTAAGAATGGCTTCTTGATAATCACATTTCCCCTGGCACCCTTTCTGATCTTGTAGGTCTTGTGTCAGATCATTGCTGAATTTTTTTTCCTGGTTCTTGAGGACGCGACTTTCTCCTTGTCTGCTTCACTTGTCCAGTTTCCTGAGATCACCACAAGTTTTATATGAAATATTATGGCAGTTGGGAAGGAGCCCCACAAGAAAATAGCTGAGGCAACAACTGGAGCACATGTGAAAGATGTCCAAAGTGGTCCCAGTGATTATACAGTAGGAGCACTGGGAGCTGTAACCCTGAAAATGGAAGAGCGGTGTAGAAAACATGCAGTCCAGCTCAGAAAATGTACAGAATCCTGAAACTCACAGGACCAGAGCTTGAGAATTACTTAGACAGTGTTTTTATTTATTTATTTATTTATTTTTAATGCTTTTAAACATGCAGATGTGCTTTGTCATTATTGAATGTGAGCAAGTGAGAGATGAGTGTCCTTGCAGCACACCAGTTTGCTATGCTTTGCAGCATTTTGTCACATGATGAAAATATGCTGTATATGAAAAAAGTGCAAACAAACACAAAGTGAGAAGCTACGGAGCATTGTTCGACTTTACTACATCACCAGTGTTTGTGTGCAAGAAGTCCACAAATTAGATCTTTGGTTTTCTGCTCAGCGTTGGAGCGATTCAGTCCAACAAGGCACTTGATCAGTAGAGCTTCTCTGACCAAGGTCTTAAGAGTAATTCAGATTTATTCACAAAAATAAATAAATGTTATTTATTTCTAGCGAACATGGAGAAAGTAAATGAGTGAATGGGGGAGTGAGGTGCGCACTGTGGGAGAGACGCAGCAGGCCCTTAGCTCGCTGCCATTAACAGGTGCACCAAGGGAGGCGAGAAGTTTCCTCCTGCTGTGCTGCTGTGTTCCCACCCATTTCCATGCTTGTTTGAACACTTGTCAATATTTCCGTGAGTGGGAAAAAAAAAACTCCACAAAAACAGTTATCACATTTCTGCACAGAGATTCCAGTGATTTCAAAATGCTTCAGGATTATGATATAGCAAACCATCTATGTGACCTGTGCAATTTTCAGTCGTAAAAATAGACTGTTGCTGCCTAAATTTAGTGGGATGAAAAATGTGTCGTACAAATTGTAGCTTTCCCAAAATAATGAACAAAATTGCCCTAATACATGGTATAATTAATACAGTTAATTTTACCCAATCCACTTCTGAGTACATCTAAGACTGAGCAGCCCAACTTCCTGAAATAAAGACATTTTTCCCCCTTCACTTAATTAAGTGGGTTAAAAGGCATAGTATAAATTAAATGAGCAGGGAGAAATGGGCATCCAGCATCGTTTTGCTAAATCATGTGCTAGTAATCCCATAATCACTTCCATCGTGAGAGTGGACAAATGTGTACTTTGCCAAGTTGGAAATCAACTGCAGCACAGTGTACCAAGCAAGCCAATTATCTTGCTTTCCATAGAGATCTGAGGATCCCGCTGTCTCCATCTTCTGTACAAAATCATAATATGCCAGAAAGACACGAGGGATGCAGTTAAGAATGTATAGAGGCCTGTTAAACAGTGCAGCGATGCTAGTGCAACAATGCTGATTCAAGATTACAGAGGACTTACTGATAAATAGATGCTTAAATGTTTTCCTGAAGAATAGAAATCTCTACTTAGTAAATTAAATATTGACTCATATGTGACATGTGTTTGGCTACTAGTGTTGCAGTTCATTTTCAACCCACCATCACTGAATGAGAGGCTGCTCAAAAAGCAAAACAGCTGTGTTTCAGTTTTTCTTCAGAAGACTGCGCTACAGAACCAGGTGCAGGAAAAACACACATTTATTTTTATCCAACTTGTAAAGCGTAGAGAAATCTAAATAAAAGACTAACATTTTGGTAAAAGGAACAATATTAACAACAATAAGAAGAAGAAGAATTGTAGAATTTGTCTGGACAGAAATGTTTTTTTCCCACACTTGATTCAGCTGTGTATCAAAGATTATTCCTAGAAATCAATCTGACATAAAACAAAACACAAGAAACCACTAATGATGAATACTGACTATGCTAAAATGTGACACAATCATCCATTTAGTGTTAAATCTATACGGGGCCATCTGTAAGTGAAAACTCATCTCTAGGTATTTACAATTTTTGTGTAATGTTTATTGTATTATTTATTTCTCCGTGTGTGAAGTAATAAGAATGAAAGTATATACGAAGACCCATTCATGTATTAAGCGATTTCTCTTTTGACCATTATTTTCTTTATCAGACTTCAATCTTGTTCTCTCAACAGTGGCCTTAGTGATATTATCATTTACCTGAATCCATAAACTTTGCTCAGATAGCAAGATTAATGCTATCTAATGGTAGTTTGATTTTACACTTTCAAAGTCATAGTGCATTTGTAATGAAATGAAACTGAAATGATTGACAGATATATCAAACTTAATGGGAAAATATAGCAAAACCAAAAACACAAACAGGATGGTGTAAATGGAACCTCATGGCTGATTTTCTTTGCCTATAGTACTCTCATTGTTAAATTTACTTTAACTGTACCAAAGAATCACATTTCCCATTTGTGTTTTGTGGCTTTTGTTTTTTTTAATGGAACTGAAATATTTTTCATTGAGTTTAGCGCTTGTTCAACATAAGGACACATTGAAGGCCACAGCCCACAAACATTTTGAATATTACCACAGCACTTTGAAAATTCAGCGAATCTCGTGTACTCACACACGAAATGTCTCTGCTGAAAAAATGATATAAAACGAATCCTGCAAATAAACACTGACAAAGTTTATATACCTCCTTAACGAACCCAGATACTTTGTTTTGCAGGCATTTTGTTAATTGAACGCACTTCAAACTGTTAATTTGAAGCTAGTTAGAGTTCCCCGAGGCTTTATAGCAATAAAGAATTATGGTTTGTTAGTGGAAGCAAACAGTGGCATTGTTTTTATGTATGTGTGCATCTATTATTCATGTGAGCATATGTGTGTGCGCACGCATGTGTGCGTGCACTTCTGTATGGGCCCTTGAGCCAAATGCAATGTAAGGTGAATTGGGGAATTGAGCTTTTGATGGTGAATGTTCTTGTTAGTGTAAAATATGCTTATTCAAATCCCTGGTGGTCTTTTCAGTTTTAGCAAGGCAGTCAATTTGTGGCTAGGCGAGTCCTGGCTCCATGGATTCCCAATATGTGATGTGGAAGCAGAAATGTTGCAAAATGACAGTCCTTTCAGTGCATTCTGGGCAAATAACGCTTACTCCCGTGGCTTAAAATTGTGGCACTGGAAGCGTCAGTTTGAACACATAGTGTAGCATGAGAATTGAGATATCAAGTGCATATGGTTTGGATGAAATACCAGAAACAAACTTTTAAATAATTAGAGAACTCGTTCTGCACAAACAGTTTCTCTGGCGACTTAATTCAATATGGTACATTAGCTAAAGATAGTTTGTTATAAGTAGTAGTTTCGATGGAAGTTTCTACTTTCATCAAAAAAAACATGAAAAAAGCTAAAGCATAGTGATGTGACGTTACCATCTGTGTTGGTTTCCACAGGACAGCTCAGGCAGTATGTCCGTCTTTATTTTTAAGGCAGTACAGACAAACTTGGGGCAATAGCAACATATGCAAGCACCTGCTCCTCCTGCACAACTTTCATTATAAACGTGTGCACTAATACTGCAGACTTAGTAAAGGCCTTCATCTTTTAACTTTTCGCTTTTGCACAACTTTTATTTGTGAAATAAATCTTCTGCAAGTCCTCATATTTTTACATTTGAATATACAGTGTATTCAGAAAGTGTTTCTGCCCTTTCAAGGTTTCCACATTTTGTTGTTTCGGGCACATCTCCAAAGTGATTCACTGTATTTTTTTCCCATTAGCAATAGAAGTGCAGAACTTCTAAATCACACAGCAGTTTTTTCTTTATGTGTTGTACTAATGAATTAAAACATGAAATATTGAAATAATCCAGTTATATATATATATAACATCACAGATGAACTCTTATGCATCCTGCTTCTGAAGGTTATTGAATTCAATAAACCTGGTGAACAAAGTCAGACATCTGCTGATATGCTATGTTGTATTTCTTGAAAACTTGCAGAAAAAATAGAGCAATCCTGAGTAAACCTTTTTCACGGTCTCAGAATGGAGCTGGATCTTAACAAATTAAATTAAAGACCTGAAGCGTATCAACAAGAAAACACAGGAGGAGCTTTGGGAAGATGCTGTGAAGTTCCTGCAGTGGCCCAGCTAGAGTCCTGACCTGAACCCGGTAGTGAGAATATCATTGTAGAGACCTGAAGGTAGCAGTACAATCCTTTTAGGATCATAAACAAACCGACTAAGATGATTAAGATACTTTAACCACTTGCTGGTAATGAACAAAAACACAAATCTTCTTTCTTGTTCATTTTTATTGTGTATAAAGGAAGAAATTAACAACTGACTACTGCTTGAATCTCAAACATATATGCAGATACGTGAAAATGTAAGTTATACATATATGTCACAAAAAATGAGAAAGCAAGAAAACACAGTTTCCATCCAGCTTCCCTCCTTTCCTCTTGTGGATATTTAACAAATTGGTTTTCTAGTCTGCACGGTCAGTCTAGCTAAATCACCAGTGGTAAATCCAACCTTTGTCGTCTTTGTTTAGTCCTTCTGAACTCTGTTTTTTCTATTCTCCATCTCTGTGTTCTCATCTTTAGTTTCGGCCAATGACTGTGACTCGGAAGAGAATGCAGAGCTGACCTATTACACCCTGAGTCCAGACTTCACTATTTCCCCTCACGGAACAATCTTCCCCGCGGGACCTTTAGACTATGAGAGACCTAATCATCTGTATGAGTTTGTAGTCATGGCCATTGACAAGGGGGAGGTTCCTCGTACGGGCACGACTACGGTACGGATTAGGATGGCAAACGTCAACGATGAGGCACCTGAGTTCTCCCAACACGTGTAAGTAAGACTTGTGCTTTATTGTTTAAGAGAAAGAGAGATAAGCTCTATATTATTCTGTGGCTGATTCCTGCCTGCCTGCCAGTCAGGGTGAAGGCAGGAGAGGCTGACAGTCTTCTGGTGACAGCATGATGTTTGGTGCAGATACCGAAGGACCAACTTTGCTGTGTACTCATTTCTACATTGCCAAAGGCAAACAATCTCCTGCAGTGTCTCTTGGTTAAGTTGTTGAGTGTAGGCTGCTGCACATACACTTTAGGTGCAAGCTGCCATTCACTCTTTTGAGGTGCTGCATACAATTGAATTTTCAGTTGTATTGTTGGCACAGGGGCACAGAGTTTCTCTGCATTTTCTTTCTGCAACTTGTTCAACAGAGGATTTTATTTAGCGCTGAAATAAATAGTCAAAGAGTTGAACGTAGGAAAGGCTTGATGTTTGAACTGCTCTTTGCTCCCTGGTTCCATCCTCACGAATGCACAGATTTGCTTACTTTTCCTCTTTTTATGGCACCAAAGTGAATATCTCTGGGGCTTTAAAACAAGCAATTTCTAAACAATTATGCATTTAATTACATTTTTTAAAACTATGAGAAACAAACCTGTTGAAGCTCTTGGGGCCAAGACAAAAATATCGCCGTTATCTGAGGTTTTCTTTTCTCGGTTTAATTAAATGCAAGCATTCCTGTCCTCCTTTCTCTGATACACTTGAATTTACACTTCAGATTCAGTTAAACTGGTAACACCTGTTCAAAGTAGAATTAAATGAGGTGAACTAAAGAGCTGTGGGCTGAGGTTTTCAGTCAGCACTGATCCACCATCAGGTCCACATCTACAACATCTTCCTCTTAGAATAACTCTCCTCTCATGGTTGAGTTGCATTGATTCAGCTCCACAATTCCCTGCTGATTTCAAATAGAAATGGATCTATATGCAGTAATTCTTTGGCAAAAATATCTATTGCACATTCCTAAACATGCTGATTTGAAGCCATCTGTGATCAAGTCATTTTAGATTAAATCTGTCACCGGTGTTTCTGTTTGTGCACACAGTCCACTGATACCAAAGTAAATAAGGCAACCAGAACTACTTCTCTTAGAAGTTGAGTGAGCGGAGAGCTTCCCAGTTCAGCATCACAGCTGCTGTTAGCACACCCCCCCCCCCTCCCGCTCGTGCTGCTGTGGTGTCTGCATCTTTTAATTGGTTGATTTTTCTGGCAGAGAGCTGGGCAGATTGGTGAGGCAGGGTCAATCAACCATGCCCACCAGCACCCTCAGGAGGTCCTGAACCCTAACTCTGTGTGTGCGTATGCTTGCGCCTATATATGTGTGTATTTAGTAATTGAGAAGGTCCCAAGAAAGTGAGGTTTTTGTATGGACAGATTGATGTGGTTATAAAGTGCATTCATCCATCGTGCATCTGATATGCATGTGTTTATGTTGTTTATAGAGGAAAGGGACTAGTGTGTGTGTGTGTGTGTGTTTTGGGTTGTATTGACTTACTGTCAGCGACAGCCAAATAATCCATCAGTTCTTCCTCTGTAACCCTGAACCCTCTGTCACAACTGCCCTAAAAACAGTACTTGACAATCTATGATTCATCATTCAGGCACGAACAGAGCTCCAGAGTCATCCATGCAGGCAAACACACTGGTACAAATACACTTAAATGTGCACACGTGATGGCATCTGTTATGTGTTTGATGAAACAAATACAGTAAGGCTAGTTTAGTGGGATTATGCTTTTGATAAGATTGCTTACGTTCCCTCTGTTACTTATGTTTCATTTGCCTGTGTGCATGCAGGAAAAATGTGCATGTATGTTTAGTTACATGTGCTGAGCAGAAAGGAAAAAAAGCACAGAGAGGGGTCATTAAATATATCATTATCCAGGCAGAAAATGTGGCCTATTTATATTGATCCTCGGAGTCAAAGGGAAGCGATAATGAGCATTCATTTCTACACGTTTTGCCAGTCTATAATGAATCTAGGTTGCAGCTCTCGAAAAATGATGTGACCACTTAAGAGTGGAATTTATTTGAATTTCTTTTCTTAATTACACAATGTGTTGATCTTTGTTATTGACTTACTAAAACGAATGTGATATTTTTTTTCATGTTTATATATTAGACCTCAAGATCCTAATATACATATTCTATATGTAAAAGTGGCTGCAGCTTTATCATGTCACCCACTCAGTTTGAAGTCTTTAGTTTATTTTATTGAGCATATTTGGCTGAGCCGATGGAAAGTTATCAGCTCCACATGACTAAAAACTAGAATTTTACTCAAGAAAAACAGAGGCTTTGTGGAAAGGCTGGCAGTGTAATTAAATGCTAAATAAATCATATTTAGTCACAAAATGTCATTAAAAATGCTCTGAAAGACACTGCCGCTGTGGTGTAACTGACTCTGCTTTAGTAACTTGAATTAGCTCGGGTGAATTTTCATTCTCCTGGAAGGATAATCTAGTGTTGGTGATCTATGGAGCCAACCTGAATTGGCTAATAGAGAAACACTTTTTGGCACCAGAAGTTGCCGCTTGTAAAAATAAATATTCTTCTAGCTGATTTAGTTGAAGTAGTTGAGATTAGTTCAAGCAATCAATCAGCTAACACGTCTAAGATGTTAATTCAAAAAATGGTTTTTTGAGTTTTAGCTTGTATCTCATTGTTCAGCCTTCTTGATTTCCCCACTTACCGATACACTTGTAGATTGGCAGATCTTTATGTGGCACTGCTTTACCTCTTGCAAAGGAGAGTTTACATCAGAAGGACTTCCTGCGAAAATAAAAGTTTAAAAATTGAGTGCACTGTAGTGACAGCTTGCTCCAAACAGAAGCCAATACCGGTATCTGTTGGCTGCCAGGTAATGAGCCATAACACAAGGACATAATTGTAGCACATGGTGTCTGTATTTTATTGTCTCGTGTGCTGGTACTGTATCTCTTGCTTCGTCTGCATTGAACCTATCCCTGCACCCTCTGCTTTTTGGACTATATTACACTCTGCAGCATTGAACTGTTTACTTCATATTGGTTAGGGAATGTATGGAATGTATTACACACCACCAGTGGTTGAACAAAAAAAGAGTAATTTGTGGCTATAGGAGATAGGGCTGTTCGATATAACGATATATATCGGATGACGATATAAAAACATCTATCGTTTCATTTTACGCTATCGTTTGTTTCGTGGTGTCGCAAAATAAGCTGTTTATGGCAATATTTTTTATGGTTTTGATGTCACTGTAGTGGCTATATTAATTTCTTAAAGTTCTCTCTTTCTCTTATATTTAATATAACCACACTACAGACGGACAAGTGTCTGTTTTTATGTGTTGTGGTTAGCAACAACGACGGTAACAGCATCACGTGTCCGCTTGTTTATGTTCCACGTAAACCTTTCACAATAAAGCTCAAGATCATGTTGAGACTTTTCAAAATAAACTGAACCACGTGAAAGAGCAGATTATTTACAGATGAGAAGTAAAAAAAAAGAGGCCAGGTGCTAAAAATAAACCTTAGACTCAAACGTTAGAACAGGCTGTTCCCCGCAGCACGCCGTGTAATAAATGCTCACAAAGAAAACGGCGGCCGTTACAACTTATGTCTAAAAATGCATCGTTTCATGCATCGGTTAAAACACTCGACTCCAGCTACATGACGCGCAGCAGGAAACACTTCACGCAAGTCGAGCTGCCCGAGATTCACAGAATTTACAGAAAAGTCAAGTCAAGTCAAGTCAACTTTATTTGTCAATTCTGCCACATGTACAGGACATACAGAGAATAGAAATTTCGTTACTCTCAAACCCTAGTGATTAAAAAATGCAAATAAAATAATTAAAAAGTAAAAATTTAAATAAATACAATACAATTTTACGTATAACAAAAAAAAAGCTATGCAATATACAATATACAATATTCAAGTAAGGAGGCATAGTAGTGCAATGTTACATTGCACTACTGTTACATTGTTACATTTACAAATGTTACATTTACATACAAATGTTACATACAAATGTTACATTTTTGTGATTTATATCGTTATCGGACGATAGAATTCTTATATCGGGATATGAGATTTTGGTCATATCGCACAGCCCTAATAGGAGATCATGTGGACGGTCCTCACAATGTCCACACGCAAATTTGCTTAATAGAGTCCCAAGTGCTAAAGAGACTCCCCATAGACTTCCCTCATGATTAAAAACTCCTCCACATAAGTTCCAAGTGATGAGTCAATGTGCATACACAGTAGACAGTCATTCAGCAAAGAATGAAAAGCGAGCAAACTGCTACCATTTTATATTTCCTAAAGAGATAATTAGACAGAACTGAGAGTGAACAGAAAGGGTGTGAGATGTATGCAAAGTTTTTTTTTTTCACCATGTTAATTTTATTGAATGATGAGATAAACGTCTAAGAAAAAGTCAATAACACGGAGAGCAGAAAAAAGTGTTGTAATTTCCCCTTAATATAAAGTTGCTGTAATGACTGAAGTAACTGATATACTGCTAATTTATCTCCTTTTTAAAATGCACTTGCTGTTTTTTTCTTGTTATGATATATTGATGTGTCTCTCTGGTGCCATCTCTTTATAACTTCTGCTCAGGCGTCACCTGTTATTGTTCTGGGAGATTTCTCCCTCCAAATTAGATTTCTCTTATACAAACTTATTTCTCATTCTGCCTTTTGATTTCCCCTATTGAATTAGTAGAAATGATGATAGAGTCTCCACAGAGCAAGAACAGTGCTTCCTTGGAGTTGAGGTCATGTTGAATTTAAAGCAGACATTCACTGTAGGTTGTATGAAATAAAGTGTTACCGTGAAGGTCAACATGAAGACACATTGTTTTTGCTGTTTAAGCATCCAGTGGGAATTCTGTATTTAAAATAACAGCAATTCATGATTAAATCCTATATGTAGTAATGTTATTCTTTCCCTCATCTTTTTGTTACTTAGTCATGCTCATTTCAAAATAATGAAAAGACAATAAAATGTATAAATAAAATTGAATTGAATAAAACATGTCGAGGAAAGCACTCAGAAAGGGAGCATTTGCAATAGAACAAATATACGCTCATCAACCACTTTATTAAGGAAGTTCAAACTGAGCATCAGAATGGAGAAGAAAGGTGATTTAAGTGGTGCCAAAAACAGGCTAGTCTGATTATTTCAGAAACTGCTGATCTGCTGGGATTTTCCCACACAGTCATCTCTTGGGATTAGAGAGAATGAAAAACAGAAAACATCTGGTGAGCGGCAGTTCCTTAGGTGAAAATTCGCTGTTGATGCCAGAGGTCAGAGAATAATGATGAACCGATGAGTCTTGATTTAGATGGTAGGGTCAGAATTTAATGTAAACAAGATGACATCATGGATCCATTACCCAGTGGTGACACTTTTGGGCTCTTAATATGTTAAGAGCCCAAAAGAGTAATGTTTTATTCCTTTATTTATCCAGGTAAAAATCTTATTAAGATTAAAAACCTCATTTCCAACAGAGACATCAAGGCAAGAAAAGTCAAAAAAGTTGCCGGCCACGTCCACATCCCGTTTATGAAGAAAATGTAAATGTCTCCTTGAAGGAGGGTAACATACCATGTCTCAGTTCTCATTGTGTTCAAATGGCCTCCACAGTCACCAGATCTCAATCCAATAGAGCACCTTTTAGCATGTGTTGGAACAGGAGATTCACATCGTGGATGTGTAGCCAGCAATTCTACAGCAACTATGTGACGCTACCAAAATCTCTGATGAATGTTTTCAATACCTCACTGACTCTATGCCATGAATAATTAAGGCAGTTCATAAAGCAAATGTAGTTTCTATCCCATTACTAGCAAGATATATCTAACTGAATGGGCACCGAGTATAAACATTTCTACTTTCAGATTCAAAATCAGCTTATCAAGCTGAGAGATCTGAATATGCCCCTAAAGCATGTGGGGTACCAGGAAATCACTTAAACAGGTTTCAGATCATTGTCAGTCACCAGTGTAAGTAGGCTTTGATATCAGGTATCTTTTTTTAAAAGTCCCCCTGTAATTATACCTATACATTACATTTTCACAGTTGCCTTTCATCACTGTTTTTCCCCCTAACTCTAAAATGTAGTAAGAATGGAGCTAAGTGTGCTTTCAAACACTGGACCACAACACAGCAAATGTGAGGAATATTAATACAACATATTCCCATTTCTAATCCACCACTTTTATATTTATTAAAAAACAGAATCTTTGTATCAGCAGTTGGAGATCCTGCTTACATCATGTTATTACAAACCCAGTAGGATTGCAACAGACCATCAGCCATGCATTCAACACTGCTTTCCTCTGAGGTTCTGACTGGAAATCAGCTTTTTGTTGTTGCTGTCAGAACTCAGGTATCAGCTCTGCTCATCTTTGCATTTCTATACAGCAGTATGACAGAGTGGTTATTAATATAATTACGTACAGATGAATGGGAATTTATACAGTGGGCTAAATAAACACAGCAAGCAGCAGTTGGAGGGATCAGCGCACCCACACACACACACACACACACAAACTCTCCATTATCCCGATGTCCCCCTTCCTTTCTTCGTCTACGATTTATCTGGATAAACTAAACTAAAACTTCAGAATTAAATTCTGTAATTAATTTACACAAGTGACATCAGGCATCAGCCTAAGGGACGCCAACTATTCTCCCCAGATCAACACAATAAAAACAAACCACATTGTAAAACAAAAAGTTTAAAAAGTAATTAGTGTGTCGGTGTGTGTGTGTGTGTGAGGCCTTTTTCATTTAATTGAAACATCGATTGGGCCAAATTGGAGTTGCGGTAGAGCCCCAGCATGATTGCAAAATGCATCTTATTGTAGTATAACTGCTTCTCTTTGTATTCCCTTGCAGTGATCTGGCCTCTCCTTTCTCTGCCCTATATTTTTTACAACACTCACAGAGGCAGTTGTTCATGCAGTGGACGAGCATCTGCATGAAAGCGTTTAGGGTTAGACTGATTTAAGTGTCACCAAAGATCAGCTTAGAATTTGTCCTGAAAAGAAAACTCAGAAATTGCCATAACAGTGGAATATTACTTCTATATGTATTTATGAACTTTACATCATTCTTAGCTCAATATATTAACTTTAATGGCTAGCAATGTACATATAGGTCATTCTTTAATCCTGTCCAGGAGGAAAGGGATATGCATTGTTTAGTGATGATCACTGTCTCATCAAAAACCTCTGTACAAGTTTTCAATATATGTAAAATAATCATCAAAAGCTAAGAAATAACTACTGAATAAACTTACTCATGAGATTACTTTCTCAAGTTCCATTTGCAAATGATAATTGACAAAGTTTAAAAGTCACTTAATCTCTTCTCAATAAAGGTTGAACCCTATAAACATATTCAGTTTTGCACTAGAAACAATAAAATCCTTTGTGGAGAGTGTTTAAAGGAAAACCAAAGGAATAGTTCAGTGCTTTTTTTAAGGCAAGAAATGTACTCCTGTTTGTCTGTACTAATACTAACTTCTTAGCATGAAAAGAAATGTTGCCGAATTGAAGATTTGCACAGTTGTTTACATTGTTTTTCTTCTAATCCAAATGATTATTTAATTCCTCCAAAATCATTTGGTCTACTTTATTCTAATTTAGATGTATTTATAGAGTATTCTTGTTTTGTTAGTGCTTTTAAACTGATTGCGATTGGAAGGTTGGCTCTATGGAAATGTAGCCACAGATGGTTGAAGTTTCAAAAAGCTGATGTGCTGTGCTGTCAAATACACACCGACATCAGCTATTGTAACCATTTCGGCCTTGTTGTAATCATAAACCTGATTGTAAGCTGCCTACATTTGAATCCATAATGGTTACTCTGTCTGTATCTGAAATGCAGAAGTCGAGTTCATGTAGGGAGTCAGGACAAAAGAGGTTTACTAGACTCTGTGAAGGAGTCATGCATAAATTCAGCTGCACAGACATCAGCTGTAATTTTGACATCAAATTGCAGACAGAATTGCACAAGTAGGCCTCAGTTCTTTCCGGCTTTCAGGTGAGATAAATACAAGCAATTATCTAATGATCTTTCAAATAGCTTCCTTAGACCACAAGTGGAAGCCAGTTGATCAATGTGGCCTATGTGCTCTTAGAGACTGCATAATAAAGAAACAAAGCACAGCATCTCCCCTTACCTGACTTGAGTATTGATCTGTAGGGAAGTGCACGGCTTGTAGAGTATGAGCTGAAATTACTCAGAAGCTGCAACAACACTTTACAAACGAGCAAATGAGTGGCACATCAGATATCTCCCCAGGCAGAACTAGTCCAACAGAGGCAGAAAGACTGCACTGACAGAATATGATCAGTGTTCATCTCCAAATAAAAGTACCTTGTTTTCAGTGAAAAATAAATAGTCCACCACTAGAGTGACAGGCGGATATATTTTTAAATCAGCCTGTCACAGTTACTAGACCTGCATTTTGAATGTGCACACTCATGTGGGCAGGCAATGAGTCATTGATGAATGACAGCAGAAATAGCAGATCTTTGAGTCTTGCCTTTAAGTGCACACACAGATGAGGCAGTAGCTGTTGGTTAGCAGTCTGTGGTGATAAGGACTTCTCCTTAGTCTGCTCCTTTCTGGCAGAGATGGTGCCCTGTGGGGAAAAGTGTATGTCAAATATCCCGAGTGAGTAAATAATATATGAAAGGACTTCACAATGTGACGTAATGTCATTTTTTGTGCTGCAGGTAGTCTGGGATGCTATTATTTCATACCTTCCTAAAACAAGGGTCCACCAGTTCACTCACTAACTTTAAGTTGGCCAGGTGTATGGACTTCTTTAAGAGACAAGCTCTAGCTGTTACAGTAAGTTAGCTAATGCAAGCTAATACATTTGATTAAGCAATCATTTTGCTCATTTTGGGCAACTTGTAAAAAATCAATTTAAATGGCGTCAGACTTAAATTGTGACTTTATACTGTTTTACTTGTTGTCCACTAATGCCCACTAATTAAGGTAACTTTAAACATCCATTGCTACATATGAGTAAATATGATTTGATGCATGTCACAGTGCCCATCTCCCTCCTCTCGCCTCTCTTTTGCACACACGCAGCTCTACTGTTTTGTCAGAGCCACCGCACAATTAGCGACTGCAACTGGTTGGACGACATTAATCGAGTGCAACAATAAAACTACTAAATCATAATGCTATTTAACCTTTCTGCTGCACAGCAACCTGTCACTAGCTGGATCTGCAGCCCAGACAGTCTATGCTACACTGGAGCTAAAACAGACCCTTGACTAATTCCCTGAGGTGTACAGCAGCTGCGTGAAAGTGGGACAGATGGCATCTTGTAAAGCCAGAGTGGCTTTTTAGTAATCTTGAAGTTCTAGAAAATGAAAATATGGTTGTATTTTAATATGACTGGCATATAACCCAGTCACCTTAGCATGTGTGTGTGTTAACCTGCAACAAAACAAGGCTACGCCCATATTGTTTCTGAATACTTCTGTTTAGCTGAATAGGAAATAATTTGCTAGGAACACTCGTCTTCTTTCATAGATTCTCTGAAGACCTGTAGATAGCTGATACTGCAGCTGACACAACCGGATGAATGGAGATCCAGTTTAAACGTTACTCTTCTAAGACGCAACTTGGAAATGCTGCTGTGCTCTGTATTTGCAAGTTGTAGACAAACAGGATGAACACGGATGAAGCTGTTTGCAAATACTGCATCTCATCTTTCCTTTCCTAGAAAGAGAAGTGTCTATATGAAAATCACACCATCTGGATTTCCAAATACCATGTTGGTATTTTGGTTGTGACAGAAGTCACACAAATTAATATCTGAAAATACTTAAACAATTAAAACAAAACTGTCTGCATGCCAGAACACCAGTAAAACTCAACAACCAAGTACTTTGTCAGATTTTTCACACATTATCGGCTGCGATTTTCAGACAGATTAAAGGCTGAGATTATGATTTTTTAAATTATCACTATTATTTCTAGTCAGTTAAATGAAAAGTGCATATTTCTCCCATTTTTATTTTTATTGTATTGTTTTAATCTGAGTTCAGCAAGCTGCCAAGCCTGTAAACTCACATGTGAAAAATGTAACTCATCTTTGAAAATTTGCTTGAGACTCATCGTCTTCATTTAACCACCAGTATGGTTAATTTTTATAATAATCATGAGGTCTTCCATTAAATATTTGCAGTTTTATTTATTCAGATGTTTCTAGTCTTGATGCCAAGGCAGTTCTTTATGTAGCACTAACCATCCAGAGAAGGTGGCATACACTATGTAATGATCAGCTATTTACATAAAGGCAGCTGAAATATGTTTAAAGAATGTAGAGGGTCAGTTTCATCTTAACAAGTTGAAAGGGTCAACCTTTCAAGAAAAGTTTTGCTTTCAAGCACATCGAGTGGTTCAGAGATGTATGAGCAAGGCCATAGAAGGGTTCAAAGCTGAAGTTCAAAGTGTTACACAAAGCTACAAAGATAAAACTGAAGCAGAATTTCATAGCAAAAAGCTGCACTGAGCTTGGTATGTGAAGCCTGTTAGCAAATATACATCAAATCAAATTAATAACTTATACATGCACATGCAAATATACGCTTTAAACTGATTCAAATGCCTTGACTTGCATCAGTGTTTCCTTAAAAGGATTGCTCCTTTGTGGGGATGAGCGGTCTGAGGCAGTCATCACGTGCACTATAAAGCAGATTTTTTTGCTTTCTCAGTGACTGTGTCCAAGAGAAGCACCGCTACGGTGTCATACCACTTTTCACAGTAAAGACATTATCAGCCAGACACCAAGCCCAAAAAGTTTTTGATTCATCAGACCAGAGAATCATTTCTATTGTGTTCAGAGTCCTTTAAATTCATTCGGAAACTCCACACAGTCTGTCATGTGGCTTTAACGCAGAGTGGCTTCCGTCTAGCTGCTTCACCACAAAGGCCCGAGTGATGGAGTGCTGCTGAGACGGTTATCCTTCCAGCAAGGTCTCTCATCTCTGTAGAGGACTTATGAAGCTCTGTTAGAGTGACTGTTGGGTCCCTGGTCACCTCTGAACAAGGACCTAATTTTCAGAGTTTGGCCAGATGGCCATCTCTGTAGAGTCCTGGTGGTTTTTCCATTTCACAATTATTGAGACCAGAGTGTTCTTGAGAACACTCTGAGCTATAGAGATGGTCTCATACTATTGCACTGATCTGTGTTTTGCCTCAATTTGTCACGGACGTGTAAATAGAGTTCTTTGGACTTCATAGCTTAGGTGTTGGCCCTAACATGCAGGTCAGACTGCGGGAGCTTATACAGATGTGCAGTAGAGATGGACTCTAGGAGAGTTTTCAACATCTCAGGGATTAATCATGCAAATGGGATGTGTCTAGGCCAGATTCTGAAGTGCCACAGCAAAGGCACAGTATTTGTAAAAGAGAGACCCTTTTTTGAGTTTTTCCATTAATCACATCCCTGTATGATATTAATTGATATGTTAGATGAGGCCTTTGTCTTTGACCTCATGGTTAGATATGCACACTTGCTTATAAGGGATGCACCCTTAAATGTTTAAAAGCTTTAAGCAGAACTGTGAAAGCATTTCTGTCTAAGGTGATATTTATCCTTCACCTCTGCAAGAATCTCTTCTTTGCCATTTCCCTTGAGCGACAGACGTGCAGACCTTTGAAATTTGATTAGTGTTCAGTCACGAGTGTCCTCTGCAGTGTTGAAGAATTTGTGAGTACTGTGCTGACAGCTACTCATGCCTGCTCAGTCTTGTTTTATTGTAGGAATAATCATAAGATTACTTTCTATATGTAAGTTGCTATATGATTCTTTTTTTTATGCGAGTTGCATCTAAAAGTGAATTTCTGAGTTATTTCTCCTCCCCTGTATGCTGCTGCTCAGGAATCTGCTGGCTTACATATTTGCATCTGCTCAGGGACTGATTAACACCTGGGGCTCAAGGAGGAAGCAATTAACTATCTGGTATGACATGGAATGTGCAAAGCTGCATTCAGAAAATAGATTTCTCTCATTAAACAAGTGGCCTTTAACACACCTCTGTTACATGTTGTTGATTCACTGTGTTTGAGAGTGGCTCCAGATATGTTCCACTGTTATTACTGCTGACTTAAAACTGAGAACCACTTACACAGTCAGGCCCTTTATGGATGTAGCTGTAAACATGTGATGAAGCCCTCTTTGGTGACAGTAGGCAACACATGGTGACGTAATGCCGGGCAGGAGGAATGAGCCATTTTTGCTTATTATACAGTCGAATATAGACAAAATGTTTTGAATGCTTAACCTGAAAAAAATGGAAAATGCACTTTTTCCTTAACTTCACATTCTTCCAATTGTTGCTCTAATTTTATCTCCATTCTTTAAACAACAATGTAGCAAACCTGCGAGCAACAATGTAGCAAACCTTTTTAGTGTTTCCTCAGCAGTTATGGCAAGTAGGGCTCATCATTTTCACAACTAAATTGCAAATACAATAAGAGATCTATGATATGTAGAGAAGGTGGTGCATTTGGTTGATAATACAGACCGTGTGTGACACAGTTACAATTCATATGAGTCAATATTTTTTATGAGCTTCCTTATGAACTGTTTTTTTCTACGTGGCGGATTGAACTGCTGGTCCTGTATGGATTAGATGAAATAGATTTGAAAATTGACAATGCAGCTGTTGAATGTATCTCATTTTCACCATGTGTGTAGTTGAGGTGCTTATTGTGCTCTTGTTTTTGTGCGTTTTATCAGATATCGGACGTTTGTCTCAGAGGACGCAGGCCCCAACACATTGGTTGCTACGGTGCTGGCAAAGGACCCCGATGGTGATGGGATCACGTATAAGATCACCACAGGAAATGAGGAGGGCAACTTTGTCATTGACAACCAAAAAGGTTTGATAACTGGACTGTTTGTAGTTTTCATTCGATCATTAATGTTGGATATTCTTTTAACAACTGCTTGTTTCCAAACTCCATATTTGTATTTTTGAAAACTGCTACATGATTCATCCTTCAAAAGCAATCCTTATTTGTCCTACACTGGGCCGTCTTGCAGCCCCTCAGTTCATCTTCTGTCTGAGCAAAATGGTTTATTCATCTTGCCCCTCCCCTTTCTTCTGATAGGCTGCAGCTAGAAAAGAGGAGGTTGGAACTGGAAGTGGGTGGGGCTTCTGTGCTGACCGACAGAGCTGTCTAAGGATATCTGCCTTGCAGTTTAAGTTTAACAGTTTTTACCTCACAGAGATGCCTTACTCTTGTAAACTTTCAAACTATCTATGTTTAAAAGCAGACACATAACAGAAAATAAGGAAAAGCAGAATATTTTTTTTCTTCTACATGTAGATTATGTACAGAGAAGAATTAAGAACTTATGTGCAAACACTCCGCCCTTCAAATATGTGTTTCATATGAGTTTTCTCAGCACGGTGGCACGGTGGTTAGCACTGTTGCCGCACAGCAAGAAGGTCCTGAGTTCAATTCCAACATCAGGCCGGGATCTTTCTGTGTAGAGTTTGCATGTGCTCCCCGTGTTTGTGTGGGTTCCCTCCGGATACTCCGGCTTCCTCCCACCATCCAAAGACATGCAGCTTGTGGGAAAATCCAAATTGCCATTAGGTGTGAATGTGAGCGCAAATGGTTGTCTGTCCCTGTGTGTTGGCCCTGCGACAGACTGGCAATCTGTCCAGGGTGTACCCCGCCTCCCGCCCTATGACAGCTGGGATAGGCTCCAGCGCCCCCCGCGACCCTGAAAAAGGAGAAGCGGAAGTGGATGGATGGATATGAGTTTTCTGTCCCTCCTCTGTGGCACTGTATTTGAGACGGTTTCATTGCCTGTCTTTTTTTTGTTTTTTTAAAGCTCAAGGAGACTACATGTTTGAGATAAATTTACCTGCTCCATGGTGGTGCATGATGAATTATTTTTATCTTGCTGCTTAAGATTTTAGGGGAAGAATCCTAGAACCTCAGGCTGCTTGGGGCTCTGTTATTATTTTGCTCTTCACCCATTTAGCACAAACCCTGAAACATCCACAAAGTGTTCTCTTTCCACAGTTATTTTCACCTTGCTTTGCAGTGTTTCTTCCCTGCTCTACACTGAAAAAAGAAAATAGTTGAACCAACTTAATTGAATTATTTCAATTGGTAACACCAAATTTAATTAAGTTCTTTGAAATTAAGTTAATACATTAAATTAACACAACTGATTTAAGTTACATGTACTTAATAAATTAATTGTTGTCAAATAAACATTTTGCATTAATCCAACTTAAAATTAAGACATTTCAACTTAAAGTTTTCAGTTTTTCCAACCCAATAATTTGCATAACCCAAAAGTAAAATATTGCTCTTTGCTAACCTAATAATGTGGTTTAGTGTAAATTACTTTTTGTAGTGACTCTAAAATGAAATTTTAGTTTGTATAATAAAGCTTAAATCAAAATTTTAAGTTGGCTGAAAATATTTTTCAAAAATTCAAAATCCAATGTTTTTTTTTTTTTTAAATGCTTTATTGTATAAATGTAATAAAGTATTACCTTTATGGCAACCAACACAGCTTTTGGTCAAATACATTACACATTTGTCCTTTTTGAAACACATATGCACAAAATGCAAGTAACGCTTAGTAGGACCACAAAGTTGTCAACAAAGTGTAAAGTGCAACACAGTATTACACAAATATCAATCTTAACACATACAGTGTCAACTATGAAAAAGTGCCCCAAGAGTATACAGAAACTACTCTTCAGCTATAGCCAATGAATAAATATCTGAACAGTGTAGCTGACCAATGGGGATGAAAAAATATAAACACTCCTTTAGAGTTTTAGAATGTCACAACAGTTTGTTGTATAACTGAGCACATCAAACCTGAAATTCAACCTTTCCCTTGAAACGAAGGCAAATATGTCTGAAAAAAAAAATAAAAAAATAAATAAAATACCATACAAAGTATGTATAAAAGCACATTAAATTGGGGTTTGAGGTCTCTTGGAGCATAAAAAAGGCCCAACATCCAAAAGAGACTACATATTTTACATGCTATATGTCCAAACACAGTTGTTCCTTCGCATTATGGCACAAGGCCATTTGTCGGTCATTGTTCTGTGCCATTACTGGGAGCTTTGAAGTTTGATATACAGATTTTGGACTTTGGGGGACATCTTGTGCTGATCAAGCTGCATGAAGATTTTTTGGAGCACTTCAAAAGTGAAGCGAAAGGGTTTTGGATAAGCTAGGTTGAGTGCATAGATCAAACCTAGAAGCAGGGCACAAGCTGAGGCAACTGAAGTTAGTTCATGCAACACTTCCACACCCTCAATGACAATGCCAATGTCTTCAGGTGGCTCCTGCAGTCCCTCCCCCTCCTTCCGAATCACATACACTGCCATGGTGACCTCGTCCAGGTCCCTCTGAACATCATCTGCTCCACAGTCCTACAGAGGGGTACAAGACACAAACACAAATCATCATTAGCCTCACTTCTTACTGTGATTAAGTGTTTGGGTGATGTACCAATATGTGTTATGTGCTGGGCTATTTCTTGGCTGGGTGTCATCACACACCAGAAACAGCAGAGAGAGGTGTATCAATCTGACTCTAATCAAATTGTAAGCAAGAAAGATAAGATTTCCCAACATGTCAAACTATTCCTTTGAACTTGAATAATCAAGTAAGCCCGTCTTACTTAAAACAAAGTCAATCCAATATGTAATGTGTTGTTGCTGGGAATTACATAATGTCCAATATGGTCATGATAATAAATACATGTCAGCAATCCCACTATGGTTCACGTGTTATGTTTGTTCTAACAGTTAACTTTTTTTGTGTCCCTTTGACAAGATGTGCTGACAAACTGTTGAAACTTACAAGGTATTCCTTGATCAGGCCATCTGCATCTTCTCCCAGGAAGATGGTGAGGGCTTTCAGCACACATTCCCTCCGATGATTAATGTCCACAGTCTAGAACAACAAATGTTGATTAATTTTAAACTCTAAATTTCATAAGACAGACATCCTTACTCTTATTGCTTAACTTACATGTACTTTATTTAAAAACAGTAATTCACAAGCCCAGAGATTCATTACAGAAAGAAAAGGGGATGAGTTCAGTGGTGTATTTTTTGAGTCGCTAAAAACATTCATGCATATGAAAGCCATGATTAGCATTGGCCTGCCCATATTGTCTTTATGAAGGATTCAGATATATTTTGACAGCCCTCTTAGTTACGAAGCATCTTGTTTGATGGTACAGATTTACCTGGTCCAATGTGTCCAAGATGTTCGCAATCTTTTGGCGTGTTGCTCCTCCTTTGGCACGTATGACTTTGATCAGCTGACTTGAGTGCATGTCTAACTGGGCCATGAACTTCCACTCAAGAGGAACAGCCATGAGCCTCTGGAACTCTGTATTTATCTAAAAACAAAACACAAATGACAGTAGATATTGTATTATGGAACAAAATGCTGAAACTGATTGTATGCCAAAATGTCTATATCCCAAAAAGTATAACATATATGGAAATTCAAAATGTAAATTCTTTCATTAAGTTCAGTGTTATAAAATCTCAACCAAATCAAGTTATGACCGATTCATGAAAGTTAACTGCAATAAATCCTGAAGCATACAGACTTCGATCACTTCAGTTCCATTCTTACCTCTTTCTGTGTGAAGAGTGCAGGCCATCTGTCCTTCAGTTCCTGAATGCTTGGTTCTTGGTTTACCACCTCATGTCGTCTGTAGGCAAACGTGTTAGCCATTTTGTCTGCGATGACCCTTTCATTGTCCCTTATCCCGATCTCTGTCAGAAGTTCTAGTCTCACTTTTTCCATGCTGTCCAGAGTCTCACCAGTAGGAAAGGATGGATAAAAGTTAGCTTCAGAACGTTTTGGCTTCTTCACTTTTTTAGCAGGGAAAGCATCTGTAGTAGCTTTAGATTTCCGTGAGTTTACACACAGCTCTGGACACCCCTGTAATTTGAGCTGGGTCCTGTAGTTTGCCATTTTGTACTTCAGTCGTTGTTTCCAACCGTAGCAGCCATTGAATGATCCAGGTTCTTTCAAACATGGGTGCTTTTTGATAAGGGCCTCTGCAGCTGCGCAGAAATGTGCATCCTCTGGATAGGCCTTGTAACGGTAAATTTCTTCTGCAACTCTTTTCAGGATATCAGACAGCATTCGGGCGCTTAAAGTCAACATTTTTTGGCTCACACGGTACTCAGTATTCCCCCTCTCTAGCTGTAGCTCTGTGTCATATGAAAATTGGGGAATTGCAAAGTCTTCTGGCCACTGTTGTGTTCGAGATGACATAGATTCAGGGGATGAGAGGATAATTGTGTCATTTGATGCCACCGAAATACCGTCATCAGACTCAAATGAAAGAGACAGAGATGAAGTGGACTGATCGGCACTGATCAAAGGTGGATTTGTTTGCTGGTGGATCACTTTGATTGTCCCCAAATTCCGAAGTTCGGTGGTAGAATTCAGATTAAAGAAGTCGTTGCCAAAGTCTTGGTCCATGTATTGCAGTCTGAAGTTACCTTTTAACCCAAAGGTAGTCTTTATCGTGCTGAGAAGGTCTTCAAGTGACTCTGGGATGCCATTTGGAAGAGTCAGCTTTTCAATGTTGTTCTCTCCTAAAATCACCTTCAGTCTTGCAGGTGTTGAACCAGCCATGGTGGTCTGAGAACAAAGCACAAGCACAGTTAGTGAGGATCAACATGTAAACCACTGACATTTCCAATTAGGAGAATTTAATGTCAAACTAAAGGAAAAGAGAGAAGGCAAAGAGAGGAGGAAAGGGGAGGAGAAAATGAAGAGGAGAGGTGGAGATCAGCTGAGGCAGCGAGGAGAGAAGGCAAACCGAAGAGGAGAAGAGAGATGGCGAGAATATGGGAGACATTGAAGAGAAGAGAGAAGGAGAGGAGGTGAGGAGAATATAGGAGACAACAAGGAGAGGAAAGAAGAAAAAGAGAAGAGAAGCAGAAGGGGGGAGAGCATAGGATTAGCATTCACTGACTGGAATCCAGCAACCTGCATTAAAAAAATGACATAACTGATGAATTGCCAATGACATCATCACACCACTTTGGCTTGCAGTATAAAATAAATATGTTCTGAGAACACATTAGTATTGTATGGGTCTGGGTTTTGTTTTCCCACTTAAGAAAATACTTTATCATATTTTGAGGCCTCACCATTTAAACATGGACATATCTTTTCAAGGTGACAAGACGCATTCCTCTAATTTTGTAGTCTGCCAGTGGGTAGGTATCATGCAGTTCTTGTGGCTCAACAAGTTCCACTTCTTTGCTTGGTGATGTTTTGAGATCATAAGCTCTGTAGTGTTCCATATACCATCCGCTAAGCTTTTTCAGAATGAAGATTAGTTTGTCCTGCAGTATCACCATTTGGATGATTTCACCAAACTCTGGCAGTCCTCCCAGTGAGCCGTGGATCAAGATCATCCCACACTTGTAGATTATTCCATTATATGCTACACTTTTAGCCAAGCACACATTGTCCATATCTGGAGACTTCTGTCTCAGTGCATTTGAGATGTCCTTGTTAAGAACATCAATGTGAACAGTGGAAACATCTGTTACTTCCAGTGGGGGTTTGGCAAAGCTAATTGCATGCAAATGATATGCAATCTGATACTGATGTCTCTGTGAAAGGGAAAGAAGTACATTTTTGAAGCATCTGATGTTCCTTGCAACTCTTTTAAAAAAACTATGCTTTGCTTCGAATCGCATAGTCCATAGTGCAACCAGTGGCCCAAACTTACGGATCAAGTATGGATAATGTTCCAAGTAGTGGTGCTTTGGTTTAAGATTAACATCTGGGAAAACCTCTTGAAACTTGATTCTGTGCTCGGAGATCTTAAAACCAAGATATGCAATGGAGTCCTCAGTATGAACAGGACTGACAACAAGATCAACAATGTCCTTCAAGTCTGTTAAGATGTGCCAAGCAGGCTCCTCACAGGGTACACTCTGCCCAACGAACAAAGGCAAAAATCTGATAAGACTCCAGTTCTCGTGTGCATTCCCTCCTACACTTTTTTTGGATGCAAAACTGAGAGCCACAGGATGAGGTTGATTTGTTTTGTCAGCCCACTTAAAGTTGAAAGATGATATTGCTTCATTCAATGTACATAATGTGAAATACTTTTTTTTGATTAACAAATTGAGGCAAAGCGCAAGTTCAAAAGGAACAATTCCCTCAAAAAGATCATGTACAACATCAGGTGGAAACCCAGTGGTAACATCAAAATGTGAGAGGTGCTTTGACAAAATACACTTTGATTTCACACCATAATAACTGGGCCATTTGTTTTCCTCAATAATTCGTAAATGATCTGCATGAATGTCTTTTGTTCTTAAAGTAAAGACTTCACTTCTGACTTCAATAGTCTGGAACTCTGATGTTTCTGCAGTGCAAAATCTACATACATATGTCCCTGAGAAATTTTCAAAGAATCCAGCAATACTGTGTGCACCAAGGTTGTCGGCAACAACACACTGAACAGTGCCTTTTACTGTTCTGCCCAACTTTGACAGAAATATCCCACTCTGTTCCAAAATGACAAGATCATTAATTACAGGTTTTAACACTTTCTCATACCCATAGCACTTCAGATCATTACTTTTGATTAAAGCAGCCAAATAGATTGAGGTTAAAGCAGAATTACAGCCTGGTGGCAAATTACCCAAAACCCAGTACAATCCACAAATTTTATGTTTCCTCCGTGATGTACCAAGGGGATTACATATTTCGAATTCATCAATGTATAATATCAATGAAATGCTTTCCTGCTTGGACAACAGTCCATTTTCATGGAAGAAGTCACCATCGAAGATAGTTTTGTAGTGCACAGAAGTTTTTTGAGGCTGATTATCTACAATATTCAAATTAACAGCCTGATCCAAGATTGTCTGGCAGTCAAGAATATGCTGCAAAGACTTTAAAATTGAAATATATTGGAATGACTTGTTATTTTTTCGGTCAAGTATATATTCCACTGGTTCCACTACTTTAAAGTGGCTCTTATAGTATGCTTTTCGTCTCCAAGGACTGGAAAGTGGACCTTTATCTCCAATTGCTTTTTTTACAGGGTTTGTCTCACAGAGTACACTGGCTAGCTTTTCAACAACTGACTGGTCAAATTGGCATCCGTTGTCTTGTAATACTTGGCTAATAGTCTTTTGGGTAATCGCCACAGAAACAGAACCAATCAAATAGTTTAACTCCTGCAAAAGCTCATCTACAGCTGCATTAGACACAAGAAAGATGTGTTCCAACTTAAGGAGCACTGAAGCAATTTTAAGCTCAATATCCTTCTCTAAGTTTTCAGAATACCCATTGTCAAAAGCAGAATTTAAATTTACATCACTCTCTATAATTTCCACATCTGAAATATCACTGGCAACACTGGCACAAGATTCATCAACAGAACTTATTCCAGGCTTAAATGTGTTCACTGTACCAGAGTGTTTTCTGTATTTATGACTTTTGAAGTTCTCATAGACATTGGTTTTATATTCACAGTTTTGGAACACACATGTTACAGTCTCCTTATTTTTAAGATGCTGATAGATATGTTGAAAATATTCTCTTTCTGTGGAGAGTTGATTATGGCCACAAATATGGCAAGTGAATGTGGACGCAGCTTTGGAGACTGCTTGTTGGGCAGGGTGATTTCTTGATAGATGGCTCAGTAGGGCGTTCCAAGTCTTGAACCTACATGCACAATTTAAATAAGTGCATGGATATGAGTGGCCTCGTCCGTAATGCCTATGAATCAGTTTGTAGTGTTTGAGCAATTCAGATCTTTTTGTTAATGTTGTCCCACAGTCCTTGCATCTCCACATGAAGCATAGCACTGGAGAAACAAAGAGACACACTTTACTGGGTGTATATAAATAATTTGAGAAAACACAGAGGGAGAGTTGGGCAATATTACAATGGTGATATGAGACTAGATCTCATCTCAGCTTTTTGCCACATTGCCCAACACAAAGCGAATCATTTAAACACAAAATGTATTCATCAAATGTAGCCAGCCCTCTCTAATTAGATTTTAAAGGGATAAGTTCAAAACAAAAGTTTAAAAACAAAACCCTAATGCCCATAGGTACATTTTTTTTTTGCAATTGTTTTATATATATAAAGCCGATTCCTGTTCAGTGTAAAACTGAATTAAGTTTAAATGAGCAGTATTGGGAAGGTTACTTTTAAAATGTATTCCATTACAGATTACAGAATACATGCCCCAAAATGTATTTTGTAACGTATTCCGTTACATTACTCAATGAGAGTAACGTATTCTGAATACTTCGGATTACTTAATATATTATCATGCTGTTTACAACTACATGAATGTGATTTATTACTATTACTGAAGGTCCGCGGCTCCGAACAGTAGTAAAGGAACCTCTGGCTAATACGTGGGTTCCGTGTCGGGCTCGTAGCCGAAAAATAGCTTTACTTTGTTGTCTAGGCCAACTTTGCTAGCGAGAGACAGAGAGAGGCGTTGAAAGGCTGCTCCAACAGAACTTATTGTTTCGGAGGAAAACACGAACACGGTGTACAGTCGAGTCTTAATAGCTTACTTACAACTGGGCTCGTCAGGCACTCTTCTTGGCTGCAGTGGTTATTATTATATTTACATGCTTCCAGCTCCCGTTTCTGCTTGATGATAACTCGTACTTTTCCACTCTCCCTTTTCTCCCTCCTCGCGCTCACAGACCCATAACGTGTATGGCAGTCCATTCTCCCTGCAGCACGGACTACACTACCCATGAGGCTACATTCTTTAGGGCTATGTCTGTAACACTCTACCTTTTAGCTTAGCACAACAACAACAACAACAACAAAAAGGTGCTCTCTCACCCAGGAAACACAGTCGCAAAGAGAGCGCGTCACCCTGTAACCATGGTAACCGTAACGCTGCAGCCTGGAACAACAGAACGTAGCTGTCAAACAAAACCCAAACAGTCCTGACCCGCGACAATATGAAACAGGAAAGTACCGCAGTGTAATCCATTTATTTCAACAAAGTAAATGTACTCTAAATACCACCTTTTTAAACGGTAACTGTAACGGAATACAGTTACTCATATTTTGTATTTTAAATACGTAACGGCGGTACATGTATTCCGTTACTCCCCAACACTGTAAATGAGACATTACTATTTTGAACTTGCATACCTTTGTTGTTGATGAAGTGAAAATACGCAAGTTCACAGGTAAAACGAGCTGCCTGGCACGCCTCCACACAGGAATGCCCCTCTTGAAGTAGTCACTGAGCTGAGAAGAAGTTAGGTCAGAAGGTGGCGATGGGGCATCACATTGGACACCAAGCCAAAGGTTGTGGCACTGTTCAGGGTTCCAACCAGAGGTGATGTAATCTTTCTGCCATCAGCAGACACCCCTCTGGAGAGGTTGACAGGAAGGAAAGGAAGCGCTACCCAAAGTCCTAAAGATTAAAGATATGTTCGAGTTAGTCTGTCGATCTTTCATCATGTTTACAGTGTTCATCTGCATCTATGTACTTATATATGTATTCAGACACAGACCAGAAGTGTGCTAGGTCTACAAGAAATCTGATGGCTGTATTTTCTGTGTTCAATAGCGTAATACTTTCTTCTATGATTTCTAATTTTGATTTTCTGCCGCACACCATCTCCCTCTCACACGGCTGATCCGTGCGTGTACGAGCGCCGCACGCACCCTTTCTCCTCGCCTTCTTAACGTCATGTACATTGAAAGCAATGCAAGCGGCAGTAAATGCATGCTTCCTGGAGCCACCACAGCTAAACTTTACCTCCTACATCACCCGTGGCCGTGACCGCATGAACTATTCGCGCCGACAGGCATACTGCGAACAACCACTCGTGTATAAATGCGCGCGCCCGAAGTAACGTAGTCTGAAGAGAACCGCGGTCCAGCTTGCCGCTATAATGTGCTAATGCTAATGAATAACTAACAGTAAGCCAACACCGACACACTGCATGAATACACAACTTTAAGCTAGCATTACGATATTAAAACAAGAGAGTACCGCCGGCAAACTACTAACTTAACCTACATGTCCAAGCACAAACTACCAACAGGTCTGACATTTCGCTAATGTTAGCAGGGCTGAATGATAGCGGTTTGGTCAGGTCAATTTACTAAACACTTAACAATACAGTTGGAATATTTTTATATCTAATATATTAAAATATGTGTTCTACATTTGACTTACCTTCAAGGACTATGGAAAAAGTAATATCTTCGTTACCTTATTGACCAAATTGTTCACGAGGTCCTGCCTGCAGCCAAGTGCCTCTCAAATTGTTGTTCTCAACCGCAGGTAGAAAATTCTGGAGAAGGCGGAGACGTCATGACATCAGACGCACTGCGTCACGAGAAACCTAATTGATGCAGGTTGACTCTAATGAGAATAGCAGGTTACATGTGTACTGAGGGAACAACACGTAATAACAAGTTGATATACTCCACAAATTTAGACTGGCTCCACTAAAGCAGAAATCTTAATGAAACTGACTCTTAACTTTACGTAACTTCAACTACTGCTGAAATACACTTTTTAGAGTGTATTTACATACACCATATAAATATAAAAGCTCTGTATTTTGTCAAGTGTGGCCCCAGGGGGTCTTGAAAATATGCTTTATAGTGTGTGTTTTGGTTTAATGTCCTTCACCACAGCTACTGTTCAGTGGATGAGGATGCTTCACTGGCGCTCCTCTTACTGCTAGCAGCTTTGTAAAAGATATTGAAATTCTGACAGGTCGTGTCATAAAGACATTAGAATTACCAGCCAAAGTGTGAAGACCATTTTCACAGTCCCTCAGTAACAAAATACCATCTGAAGTTTATAGTCACACATCTCAACTTCCTCCGAGGCAGGTGCAGTAATGCCAGGAGCAATATGAAATGGGAAACTGTGTTAATGACACAGTGTGTGTTTTGTGTGTGTCCGGGAGCTGTAATAGTGGCAATTTCATTGCGGTTCGACCCTTTTTGTAAATTGAAACCCCCTTTGAATCTGCATTTCACATCACAGGCTAATACGATGACTTTTACAAATTCAATTACTCAACTTCAAGGCGCAATTTCCTCTGTTCACCTGCAATGACATTCACTGTCAGCTGATAGAAGCGGCCATTTTATCAAGCAAAGAAAAGATTTGTAGCAATAACTCGATTTCGTCACCTATCAGAAGATGACTCTTTGCCATTTAGATTGTTGGCTCTGCTCGGGTTTTGTCACACTGACCTAATTTTTGCCGTCATCAAAAGTTCACTTTTTAATTCAAGTTTCTTTCAGGCTTTCTCAAACTGACAGCGTGCGAGGTTTGCTATATGGGAAAAGTTAATGTTGACACCTCGCAAAAACTAATTGAGCCAAATTCATGACACTTGGTGAAGACGTGCTAGACGTGCATGGACAGTGGAAGTCTCTAGACCGGGATCACGTTCCTTAAAACTGACAAAAAGGGGTGTTAGCTGAATTTCATTCCCAAGTGCCCTTCAAGCTAACCTGTTTTCATGTAAAATAGATGCCAATGTCTCATATACACATTATTTATAGTTGGCATATACTGATCAATTTAGCCGTTATCAATTTCTTCATTTTCATCTCTTCTCTTAAGGTCATTCTGATCAGAGGCTGCTCACTGACCTACTCGGCACAGCACACATTTATACTTGTCACTGTAAACCAGCACAAGCAGTTTCAGGACCTTCAGCTGAAGAGATGAAGCGATAGCTGTCATTTTCAGTCTTCTCTTTTTTGTTTTTAGCTTCTTTTCAGATTTCAGATTTAATTTCAGACGTATCAAAATGTTTTTCTAGAAAAGGCTAGGGTTTGGATCTTTATCTGAATTTGAGTTTATGGCACATTGGGCTTCTGCTCAGGCTAAAGGTGGGGAGAGTTGAGAAATATGATACGATCAAAGGATAAAGTTACAAAAATAAATCAAACACATTAAGATGAGATTAAGATAACTCTTTATTGTCATTGCACAGTCATACATAGTACAATAGTACAATAAAATTGGAAAACTGTCCCACGTCGGCACTACATACAACACAACACGACACGACACATCACAACACAGTAACTTAAATTAGTGATCAAATGACGAATAAGTGTATGTGTATTGCACACTGTTATTATTCCATACTTCCACGTTCCTAAAATAACCAGTAAAATGATAGAAATCATGTTGTTTATTATAAGTGTGCACTTATACTCCGAGGGATACAACTAACTTACACTACCAACATTTTTACTCTAGTACAAAGATGCATTGACTTGTTCGTGGATGTGAAGATGTTTTGCTTTGCTTTTTTTGTTTTTGTGATTTAGAAATACAGTATGGTATCGGTTTTACTTTTTATTTCAGTCCTTCTCAAAGCTTGTTTCTTTGCAATTTGCAAGTTGTGCTAATATTAGCATCATAGGTAAAAAAGGAAATCTTTGGAAAATGCACATGCATTTTCACAGTATGATGATGGTGTTTGGTGTGTCCACCTTTTGGCTTTTACTGGTTGAAAGCATCAACTCGGTAGGCATTAAATTTCACTGAATATGTTCATGTTAAGCTAGGATTATTTTGCAATGTTCCAGAAGCTTCTCTGATGTTAGGAGTGCTTGGCTTCCCCAGTTTTCAGGCATCGCTGAAAACGTTAAGTGGAGTTGAGTTCAGGTGAATGTGGAAAAAAGTCCATAATGGTCGGCACTCTCTAGTTTTCTTTGGCCTTCAAGTAGTGAAGCAAAGCGATTTGGGGCATTTGGGCTCATTATCCTGCTGCAGTATCAATCCCTTTCCACAAGTATGAGGTGTATGGCTTGAGAGAGACTTCTCCTTGGTCTGCATGGAACTGATTTGGTGCAGGAGTCCTAGTGTAGCCAAGCACACCCAGATTCTGAACATTCCTACTACAAAATTTCACTGTGGATTTACTTTAGTCTCCTTCTGTCTCCTTTATATATCCTTTTATGCATGGTTACATATTTTTTTTTTTCCTTTTTTTTTCTTCTTTAATTTTATTCAAATGCTGTGACATGCTGGCACATCTTAACCCACCTCAAGCATCTGGCCTTATTTCCCCGAGTGGTTTAGAGCTGCTACTCATCTTCTCCCTTTGAGAGAACTTTTACTGATGCATTCTTTTAATTTCCTCAAGTACAAACATATTTTAAGTAGTGTTGTCAGCGTTAATCTCGTTAAAATGACGTTAATGCCATAACCGCATTAACGTGGCAAATCACCGTTAGTGAGTTAATGCGGATCGCCCCGTGCGTGGGGCTGCATGGCGTCAACGTGTTAGCGCAGTCAGTTCGTTGACAGTGCCGTCCAGCCCCATGCACGTCATTTTAACGAGATTAACGCTGACAGCACTAACTTTAAGTCAAAGTGACTGATTGTGACAAGGTCCTGATGAGTGTATCATGCCCACTTCAAAGTCTAAATTTGAAACTCTGCTTTAGTTTAATTACATATTTAACTGATTTTCAATGCAGACAAATTGGATGAGTTAAAAAAAGAAAAAATAATGTATTACACATTACTCATTATGTTTCTTAAAAGTAATGCACTATTTTTCTTAATTACTCATCAAAGAAAGTAATTTATTAGTCTGCTCATTACATTACTTTCACGTTACTGCAAATGAGCTGAAATACTTGCCGACAGTGCTAAGTTAAAGTTAAAATCCATCTGAGATGTACAGGTAGAAATGGAGCCTACAAGCCTGACTACAAACTTTGTCACTGATTTTGTTACCTGTGGAAAATCAGGCTTTGGCTGCTGCGCTGGAGTAAACACTCAGCTTTAACAACATTCTGGGTTCTTGGCTAGCTTTGCATTAGCATGCTGTCTGTACAAATGCTTGCAAAGAGCTGATATTGTGTTAACAGCGATAATGTAGTTGTTCCTTTCTGGAGGCAGTTTGCAATTTACAATTGTGCTCTAGTTCTTCTGTGCATTTAAAAAAAATGTCCATATCACCTCTGCTGAAAAGTTGCAGACGGATTCTTTTCTTCCTCCCGCACACAAACTCAAATCAGCTGATTGTAGCATGTCTGTTACATTTTTTTCCCTTTCTATCCACCTAGCATGCAGATAACATAAGAACCTTTGTAACGCAAAGACAGTATTGTAACTGTAATGTAATTACTGGATTTAGTAATTCATTACTTTGGAATGTGTTTTCAGTGTCTAGCATTCTTTTTTTGCTTGCTTCAAACCAGTTTAGTGGCTGGAATAAATGAGACTTTGGGACATTAAGGATGGGGATGCTATTTGGCGAGTGTAGCTGGAGCAGGAAGACAGTGTTTGACTTCATATCCATGCTAAAACCACGCTTTAAATTGTTTCAGAAAATCTTTAGTTTATGTTTGACGTCATTATTTCAAGTTTAGTTCTGATCTTCAGAATGCCATATTCAGCATCATTCTGCAAATCTTTGAGGGGATGTGGAGAATCAGATTGTTTGTAAGGTGTTACCAGAAGGAATCAATTACCTGGATCGCATATACAAAAAAATCGAAAAATGCATTCTGCATCAGTAAACTAACTAGACAGTTGGCTAACATATAAATGATGTAAAAAAAAAAAGTCAGTATACATGGAATCTCTGTGAACATATTTCTCCATATGAATATGATGAAATTATAGGCAAGAGGCAAGACTTTTGTTACTGGAAGATTTCAGGACTGTGTTCTATTTCTAGTCAGGGTAGCACTGACATTTAAGTTGCCATATGGGCTATGTGGAAACAGAAGAAGCACAATGTGATGTCAGCTGTTGTCTGAAAAGTATTTAGCTCTTTAAATTTATCTGCATTCATAAATGGTGACCAGCAGACAGAGCAGGAAACCTCAAGTGGAAATGGGCTTAAAAAATGGGCCTATTCGCCCAGAAGCTCACACATCTGACAATAGCCAATGGGTTGTAAGATTGGGATAGGTGTAACATACGTTTTCTTCTGCAGAAATCCAACTCGCTTTGAGCCTGCTGCAGTGTCCGTCCTCTGTGTCACTATCATATTACATTCCTTTAATAAGCCCATCTTTAGCTGTGATGGATTTACAGTAGATCCACACTATGACATTACACAGTTTGTCTGCACCAAAGTGTGTGAGCCAAAGTGTGAAACCATAATGCTTGTAATATGATCCAATATCTAGTTTCAAAGAGCCCAATATTTGGTCATTAAAAGTATTTTATGATTCTTATAATGGAAGGCGAGCACATTGGATTCCGCCCACCCTCTCCAGCCCATCTCATTCTCCCTCGGCTACTGATGAAAATCGTTTATTGCCTCTTCTCCCCTCTTGTTGCCAGCTCCCCCCTCTCACCACCTATCCTAAATGTCCGACAATCATTCAAGTGATTATTTTCCTCCCTTCCGGCAGGAGCAGCCTTGGCGGACTCCCTCTTCATGTTAATTTGCCTGTAACTCACCCCAGAATACAGTGTGTTTCCCTGAGATTTAAGACACCCATTAGGATGTGAGCAGGCCGGTCAATATGATGATCACGCTCTTCCTATTAAAACCCATAAATACTAAAACACCCGCTCTGTTGGATGGGAGGAACTATTTATTGACAACTGAGGGGAAATGCTGCAGCCAATAAACATGCTTCTATCATTTCCCTTTTCCCCTCACAAGTTTTATGGCATTTTGGAAGACAGTATTTCCTACAGAAGGAAACTCAGTAGCTGAGTTTGTTTTCAGTGAAGCCTCTTAGGTAAGTGTGTCATAGTGTTGTCTTGTTTTATATCTGTTATTTATTCTTTCCTCTTGAACCGCTTGCCTTCTGTCTATTGTGTTGGGTCTGATTCGCTGACCTGTGTGTGATCCCAGCTTTATGTAACAAACCCACATACTTTTGCCCTCATTCTTCTCCCTGGTCCCCCCCGGCAAATATATTGTTATTCTCTCCCTCGCTATTCCACATCTGACTCTTCTTTAAAGCTTCTACGCTTTTCATCTCTCCTGGCTCCAGCCTGGATTTTGTTGCATGATGCCGAATGGAGGAAGTGCTTCCACTCTCCCTCTGTCCTCCATTCCCCACCCCACTGTGTCCTTTGTCTGCTGTGTCTCACTCACCCCTTGCTTCGTCCTCATCCTTCCTCCCTCCTGGCTGCCTTCATGTGAAGTGACGGATGCTTACTGACCCACAAGGAAACATCTTCTCCATCTCCAGTAGGCTATGATATGTGCTGGCCCTGTTAACGGCAGCAAACACACACACATGCAGAGAGTGTCAAACCCATTGTAGTTTTTTGAGTAATACACATGCACATGTACATAAAAATTTTGTGTATATGTACAACAATATATAAAATAAATAAGCTCCAAATCTGACAAACATATACTTGCATGGTAAAATCCATAACTGCAATATAAGCAAACCTGAACATGGACTCAGAAAATCATGTGCAGATGTTTACATGTATGAATGTTCAGGATGTGTAGATCTACATACAGGCCAGTGAACACTACCAGACACACACATGCACACCCTGCCATTACCCATAATGGCACAGGGACACAGATCTCATAGATTAGAACAGACGCTCACTGTATGTTTTGTTCTTAGAATGTCCTAAAACCTTTTCCATGTCCCATTTTCAACCACTTACCCAGCATGTGTTTCTCTCATCTGAGGCTTTTAGGCCCTATTAGATGTTTATGCCAACCCGAAGCAGAGTAAAGCAGGGATGAGACTAAGGGGCGCCTCCGGTGATCCCTATACGTGTAACATGGTGAGCGAGCTATAGCCTCTCTCTGTGTCTGCCCGCTGCCTTTACTGAACTGGTCACATTTATCTGGCCCTCTGTCTCAATTCATTAAGCATGAGTGCACTACGCAGCACTGTTGGAGCAGTGTGGGTGGAAAGAGAGACAGAAGAGTGGACTAGTGCTTACACTCTTAATGCATCCTTCGCATTGGTATACATGTTTTTGAAATGTTTACTTCACGGTCTGAAAGAGTCCCACTTTCTGATATCAGGAATCTGCATACATACATACATACGCCATTTCTGCTGTTAGTATGTTTGCCTTTACCACTGCAAAGCAAGGGTTTATTTAAGGACATTAGCAAATTTGGGGGGAAATGCTCAGATTGTAAGACATGAAGATGTCTTTCAACAATGAAAAACAATTGATGTAAAATCATGTCTAAGGGTTTCTTTGAATATGTCCAAAGCTTGTAAAGTCAACCAAATCTGGTTTTAACCTCTTGGCTATTCTGAGTGCCATGGCCAATTAACAGGAATTCGGGGTCTCCAGAGGATGAATTGTAATGACTTTGGTGATTGCTGGGGCTCTACTTAACGAAAAAAATATGTCAGCCTTTGCCAGCTAAATTGGCACTCTTAAGTGTTATATTAACAGAATTAGCATTTAAATAGATATATGCTTTATTTATCCTTTGTGCCCAGTTTTCATCAACCCCAGTTGGTTGCTCTTTTTGTAACAAACAATTGTTCTAATTTTAGTCTCATTGTACCTCATTTTTCTTTATTTTCTTTGTATTTCAGTCTCTCGTAAGCCAATTCTACAATGCAACCCCTATCAGCCCCAGCCACGCACCGTACAATAGCCTATTTGGGTTGGAATAATGAGAAATTCAGAGAAAACCATCTAGGTTACTGTCTTTTTAGAGTATGAGCAAATTGCTTCTTCTTTTTTTTTTTTTTTTTTTTGTCCCACACAGTAAAGGTGTTCATATGACAAGGTGGAAGGTTTAGCCATGAATACATTTAACTTCTGAAATGGCCAAACTTCAGCTGGCAGTCAGAAATACAAGCATCGGATAACCTGCCTATAATTAAAACACTTTTGCTGGTCTTGAACTACAAGACCAGCAAAAGTTGGGCTTGGAATACAAGGAAACAACCTTTCCTGTAATAATTGTGAGGGACTCCCAACTCATACAATACTATACTAAAGGCTTGCCTCATTGTTGGGTTTGTCCATGTCAGTATGAATATTTAACTTCATAGTAAGATGGAGAATTTCCTCCTTTCCCAACGTTTTTCTTTCTTTTTTTTTTTACAACATGAAAAAAGGGGGACAGTTAAATGCTTTTTATTGTAATTACCAGAAATATTGGCATAAAGGTATGGCCTTTTTCAAGAAAATTCACTGCCCAATCAAAAAGCCTGACTGTTCAGTTTGTTGCTGTGCAGCTCCGTGACAATATAATGGCTGGTTGTAAACGATGCCCTTATCAGTTCGTGAATTAATTCAAACGAAATAATAGCTAAGGGAAGAGCTGGAGAGGTGAAGACTCATTGAAGTACCCTTTAATTACCAACCAAGTGCAAATGTGTGTACAATGAAGTATGTATTACTGTTGTGTATTTCTCATTAATTAACGGATTGAGTTGGAGCTAGTTTTCTGACACTAGTTTAATTAATCTTTAACAAGTTAACATATTTATATACATTTCTTGAGCAAACACACTGAATGCACTGTTCTTAAAATGAAAATCCGATGCATGTGGGAAGTTTTTAGAAAAATAGTCACAATTCTCGTGGGATTCGTCTGTGGGATTTTGTTTTGTGGTCAGTTTGTTTTACATGGTTATTGAATTATAGTTTCAACTTGGTCTGTTGTTGTTTTGCTTCCTGTTAGTTGTGTGTTTACTTCAGGGTGTTAAGTTTGCAGTCGGGTCCTTGTACTTTTCTTCTTTTAGTATTTAGTCAGCTTGTCTTTCACTGTTTCATTGTTTTGGTTTCATTATGTCCTGAGTGTCATTCATTCCATTATATATGCAGACTTCACTTCTGGTTATGGACGTTACTTAGTTCCTTCAGTGTGTTGTTCTGTTCCTTTTTTTGTCTTCTCCCTCTAATTTCCTTCATGTTTTCATGTTTTCCTGTTTCTGTAATTGTCACTTCCCGTTTTACTTTGGTAGCTATTTGTCCCTGTGTCTTACATTTAGCTTTTCTTCCTCTACTGTGATTGTGTTGATTGTGTGCACCTGTGCCTCACTTCAGCTCTGTGTAATCATCATTAGCCATTAGCATGTGAGCGTTAATATGCCTTCTCACATGTGCTTTCTTTGGAGTTTGTTCCCCGTTTGTTTATCAGCTTGAGTTTGTCACTCCCCTCTGGGCTTTGTGCTTGCTCTGAACTTCACATTGACAGAATAAAAGGTTTTCTTTTTCTTTATTAAGTCTAAGCCTGCACTCACTGGCATTTCAACATAATTCCAGCATTATTAGTTTGATTTTGACATTTCTGCATGTACCTCTGTCCCCCCTCTTCTCTTTTTATATGAGCCATTTCTTACTTGGCTTAAAGCGTAAAACTTTCCTTTTAGATAAAACATGTAATTAGGGCTGGATCAGGTGACCCTGAATCCTCCCCTAGTTATGATGCAATAGGTCTAGGCCGCTGATGGCGTCCCATGATGCAGTGTGAGTGGTTTTGTTTTCACTCACTATGTGTTTATACAAGTAGGATTGTTGTTGTTTTTTCTCTGTTTTCTCTGTATTGTTATAGGATCTACCTTACAATATAAAGCGCCTTGATTATTAAAATATAATCATATATTATATGATATATTAAAATTGAATTAAATATATTTCTGTTACAGGTAAAAAAAATCTAAAAAATCTTGTCAAAATTACATATTAAATGCTTTTTGGTATTTGCATCGTATTTGCACTGGTAAAAACAAAGGAAGCTAAATGTTGCTTGTCTGACACTAGGTTAGTTTATCTTCTGATGGGGTTTTTTCAGTGCTTTTGAAAAGATATTTTACAACAATGCAGTCTCTTTACCATTTCTGCACTGACAGGAACCCATTTTGCAGTGTAAGGTGTTTATTACACACATAATTAGAGTGAAAGCTTTGTTTTTCTTTATCTCTGAGTAATCGTTTTCCATTTCATTTCATTTTTCCCTACATTTTCTTTCCTGACTATTGTTATCTCTTTTCTGCACACACACACACACACACAGGCACTTGCAGACACATGCACCTACATGTAGCCTTAAACATGAACATCCATGCCAGGGAACCAGCTATTGTGACAGAGACCTCCTCCATGGAAATCTTTTGTGAAACAGCACGCACACAAAGACAAACAGAAGCGACATACTGTACATGTGCAAAAATCAGCTTGTATGGCATTAACTCTGATAGAAAAGAACACTTTCTCCTCTTGTTCATGATTTGTTTCTGGTGCCATTCATTTCCAGAGAGTGTTCTAGAAATCACTTAGTGCAATTCTTCATTCTACATGTCATACATGTCTGCGTACTTCGAACACACACTCACACAGACACACACAAAATAAAATATACTAAAATGAAAATCGCACATCTCCTGTGCACATCTCCATTTCATCTGTCCTGTTGGTCTGGTAAACACACAAGGTTGTATGGTGCACATACATGTACATGTGTGTCTATTATAAGTGTGTATATATGATTCCAATTGCAGTCTCTCTTGGGAAATCGCAATCAAATAAACACATGCCTGCGATAGCACCTGCCCCTGCCTCTGAAGATAAGAAGGATGTAATAAGTGTGTCCACATTTTGAGCCCACACACTCGCACATAAACACACACACAAAGTAAACAGAGCACCAAAGGGTGAGATGAATACAGAGTGGAAGAGAGTCATTCAGAGCAGAGAGTGGGATGCAGATGAGACGCCTACGCCGGACTGAAAGAGAGGGTCAGTAAGAGAAGGAAAGACAGAGGATGAAATGGAACGCCAGAACCAAGGTGCTAGAAGGGAATACCAATCAATCCGACTATTCATATGTTGTGTAACCATAATTAATGAAATATCCCTGAGCTCAAAAGTGAAATTAGACAGTCTTTGTTCACTAGTGACGTCTTTCCCCTCACGATTTGGCTACTGTTGCGTTACTGTTTTTATTTTGATTTTTTGCGAAGATTTTTAAATGATGTTCTCGGCTGTTTTACTTCGGTGCCCAGTATGATTTGATTACTCATTCATATCACTTTCCTGCAATATTGTTCGAACTCCCAGCCATCTAATGTAGTTTAGCATTTTTCTAAATAAAGTGCTCATTTGTTTAAAGACTATAATATCAGGCAGCAAATGTTATTTTGGTGAGTCTATTGAAAGTCTATTAAAACCTCAGGGAACGCTCTGTGTCTGGTTAAAAAATACTGCTGTTGAGATGAAGTGTCATTTGTGCGAGCGAGAGGCAGGACAGAGTTATTTTGTTCTGTCATCGTCCACAGTTGACCTTTCTTATATCGGACAACAGATATTGACTACTTGTGGTGGTGTGTGCTGGTTGCCATGTGCAGCTTTCTTGGGTGATGTGAGCTGGTTGCATTGCATGTGTTAGAAACGATTTATGTTGTAAGCTTACGTTAACATTCGCTGTTTGTGTTGGGTATAAAAATGCAATTGTCAAGCTACACTCTTAATGCCAAGTGGTAACTTAGGTTAACACGTTTCTTAGTCATGCACATGTCCGTGCCACGGTGTTGTTGTTTTTTTTGCACAGTTGGCTGTGAAATGAAAATTATACAACACATTTGTAAGATGTTTTAGTTTAAGATGTTTAGGCCATCATATTTTCTAACCATTGCAAGGTTAGAAAATATGATGGCATAATCATAATCAACTGTTGTGGATATTAATGAGATGTTATTATTGTGAAATGTAAAACAGATGATGCTTTTGTTGGTGTTGTAGGTGCATAATGGCTGAAAACTGAGTCATTTTAGCCCACTGGCTTTTTAATTGACACCTCCGTAAAGCTCTTTGTGATTGGTATGAAAAAGCACTACATAAATACATTTTGCTTAGTTATTTATATTGCAAAGTAGCTGCCAGGCAGCCCAAAGACGACATAATATATTGTTTTGTGGATAAAAATTAGATGTTACTGTCATGGAATGAAAATGATGCTTTTATAAGGCCTTGTGAACGCTAAAAGCACGTCATTATAGCCTGTTGCTAGATGGTTGCTAGGTAACATGATGACATTATAATATCTGATACAGATAAAAACCTTCAGGGGCCTAAGACCTACCTATGTGCCATGTTTGGTTGCTCAACTCCAGATTGTGTAGGGGGAGAAAGCAACAAAGACAGAGAATTTGTCTGTAAAGTGTCACCTAAAGCTTCTCAATGTTGCTTTCAAATGTACTGCTATAAAAACGAAAAGCTGAAATCAAATGTGTCTGTCCTAAGAAAGTTTTTGAGTTTACCTCCAATCAAGCTGGCTCACTGTATCACCCAAAACAAGGAACATACAAACTTTGTGCCTTTGTTTGGTCTCCAAAAATGTTTCTCCGTCAGTTCAGCCTTGATTATCATTTTAAGCCTGCGTGACATATATATTGCATTAGAAATGTTAACCCAAAATTTGGGGTCAGCCTGGTAAAATCTGTTCTGTTAAGTTTACATTAAAATCTAAAAGAAAGCTAACTTATAGTTGTTGCTAATAAGATGATATGTTTACACTCATTTAGGCTCATTTGTAGCCTGAAACAAATTCCATCACTGTTATTTAATAGCTCTCACTCACTGCCAGTAAAAAGTTGCCACAGTGATTTGGCCACTCGTGCCAGCAAACAATGGCTCGCTTAACAACTAACACATCAGAGACCTTGATGTGTGTCTTTGTTACAATATAATTATTTGCACTGTAAGTGGTCTTAATGTTTAGTTCTGCGAAGTAATGGAGACAGAGCACAATTACGTCTCACCCACACTGGAGAGAAACTCATCTCTAGAATGTGTTTTTCTATTGCACGAAGCAGAAGAAGCTGTTACAGTTTTTATAAGCCCTGGTTTTTGTAGTGCATAATGGTGAGGCCAAAGAAAGAAAAGGAAAGCAAAGTAGGAAAGGAAATGAGGAAAGGTGATAGGTAAAAAAGCATTAAGTACTGTCCATTAAATCCTGTCGTGCTGTCAAACATGCCATGTTGTGTAATAACTTAATTACCTTCCCTGATATGTGGCAGCCGTTCTTTGTATAATTAATCTATTATGCAAATAGAATTTATTACATTTTAGCTCCAGGAGAAAATAAATTAAAAAACAAACATGTTACCAGTTTGGGTGCTATAATGACTTTATACTTTTTCAAACTCAAAATTGAACCAGCTGAGTGTAATGAGTGTGACTGTGTGTGTGTGTGTGTGTGTGTTAACCACTGTCATCGTTATGTTTGGTTGCAGGCTTGATCCGGCTGCGCTCCAGCCCACCACCTCGCCTCCAGGGTGTTGAATATGTCCTCAATGTTACAGCCACGGATGACAATGCCTCAGGCGGACCTCAGGCCTTGTCATCCACGGCTCAGGTCATAGTTGGAGTGGACGACGTGAATAATAACAAGCCTGTCTTTGAGAAGGTAAGATGATCCCTCACCCACAGTCGCCTCATTAAATGTTGTTTAGTCTTTCTCTTTCTACTGGTTTGATAACAGCAGTGGGAGGGGCTCTCCCAAATCATACCACTAACCTAGGACAATGGCAGGAGAAAGAGTAGTCACTATGCAAGGTTTTCTTTTACTTTCTTCTAAATATATCTCTGTCTCACTCTTTTCTTGTTGCGCCTGCCTATCCCCTGTAGCTCTCCTCCACTCCTGTTTCCCTGTCTTTGTCTTTCTATCTCCTCTATTCATTAGCCTCTATCTCTCCTCTCTGGAGGAGCGATTAGTGAGCTTGACCCTCATATCTGCTCTCTCATCTCTCTCCTACATCATCATGGTCTTTTAATTAAAGCTTCAAGGGACGTGGGAGAAATCCCGACCGAGCCACTCTCGAAGTGCTACATCTCCTCCTGCTTTTTTTTTACTTCACTAGCCATGTTTCAGTTTTAAATGGGATGACTTTTCAAGGCCCTTGAGGTATCGCGAGCCAAGATTAGGAGTGGGGCCATGCTGAATAAACCTGGCTCACTCTGTCATGGGTGGGGGTGGAGGCATTTTTCGTTCCACTTCAAGAAGAAACAGAGGGACAGGCAACAAAATGAGAGCCAAGAGAGACGACAGAAAAGAAGAGAGGGATTCCTGGTCTGCATTTTTTTTTCATGTGCACTGTATGCTCAATTGTCTCTCTCAGGAATCTTCTGCTGGCATCATACCGTAGTCTATGATTCATTCTTTTTTCCCTGCTGGCAGAAAGCTGTGAGCAATGGACAGACAATCCCCAGACACACCCCCAAACGACTCTTCTAAGTCAAAAAGAATTGAAATGATGAAAGCACACAAACCTGGAGTTAAAAGAAAAGAAAATGTAGCAAATAAAAATTAATGATCACAGAAAAAAAACATTTTAGTGTCTAAAAATAGAGAAAAATAAAAGGAAATTCTGGGAAAAACCCTGCTGTACATTAGCGTTTCAGTTAGTGAAGACATCCGAGGTTCGCTGGTGGTTCCTGTGTCACTAGAAGCCAGCAGCAGGACACTGAAGCAGAAAGGCCCTTTTATCTTGTTTTGATGCCCAATCTTATGACATGCTGTAGCCTCTGTGGAACTCAGGGCTGGATCAGTGGACCAAGACAGAGGCAGCAAGAGGCTCGCAGAGAGGTAGTGAAACAGAGAAGCAAGATCTCACAGAGTGGAGGCTCCAGCATTTCCCAGGAGCAGAAAGTTACATAAGCTGATTAGATTTATTTTTAAAGCTTTAGTACTTCTCTGATCTGCACTCATATACAGTGTTTTATAGAAGCAGAACATATTGAGTAAAACTGAATAAAACACAGGACAGTGCCTGTCTCAAAGGGCACGGTTTTAAAAACAACAATAAAAAAAGGAACTCTGGAGCAGCGTGGTCAAAAACAACCAGCCAACAAGCCAACTTTGAAAGTGCTGATTAAGCAACTTTTTCCTCCGTAAGCACATACCAAATCCCATCCCACTGTCATCTATTCACCCGCCCACCCGTTCTACGCTTCTGCTGGGTCACGCAGCAGCACACTAAGTCTTCCACTTTTTCCTGCTATATCCCAAGTTCCCACTGCCCACACCTCCACTGTCTCCTTTTATTGTAAGGGAGCAGAAGCTCAAAGGAAGAAGTCTGCCACATCCATAGCAGCCTTCATGTCAGTACTGCAGTTTTATTTCCTTCAGTGTCATTACAGAATTTAGTGTGTGCTTTTATATTCATCCAGTCCTCGATGGCCAATGCCTTGCCTTCTTGGTCAGTACGTATTTAGTAGCTTAAATATGGACTCCATAATGAAACAGAGAGAACAAAAAGTGTGAGTGGTTCAGAGAAGCAGTTCATTAGCTTCAGGGCTCAGGACACACAAGGTTTAAAACAGTTTTATTCTGATGATCATTACAGTTACTTATGTAATTGCTTATAACAAACAAGTGACTTTTTTATTTGTGATATTCTGAAGTATACATGTTACATGTATTTACAGAGCTGAAACCTCACGTAAATGCAACAGAAACTAAGTCCTGTTACGAAGGTCTCACAGTATGGTCTTAAATGATGGTCATTCACAAGTACTGGCTCACGACTAACCTAATTCTGATTTCTCAAATACAAATCTTAGCTAAAAATGTAGGGTGGCCCGACAGCCGGTCGGGCATAGCGGAAGGCTTCGCTGCTGCTTGCGTTTGATGAATAAACTGACTCACCTCTACAGGCTGTTGGGTTTGTTTTTGTAGCCAAATCTTCCTTTTCAGTGATTTTTTTTTTAACTATTTGTATCTCATTTCCTCTTAAGCAAACAAAGCCTGCTTGTCACTCACAATAAATTGTGGTAGTTTGAAAAAGCTAAAGAAAAAAAGTTGCACATTTCAGTGCATTTTTTGACATCTCTTTTTTGTGTTTAGGCTTATTTTTGTGTTTTTCCATACGAAGTCTCTCATCTGACCTCCTGAGGATTCGTTTCTTGTCGGCTAACAACTTTTTAACTAATGACACTTTGACCCTTGTGATAAATTAGATGCTTGTAGCCAGACCTTCTTATCTTCCTCAAAGTCCCAAAACAACCTATGTAAGCAAACAAATTTGGAAGAACAATGAAAAAAAGCTGGATGATGGAAAAATGGGTGGCAGTGGAGATGAGCTAGAAAGAATGAGAGTAGGCATGGAGTAAAGGTAACAGGAGACAACTTTAACAAAGCCCTCCTGTAATTAATTAGGTGTCAAAGGAACACATCAGCCAGCAGCACTGAGGTATTTCTCTCTTTCCTCTGTCTCTGTAGTACATCAACATCAATGCTCCAGTGAAACAGGTAAAAAAAAAAAAAAAGAATTTTTGATGGATAAAGAATAAGCGAGAAAGTTAAAAGACCACAGAAAAAGATACAATAAAGATAAATTGAGCAAAGCAGAAATGGTGCTTAAATTGAGATACTAAAGCTCCTTATGTGTCTGACAAGTTCTGTGATTAACAAAATCTTTGAGCTAGCCAACAGGGAGCAGCTACCTTACAACACGCAAAGAACTGACAGCACTGAATAAATCTCTATGATGACTCCAAGAATGCATGCGGTGTTAAACAGGGAGTAGTGTTAATGTTTTAGAGTTGAATTTTAAAGTATTCACTTCCTGGGTATATACAGTATATCACCCTTCCCTCGGGAAACTCCAGATCCTCCAACACTTAAAACCTAGGACAGCAAATGATTCATAATTTAAGTGTATTCTCTGTTTTTCTTTCATATTTAGCAGATCCTGCACATTTTATAGCAAAAAGACATGTCTCTAAAAGCATTTTGAGAGGAAAAAAGAACACAGTGCCATAAATGTTATGCACAAACTCTTCTGCTGTTCCTCTTGGCAGTTTTATCTGCAGGGAATTATTGCTGTAATAGCTTCGACATGGGTGTCATAACTGTTTCTGTTTAGTTGCCTGCTATTTTATTTTCAGATCTCTGTTTGTCACGACATATGGTTGAATAGTCCAAAAAATTACCTCCTACCTCTTTTTCCTAATCACATTACCTTGATCTCAGTGCAAAACATCAAGGTGACAGGGAATCTATAAGTTGTACCTTGGGAAAAGAGAAGTGTGCTGTGCAGAGAATCCAACAGCAATTATAATAGAATCTTTAGAAATATAATGTTGGAGCTTGTCTACATTGAAAGCAAATGTTCGGAATATTTTTATGTCCATCTTTGATCCAGTTCAGTTCATCTCTCTTTCAAAAGATACTCCAAACACACAGGCACACAGATGATGTGCAATCAAAAAGTTCTGTTACTGTAACAAAAGAAAGCCTTATTAAAATTCCCTCTTTGTTCTTAAAGGTCTAAAGTCTTTTGAAACCATACACCACCCTCGGAATTTCTGCTACGTTTGCATCGATCCTGAAGTCCTATTTGGACTTACACATGTGTCTTTTCAGTTTCTTTTCATTGATCTCAAGCTTGCACGGAAACATTAACTTTGGTATCAAACCGACCTGTCTTTCATATTATGACTCATACATTTGTTGTCAGAAGTTTACATCCATTCATCGTGGGCATCAATGTCATGGTAATGTGTGGCTAATTTTAATCTCTTTGAACTCTTCTTTTTCCAAGGTGGAATGATTTTATAGCATACATCTTTAACGAGTTGCACAAGTTTTGGGGATTTTCAACAATGGGAAAGTCCATGGAACTCAGTGAAGATTAGGAACTGTAGATTTATACAAGTCGGGAAGGTTTCTTTGAGTCATTTCTAAACAACTGCGGATTCCAAGATCATAATCTCAAACAACTGTTCAACAGTACAAATTTTTGGGATGTGTCACTACTTTGCCAATATATGGACGAAAACCATAACTGCCAGCCTCAGATGAAAGGAAAATGGTTAGGATGTTCAGGAACAACCCAGAAGCCACTAAGGCTCAAGCCTGCCATGGTCTGAAAACTGCTGGAAGGTTTCACCAAGTTTTCAGCGACCCACATGGACAACCAAATGCCTGTACATATTCTACCAAGAAGAGGGGTCAAATATCCAGGCAGAATTATCTCAATAGCTTGCTTGTAGCTACAAAAAGTGTGTGGTTGAGGCCTGTCTTCCTAAAGGCCATTTAACCAAAGATTAGTGTTGGTGTATGTACATATTTGAGCCTTTATGTATACTTTTGTCCCATTTTATACGTAAGTACATCCAATTTTTGTTGTCTTAAAGTAATTTAAGATGCATGCTGAACAATTATTTCACCCCGGAAAAAGAAAAGTTCAAAGAAATCACCATAAGTCCCAAATAGCCGTGACGTTCCCCCCCAGTGTATGTAAACCTTTATTGCAACTTAGTCTAAAGAGCTTAGAAAGAAAGCGACTTAGACTGCCATGATGGATAACTGAGAACCTACACAGACATCTTATGATTTCTTGTTCCCTGAAAGTCTTTAGTGCATGAGTCCCATGTCCAAGCCCAAAGAATTCCCTTTCAGATTAGCAGCATGATGGCACATCTTCCCCAGAACCCACTGGGTGTTTTTTTGTTTTGTTTTTTTGTTTTTTCACCCCACCATGAATGTGTCGTCAAGGGTCAGACTGTCAGGCCTACAGAGCATTTAAAACACATTTGTTGTTGTTGTTTTTTAATTCACATTGTAGGGTCAGTGTTTTGATAGACCGTAGGATATCTAGGGCACTCCTGGCGTTGGTCACTACGAGGCTTCCAGGGCGTGATCCACACATGTTGGGAGTGCTGGGTTCTCCGTATATGGACGTTTTTTGTGTTTTCTGTTTCCTTGAACGCTGCTGAAGGCTCTTAGCAGTAAACATGCACACTGTACACCAAAAAAAATCACATTTTTTCAAAACACAAAAGCAACAACCAACACATTGCTAAACTGCTTTTGAGAGCGTTTGCCTAATGGCATCTGAGATTTGTTCCACCACCCCGGTATCAACCACTTCCGCTTTAAACAGGTTAAGCAAAAGCTGATATTTTTTAAAGAAAAAGAAAACTTGCTGGGCACAGGCTTCCCACTTTCTTTCCTGTGGTTATTTTCAACATTACACTTTTTGTCCCCCAGTAAAAGACCACTGTAGTAATTTTAAATCTGTCCTTTCAACATTTAACTTCCCACACACTTTTGCTGACTGTTTGGATGGAATGGCGTATTGATCTAAGTTTCTTCACACTTTCACTCCTGTGGTCTTCTCTTCCTCCCACCTGTCCTCCCTGCCTCACTCATTCTCAGTGTCAGCAGTACCGTGAGAGCACATCCGTCCTGGAGAACCAGCCAGCGGGGACGTTTGTTCTGCAGGTTCATGCTGTGGATGCTGACGAAGGCTCCAATGGCAGGGTCACATATGGCTTCATGCACAAAGACTCTACTGTGCCTGCATTTAGTATACACCCAGAAACCGGTACGGAAACACACAAGCACTCGTGTGCACACACATACACATGCAGGACAACACATATGCTTTTATCCCACGTGGATAATATTTTACAACATGTTCCTTTCAGTCTGTCAGTCTGTGGTCGATATTGTGCAGGGAATAAATGGGAAAAGTGCTGGACACGAGCCACTTTGGGTTTTTGATTATTAAGCTTATTTCAGGCATGTTTCAGCTTGATTCATTATATATATAAAAATAGTATCTGCAGATTGGACTGAATTGTTATGCAGCTTTACCTGTTGTTGAGTAAAAGTTATCGTGCATTAATATGTTTATATATTATGGAGCTTTTTATTCAGTAGCAACAGTAGAGCATGAGATATTGTAAATTACATTGCTAAAAATTATTTCTAAAATAAATAATAAAGACAATTCTCTTTGGACTTGACGATAACTACTCTTGAAAAAGTCTCATTTTCTTTCATAATGTGCCTCTCATCTTCCCTACTGTGTTTAAAGTTTAGCTTCGAGGCAGGCAGAGGCAATCATTTTAGCGTTAAATTACAAGTACTCTGGGGGACACGAGACCAAGCAGTGTTTGCTATGATTCAGCTATCTGATCGACCTTGTTATCTCTGTCTTTCTAGGAGTAATTGTGACGGCCAGGAAATTTGACCGCGAACGGCAAAGGGAGTACGCGGTGACAGTGACTGCCACTGACCAGGCGGCTGACCCGCTGATTGGCATTTGTCAGCTGAACATTCTCATTCTGGACCAGAATGACAACAGTCCCAAGTTTGAGAACCTCAGATACGAGTGTCAGTAGATATTAGCTCGACCTGCTGCATCGCAGAATGAAAGCACATGCATATAGATTAAAAACAAGATTTTTTTTTTTTTTAAAAAAAACATTCTCCCTATTTTGACAAGAAAAACTGACGCTAATGAGCTAACAGTGTTGGTGTTAGTATTCCTATGATGGCAGAATTTTTAGTATTACAGAGATACTGCTACTCAGAATTGGAGCTCTTTACTAATTGCTCATGTATTCAGTTTTTCATGTCACTGGGGAATTTCTTTTGTCTTTGTTTTCTGCTTTCTGTTGTTGGTTGTTTAAGCTTCATATTTGTTGTCAAATTGCTGAATCCCTTTCTTAATTAGTTTTGTTTACTAAAGTTTGTCTACAGTTTTTATTGTTTTTTTGTTTTTTTATTGTTTCAAGTTCGAGCTTCTCTCTTGCCTCTGTGCTGATGGATGCAATATCAAAGACTACAAATTAAGGTCTCTTGAGCCACTGAATTGCAAAGCACTCTTCTTCTTCTTCTTCTTCTCCTACAGACTTCCTCCGTGAGGATACTATGATTGGAACTAGTTTCTTACGGGTGGCGGCTCATGACGATGACTTTGGGACCAATGCAGCCATCACATACTCCATGTCTAATGAGCAGCCAGAGTACCTAAGGGTCAACCCACTGACAGGCTGGGTGTACGTTAACCAACCCATCTCGCAGGTACACTTTAGCTATGTTCTGGATACCATTTGCTCTTTTTAAAAGGCTTAACTCGTACAGTTTTCCGTTCCTATGGAAGTCCATAATGAGATTCCAGATGCATAGCAAACACATGAATAACCTATGCAGCTACTTATCTTGCAGGATTCCTTCGAGCTTCAAGCTCAAGCTATTCTAAATGATAGAAAAACTCTGAAATTGTGAGACTTCCTTTAATAATTCTACTGGAGAACTATAAAAAAGGCAGCAGGGAACTTCAGATTTTAACTAAACTAAGCTACTTCTCCCAGTATCCAAGTACATTTGCATTCCAGCCCTTTATTTGTTGACCGTGAGGGGGCAGAAGTCCTGTGGCCAGCAGCAGACCGCAGCCCGCGAATGTGATAATGTCTTCACTAAGGCCTTTTTCTTTGCCTGCAGGAGAATTTCTGTTATTTCTCTCACTTCACTGCTTCTGCCTGCTTCACTGCCAACAAGAAAAACAATCTTGGTGGGAACATGAACAAGCAATAGAGGAAATTGCCACGTAGCCTGTGCAAAACAAGTCTGCACCTCAGATGAGTGCTGTAGTGATAAAAGCCCCAAAATCAGCGGCGCACCATCTTCCAGTGCCAAGACGAATGAATGTTTGTAACCTCTGCACCTTGCATCTTATACTGACCTCTGGAGCCAAGCCAGTATTTTTGGTTTCACTGGATTGTTCGCCAGAACATGGCTCTGTTTGAAAATATAAACTTCTTTTCCTACTAATGAGTACAAATGAACAGATCATTTCCTCTGATTGCAGTGGATAAAGCTAATTGCTCTTGTAAGGGTTGCAAAACTCCATTCCCCTCCGTTGCTCGACAATGAGCCATGCCCTTCAATCAATACACTTATCTTTAAGTATGTTTACCCGAATGCAGCTTACCGTCGATTTCATCCTGCACTGAAGTGTGGAAAATGGATTGGTTGCTGAAATCAGTTTGATCTAGTTTCACATTGTTCTTCCGTCTGTAAGGAAGCCACGATTACGCACCCCTCGGTCACACTGAATACAACATCTTGTGACTTTCTCTCCCCCTTCTCGTCTTTTTGCCTGTGTGGACTTCTTTCCGCAGAGGACCTACATTACCAGAGACATTGTGGCTACAGATGGAGGAAACAGGAGCAGTTCAGTGGAGCTGGCTGTCACCATCACCAATGTGAAGAACCAGCCTCCACAGTGGGAAAAAGACAACTACAACGTAGTCATACCAGAAAACACCGTCCGGGACACACCCATCGTGGTATGTTGCTCCGGGGTTGCACAGAAACATGTGGGTTTGAATTCAGTTCAGTGCAAATTTATTTATACATTAGCAATTCTCACCAGTTGCTTTGGGGCTCTCTATATGTAAGGTAAAGATGAAGAGGTGAAGACGAGCTAATATCGGAGAAACATGATCTCTCTTTCTAGTCTCTGGTACAGCACAACAGATAAATCGGCCTTAAGCTTGGAGAAGTGTGCTCTGCTCTTCAACCAGTGTGGATAAAGCTGAATGAGGGAATGCAGTCTTTGCCCCTCCCTCATTACCACTATAAAATGCCCTTGATTTCTTGAGATATGAATGTGTGTAGCTGTGTCATGCACTTCCTACAAAAGACAACTTAAATGAAAAAATGAACGTTAAAGAGATGGTTGTCTTTATTTGTGGTGAAAGAATGCACCAGAATAAACAGTTGCAGCATTAAGCTTGAGAGAGATTTAATGAATGAAGCTATAACCAGACATACAATATGCAAAATAAATTAGTTGATACTGTGTAATCTAATCACTAAAAAGTAATGGACTGGCTTTTATATAGTTTTATAGTTTTCTACTCTTACTGAATAATAAAAGCACTTTCTACTACTCGCTTTATCACACATGTATTCATACTGAGCTTTATTCTGTTCCTCTAAACACACACAGACACACACACACTCATTCTGATGGATGCCCAAGGAGACTTGCACATGCAGAACGGAGGAGTCAGGCTTCCTCCAGAGCACACAAATAGATTAGATATCAGTACTTACACAGTATGTTTTTATATATATGAATTGTGTTGTGTTTATGTCAAGTACATGTGAAGTGGGATATGTACATGTATGTAAAAGATGCGCTTGACATGCCATGAATCCATATTTATACGTTAATCATTTTATTTTTCTTTGTTTGAAGGAGTACTTACTTTGATTTTAAAATTCAACGTTTTGTTTTTTGTCTTTTTTTGTTTTAAACTCATCTAGTGTCTAATTGGCAGTCGGGCTTTTCCTGCTCGTTTTTCGGGGGCAATTATCACATGTATAATGCTTGTGTTTTCAGATTCTTTCTGTACACAAAGCCCTGCTACACTGTAATCCATTTTTCATGGTAACAATTTTTTTTTTTTTCAAAAAGTTTTAGTGGGGATTTTCTCAGCGGGCTTTTTACTTTGGTCTTCAATAATAAAGGAGTTATGTGGAAATACTGCTTTTATGCACAAGTATAAACTGGAGAAACTGGAGAAAAAAAGGCCCAGTTTTAGTAAAAATAAAGATAAAAGATTGTACAGACTATGAAACAACATTAAAAAAAAATCATTGTTTGGCATCGTGGCATCGAGCTTAAAAACATATTATGCAAAGTTTGTGGATTATTGCTGACCAAAGATGTTTGTTGCATGTTAATCCTGATGTTATCCCTTCCTAAACGTGTCTGAAGAGAAGAGCAGAGGCCCGTTTTGTGTCGGTCTTCCCTCACAATCTTTTTACAGCTTTGATGTGTTTTTAAGGCATTCAGTCGGTCTTAATGGCGAGCAACAACAAAAGAGTGTAACTGTGTAGGAAGTGTGTGGGATGCCAGTGCAGCTACAGGTTTAGGAACCGCAGCTACAGAAAAATGCAGACATTCAAAAGACCCTTAAATCTGTTGATTCATTGCTTGTGTGGTTCAGATGTATCCTGTCAACGGCACTTTGTTATTTATGGACATGGCTTTTCATGCCATTAACAGTATTTTCTAAGAGTCTCTTGGAAGCAGTTTAATCCATTAAAGTTTATGATGAATATTCAAACTCAAAGGGTTGAAATAAAAAGACATGGGAGAATACTTTATACGGCACTGTGTGTGTTTAATTGTGTTTGTTCGAGATGCTGATAAAGGGAAGCACACAGAGCGCGGTCCCTGCGGTATGGAGTATAAATTGAGATGGCAGATCAGTGTTGATTTGACCGTTGAGCAAAGATAAAATGACTCTCGGTGGGTTGTTAAATCTCTGCCATGGACATTTTGAGTTTTTATGTCCTAAATCGGGGCATATAGTAGTCAGACATGTTTGCTAGTTCCGCATGCCTCGCAGGGTGTCTCATTATTGTAGCTGCCATGCTCTGCAGGTTGAATGGATACAGCTAGGTCACCCATAGGCAAGCCGCATCGTGCCCGAAATGGCATTTTTGATTTTAATTGGGGTGTATGTGGCATCAGCTTTGAATAGTTTCTCCTTAATTAGTTTATGGAGAAAGCAGAATGAAGAGCAGAGTGTTTCCCTTTCATCCCACAACATTTCAGCGGGTTGTTGTCTAGTGTAACAGTTTGAGACTTTCTATTATTTTAGTGTTCATTATTATGGGCCGTAAAAGGCTTTTTTCCCATTTGGGCAGATCGTTTTCCCCCTATTTGTAATGCACCCTTCAATTGGAGCTCAGCAGTAGCTCTTTACACTTCCCTTCCTGTCCTGAGGGTCACTGCTGGAATTTAGCATTTTTCCAGCTCTCAGAGTTCATAATTGGAAACATGTAAAAAATTTGCCAAATGCAAATTGCTGTTGGTTTTCTGGATTTCTGTGCTGTTGGTCATCTCTCAGGTAGAATCGTTATGGGTGATTTCCAAATATGAGAAAATGAGAACGACACGTGGAGGCAAATAAACCCAAACCTTGTTGTGGGTATTAAATGTGAATTCAGTCGTTTATTTGGTAAGACAACTTCCAGGGAGTCAGAGTAACTCATTTATAGTGACACTTTATCTAATGGGAACAAGGAGGAAAAAAAGAAGTTCATTAAATCATTTATTGTGCAGTTTATTGAGTTTTCTGAGGAACCACTAGTGGACTTTGACCATTTCAAAGGCTACACTAAACTTCCTTCTGTGGAGATTTTAATATTTATGTGACAGCCCCTCTGTGGTGGTGTCACGCAGACAAAAAAGTGAGGTATCCCATTGTTTTGATATTTTTGCCTTTATTGTTTCCCTCTTTTCTTATCTTTGTTCCAAAAAGACCATCAAAGCCACTTCACCTCTTGGAGATCCCAGAGTAACGTATAATTTGGAGGATGGCATGGTCCCAGAGACCAACATGCCAGTTCGCTTTTACTTGACCCCCAACCGAGAGGATGGTTCGGCATCTATCCTGGTGGCAGAGCCCCTGGACTTTGAGACCACCAAGAACTTCATGCTGAGGGTTCGAGCTCAGAATGTTGCTGCTGTACCACTGGCTGCCTTCACGACAGTCTATGTCAATGTCACTGGTAAGCCCTCTTTTATTCACGCTTTCTTTTTTTAATTTAGAATCTCCAAATGTAACATGTTTCATTTGATATCTCATGGAAATTGTCACAACAGTCGCCCTGTGGAATAATTTAGCCTTCCATGTGTCACATTTTATTTATTAAAACTTACTGTTTTATCAATAGATGCCTTTAATAAATGCCCGTTAAGTGAACAGTAAACATAAGCAAAACAATGTTGTTAAAACATGGTATGATTAAAGGTACAAGGACAATGTCACACAGATGCATTAAATCAGAAGCAGGTAAGAATTTAGCGAGAGGAAGTTCAGCAAAGGAATGAATTTCTGTTCTGTGACAAAACAAAAAAATGTCAGTCGAGTCGTTTTTTTGGTCGGGCTGCGTAAAATAAGCTCCAAACAGAATTAATTTCTCGAGTTTTCGAGTTTTCGAGATATAGAAAAATAAAATCAAGAAAATACTTGATAATAAGCGTCATTATGCATCTTTGGGAAATAAGTCCAAATAACTCCAAAAGTATCATATTTTCTAACTTACCATCAACACAATTGGTAACATTACTAGTAATTTCATCAGTTATTAGTTACACAGTCATTTGTTTGCAATAAAATAACTTAAGTTGAATTTAAGATCGCGCATGATGCCATTTAAATATCACACAGTTAGGTAATGTATACTATACTCCTCACAGTACAGTGTGCAATGAGACAACTTGATAACTTGTAAATACAGATAGATCCTCAGCACAGTCTTTGTTTTTAAAATCATGTCAATGTAGATTTTGTCAGTCAGCATTGCACTTCCAAAAATCCCAATTTGAGCGGTGCAGGGCAGCGACCTCGTTAACGTCAACATTTCATTGTCAATTGTTATCTGACAGTAAAAAAAAAAGAAAAATAGAATAGAATAGAATAATACTTTAATTGTCCCACAAGGGGAGATTTGGTTGTAACAGCAGCCAGAAATAATATGTATAAATAATAAATATGTCCATAGGAACAAATGTGTTATGAAAAAATGCAGCAGAGGGAAGGGAGAGAGTAGCAAACACACATAAACAGCTTGCACAAAGCCAGCGGTGGCACATAAAGAAATATGAGCAGCACACACCTAGTACTGCACTTAAAAATGAGTTCATGACTACTTTGCCCACACTCTGTGGCTATAGAGTCAGCACAGAACAACATGAAGGTGATGGTTTGGTCATTTGTTGGTTAAATAAGAGTTTTTATTGTTTTACTTGCTGTCACAGTGACCTTTTTTATAATTTACCAGAGCCATAATGTTTCTGTTAAACCCAGCAGGCTCTTTTAACACTAAAAACGTGAAGAATGCAGTGTCGCTGCATGACTCTGATGTTTAGTTAATGTGTTACAATACCAGTCGCACAAACTAAACTTAGGCGGAAACAGGTTGTGTATTTGATAGTGAAAACAGTTATTTGCAGCTCTACATGCATGTTGCTGATAAAAACATTGTTTCTTTTGAGCATTCTCATCTTCTGTGGTATGCTTTGACTCGGTACAGTAGAAAAGTTCAGTTCAGATTATTATTGTTGTCTTGTTATTCAGCATTGATCTGTTGTTGTATTGGTCCTTTCTAAATTGAGGCCACAGAAGAAAATAAAGACTGAATAGAGATGGCAGGGCAGCCGAAGTCTGCCAATTAAGCTCCAATTTTCCAGTAGAGTTGTTTAAAACTACACAAATCCAAATTATTTTGAAGAATTCGACAGCTTTTGGGAGTGAGCATAGATATATACATATATATGCTTAACCCCAGTGCCTCGCTGCCACTGCAGATCTCACCCTGTCACTCAAAGCTCACATTTTCCAATGAAAGGTCACTCTTCTCTATCATTTTTATTCTACCATTATTAGTTTGGTCTGTTGCAGTTAATAGTAATGCCCTGCTGACCAGACACGAGCTATGAATTCCCTTGTAACATGCATGCATGAACACACACACACATATACACACATACACATTCTCCATTTCGAACTGGTCTTAATCCAGTAAGAAATAATTAATTCTCACAGACCCTCTCTTTCTTTTTCCCGACTTTCCTCTTCTGTTTTCGCTCACCCCTCCTTCCCCTTATCTGTCTTAATAAGAAAGCTCTTTGACTTCTCCAGAGGCAGTCAGTCTGAGGAAGTGAGGGAGGTCTAATGGATTTAAGGCCCCATTTTTAATTCATAGATTAAGACATTTGCTGAGAAGAAAGGAGAAAGAAAAAAGGTATATGAAGCAGCATTAGATTTAATGTGTGGCTCTGTTCAAGTCATTTCTGTAATGCTTTTGGTCTTAAATCAGCTGTGTTAAAATCTGGCTTCCGCTGTTGAGGAAAACGTAAGCTCTCGTCCTCCTCACTGGTTCTTGGTACTGCCTGCGTTTCAACTTTTGGCTTATAACTTTCTGTCTTTCTTTTTGTTATGGTTCAAGGTAAGTGATGCGAAAAAAAAGCCCAGTTTTTTTGTCCAGTATTGAACGCTCTAATGCACGCTTTGATCCTCATTTTGTCCCAAACTGGGGAAAAATTGTTGCGATATCGAAAACTGTGCAAAGACATAATTGGTTGCTGTTACAGTAAATATAAAGACTAGCATGATTACGCCACTTTATGTCCCACTGTGCTGATACTCATCCCTTATGATGATGAGAATTGGTTGAAAGCAGTTACTTTGCAAACCAGTTGTTTCATTTTTGTTTTTTAGAAGATTTTATGGCATCATAATCATGCGAGATTTGCCCGTCTTTAAGCTGTGAGCTTACAGTGAGCTTACAGAGAAACCACAGATGGTTTGGGTAAATTGGCATACTTGACTCGTAATTTGCTTACTTTCAAAGCCCCTCAGACTGCAGCTTGTTTTTCCTTTTCAGTGCTTTCTGTGTTTTGTGTTTCATTGATCCAGTAGGTTGAAGTTAGTCTGTGGTGGACAGTAACAGACAGCTGGTTCATCTAGTCACCTGTCAGATATTGCTTGCCCTTTTCCATTTTCCAGATGGTCTTTTGTAAGAAAACACTTGGCACCAAAGGGCAGTCAAACCAAATCCTCATCTGACTGGTTTTTGGGTTTTTTCAGTTTTCATGACTTTATATTATGTTTGCATTATAAAGTGGAAAAGAGCCACTTTGGTGAGATGCTTCAGGTAACAAACCAAACAGCACTGCACAGAGGTTTCTAATACTCTGATAGAAGTTATCACAGATGCACTTATTTTAGATTTGTCACAATGATTAAAATGTGTTTTATTTAATTTATTTCTTTTTACAGATGTTTAAAAACAAAGTGACCTTTTTCTCTTCACTTTTGTCTACAGCAGCAGTGCTTTGCAGCAGCCTGTTAATAGCAATGCGAATTGTGGAAAAAAATCAAGCTAATTACAGAGCAAAATAAAATGAAGTTCTAATTACAAACAGATTGTTTGAAAGTTTGTTGCATGTGGCTCCATGTGACCTGACACTGACACGAAGGCTGCTTTATTGTGCTGGAGCTAAAGTGGTTCTAACACAAATTCCATTTACAAATGATCAAAATTTATAGAGTATTTCTGAACATCTGGGGGTTTTTTTTGTTTTATTAAAAAAAGAAGTATATAAGTGTAGGTTTAAAAGATCTTAATTGTGCAAATAAATGTAAAGCAACCAGGAGAGGAAGAATATGCTCTGTGCATTTGGTGCTGCCCAGAAACACTGCTGCCAAACTGCAGTCAAACGCTAACATGTGGAAAGTAGGTAACGAAAAGTAGTGAAAGAAGCCATCTATGTCCACTGTGAGCGACCATCTTTGAACAGAGGCGGTGGTTTACGACACCAACTCTCTGCCATCTATAATCCAGTTTTGAGTTCCCTCCCCAGACGCCTTAACGCCCACTCACATCCTGGGCCATCTGACCTCAGGAATTCGCATGATAAGGTGGGGCCAGGTTTCACAATGAACTCACCCGAAACCCTGGCTGATTGGGACCCACACCCAGTTTCACACCTTGGCTCAGGCGGGATCAGGAGGATCATGAGGGGGTCCTTTTGTCCCTCTGTGGGGGGGAAACTCCCACTAGGTTTAAATCTGGGACTCCCCACCATTTGACCTTAGAACTGAAGAAGCTTCTCGGATGAGAAGTGAAACGTCTTCAAGCAACTTAAAGAAGTCCAGACGCTTTTCTTTGCAAGCTCCTTTGACTACGATGACCTGGATGACTGAGAACCTTCACAGACATGAAACGAAAAGTATTTTTGCCAGTGAATCACCAGTTGAATAAACATAATTAGAATAAAATTACTGTTGTTTCTTTAGTTGTTTTTGAAGGAGAAAAGGGAGCTTAAGTTATTGTAAGCAGGTGAGGATGTCAGAGGTCTGTTGTGCTCATTTCCAGCTCTACATTTCCTTTTTTTAGACTCAAGTAGCTTTGCATGACTTGCTGTACATAATAAACATAGTTTATCTTACACTGAGCGCTGCTGTAGCAGTTCATCTTGTTTGAACCAAGATTTTTTTGTTTTGTTTTGTTTTAAACTTCTGTGACTTTTATGCTATACATAGATATTGTTATACCCAGGGCTGCACATAAGTGGTCCGCAAGTGCGCGTTCGCTGTCAAAATAAAAGACGAGCACCAGATAAGAAGTTGCAACGCGCATTTGCGTACATAAGATTTTCTGGAGGAGGACGGACATTTGCTCAGAACTCTTAAAGCTCTGTAAGCAATTACTTTGGTGTTCCTCCACCGCAAAAGAAGAGCGTATTCCCGGAAATTCAGAGAATATGCGCTTCTTTTGCGGTTTGAACTCCTTCTGACGTTTCTTTGGCGGTTGTTGCAACTTCTTATCTGGTGCGCGTCTTTTATTTTGACAGCGAACGCGCACCTGTGGAAACACTTATGTGCAGCCCTGGTTATACCTTCTTTCTTCCTCTGAAGCAGCAGTGATAATCAGTGTGAAAAGTAAGACTAGCTTGTCCCCTTCAGAAAGCCCATCGCTTATCTGTGACATTTCTGTTAAATCCAGTAGATCTCAAATGGAGAAGCATTTTTATTTAACTCTGAGCACTATCTGTATTTCTTCCCTCTCCAGATGTAAATGACAACGTCCCTTTTTTTACTTCATCCATCTATGAGGCCTCGGTCACTGAAGGAGCAGAGTCGGGAGCTTTGGTTTTCCAGGTTTCAGCTAATGACCTGGATTTGGGCCCCAATGGCAAGGTGAAAACAAATCCACACGTTTCCACACAAATCATTGTAAAGAGTAATGATGCATCCTTGGTTGAAATGAATGTTTTTGAATTTCTGCTCTGTATTATTTTCATTCTGCTTTTCATTATTCAAGAGGTCTTCTTCCTTGCTGTGCAAATTTGCACTAATTAACTCAGTTTTAGCATCTGGCCTTCTGTATAATTGTGTCTGCCCCCACCTCCCAGATCTCTTACTCCCTGCTGGAGGATCGCAGTGGGGACCATCAGTATTTCCGTATCGACCCAGAGCTGGGGTTCATCTACACTCAGGCCGTATTTGACCGTGAGACCAAAAGCTCGTACCTGTTGGAGGTTCAGTCTGTAGATGGATGGGAGTCAGCGCGGCCCGGCAAGCATGGGCAGCCCAACTCTGGTAAATAAGACCAACACTACACAGAACATCTTGTAACTGGATCTATAACTAAGTTGTGATTCCTGTTGTGTTTTTGCTAAGTTTCTTCAGCTGACTCTTAATAACAACAATTATATAAAGCTGCCAGGTAGGACCTAGGTTTAATTCCTTCAGCTGTCCACTAGTCTAGTTATGATATGCACAAAGGAGAAAATCATTTGAATGTAATATTTTGCAGGTTTTAGTTAAATTGTTAGTATGTGTGACAATTTCATTTTGGAGAAAGAAAAGTGTGCATTTTTTTTTTATTGGATAAAATGGATATTAACAAAGTTTATCTTTGAGGAAATAATTTGCAGTTGAAAAGAGGTGATAAATCGCAATCTATGGTATTGCAATACTCAACATATTGCAAAATGTTAAGAATCACAATAATATTGTACTGAAGTGACAATATCACATCATTCGGGGTCTGTTTAGTCCCACCTGTACTGTTAGCATTGACTGTAATACTGCTAAGAAATGTTTGTTGCACTGAGTGAAGAGCAGGTGAAACAACATTACACCAGGAAAAGTGTTTAGTCAGAACCTATTTATGCTAATGACTTTTATATAACCTGCGTGAGCTCAGACTGTAGAAATGCAAACCTATCGATGTAATGGATATGAGTCGTAATCTACTTTGTGTTTGTGTAGCGATGGTGGCTCCTCATATAGTGACTGCAAAATAGAGCGAGCACAGAGGAGGAGACGGCTGCAGATAGCTGCTCCGTACTCTTCAGTCTGAAGCTCCAAATCTTCATTGAAGGCAGCAGTAATCTCTGTTTTCCTTTCTGTCGCTTTCCCACATCTGCTCATCTCTCTCTTCGAAAGGACCAAAGGCCATCTTTCTCTTTCCATCTTTCTCTCTTGCACCCCGTCTCCCTCCATCTCTCTATTTCTCTCTCATTTGCTGCCAGATGAAATGCATACATGCGCTGGCTGAATATAGACGCGAAGAAACGAACAGATGTTGAGACAGATGGGTGGATGGAGAGAGGTGTTGAAAAACAGCAAAAACACACCAGGATGTATTTTTAATAAATATGATCGTAGATTATTAACAGACCCTCTCTCTCGGTCTGACTCACTGACATTTGTGGCAACGTAAACAGAAGTTAAATATTAAGAAGAGGAGAGGCGGCAGGAAAGCTGCCAGAGTTATTTATTTGTTTCTGTCATATTAATAATAAATGAGGTGGCATGAAGGAGGATGGATGACAGGCAAATTAACAGATACTTATCACTGATGCAAACACCCACAAGTGAATGTAACAGAGATGTAAAGTGGGAGGAGCTCTGGTTCCACATGATTTTCATGCGACTGACAGTGGAAGCACTTCTCGCCATCAAAATTCTGGAGGCGCCACGAGTGTTGGTCTACTTACTTTTTCTCTAAAAAAGTAATCCTGTTACTTTACTGATTACTTATTTTCAAAAGCAATTAGTTACTTAGTTACTTTTTAAAAACATTATACACAACCTGAATGCGTAATAAAGCAACAGGCCTTTCAGCCCAATTCTATTTTTTCATCATATAAAATTGAATCAAATGGAAAGCCTCTTTTTAGAAATTGTTTTATGAGTTTTAATCTTTTAATTTTATGCACATAGCATTAAGCAAAAATTGCATCATATGCAACAGTCTTTGACTTGAAGAAATTCTATAACTTTTAATCCTATTTTCTGCATATTCCAGCATATAAAATAAAATAATGTTTTGTGTTTACACTCTTTCAAATAGATGCAAGTAAAACACAGCGAAAAATAAATAAAATCAAAGACTCAGCGGCACGAAGTCCTGTTGCTCTTAAATTTATTTTCACTTGTTTAGCAGGAGTGGGGCAGGTGGAGCTTTGCCCAGTCCAGCAGCGGTCTGTCAGTGGGGGGGATCCGGGGTGTTTCTCTGTGAATTTCACATTCCCGTGGCAGCGTGCTCGGTACTTGCTCGGATTTGAAGTTTAAATTTTCACTGTAGAAAGAAGTTTTCTTCCCATGCAGGCTGTACAGCGGATGCTAATGTTTTGGTCACTTTTTATGGACTAAAACTTAAATTAATGTAAGTACATCCACGCTTTGGATTACAGTAACGCTTTACTTGTAACTGCCAGCAAGGCAGGTTTTTATTTGGATAGACATATGCAAAATGAAAGATACATTTCTCAGTAGCAAAGATGGTTTAAACCAGGGGTGTCCCACTCCAGGCCTTGAGGGCCGGTGTCCTGCAGGTTTTAGATGTGTCCTTAATCCAACACAAAATTATAAATGGCTAAATTACCTTCTCAACATGTCTTGAAGTTCTCCAGAGGCCTGAAACTAATCATTTGCTTCAGGTGTGTTGACCCAGGGTGATATCTAAAACCTGCAGGACACCGGCCCTTGAGGCCTGGAGTTGGACACACCTGGTTTAAATGAAAATTGTCACATTAGTGATCATATTGGACATTATTTAACGGATAAAGGTTCATTCTCACAGAAAATATAGACTTGAGAAAAGTATTTGGTCCCGAATAAATAAATAAATAGTGTAGGCTCTTGTACAATCATATTTTGGGAAAATCTAGAAAAGTGTGGAAGTGCCTTTAGCTAACTTGATCTCTGACCTCAGTAAACATTTTACTGATGATTTTATTGCCTTTATTATGAGTTTTAAGTGCAACTGAAGACAGCATGATGTTCATTTCATAATTTTAGATCTCAATTAGATTAAAAGCAGGCTATGTTTTAGGGAACAGGTAGCTTTGAGTTTCAGGCCCATACATTGCTTATCCTGTCCTTTGGTAGTTCAGTCCCTGGCTGTTCCAGTCTGCATGCCAAAGTATGCAGACTGTTTGCTGTCTGATGCAGCCATCAGAGTGTGCGTATTGGATAGAAAGCACTTAGGTAGAGCATAGGTAAAAAAAAAAAGAGCTTAAATGAATGGGTGAAAGAGGCAAGTTGTATAAAGTTCTTTGAGTGCTCAAGTAGAATATGCATTTTTATACATTCAGTAGTCAAAAAAGTCAATTTATGACTGCTGAAAAGACAAGAGCATTAACAAGCCTTAATGTGGACTCAGTGTAACTCATCTCAACTGGAATTACAAGGAATTACAGTGCTTCCTCTGGTCCTCAGAGAAATTCAGCCATAGTCACAAGTACAATCTATGGCTTACAGCAAAAAGCAGCTTTGAATGATTAGATTGGTGGATGTTCGGAATAAGCTTTATATAAGATAGAAAAAGGAGCTTATATTGCTTCCCCCTCTAAATTGTGGCTTTGGTGTAGTAGTACATCATCCATCCATCCATCCGTCTTCTTCCACTTGTTCCATTCAGGGTCTCTGCTGGTCTGGAGTCTGTCCAGCTGTCATTGGCTAACAAATGGGATGCTATGTTATGTTATGTTTCGTAAAAGAGTTTTATCACTTTTATACCAGTGAAGACTTTTAGCATTTCAGGTAAGCAAGGTCAGCATATCGGGTAGCAACATCATCCCAGCACACATAAATTGCTTTGCAACACCAAGAGATGTTGCAAACTAGAGACAACAGACAGTCAATTAGTCAGAAGGGATAATTCTGATTAACACTGTTTTCACAGGCACAAAGCTGCTACTCGCAACTCGTGTTGGGGTGGATTTGGGTTCATAGTTTTAACACATGCATGGCACGAAAGTGTGAAAACGTGGATGAGTGGGCATCATTAACAGATGAGAGGGAGGATAAGGGGATGACTGCTACATCTGCTTTTCCACTTCCTGTATTCATGTTTCGCCTCTTCTTACCTTTTTCTCTCCGACAGACTCCGACACTTGAAAAGCTCTGGCATCTGTGACTTGCTTTGTTATAGCTCCAAGGGCTGCATTAGCTTGCTATTTGTGCCACGAACTGTATACCAACTCTTCCACCCTGGTTTAAATATTTTATCTCATCTTAAAGCTGTATTGCAAATTATGCTCGTTTTGATACAGATATCAAAGGAAATATGGTGTGTTGGGTTGCTCAACTGCTGAGCGTTACACTGATCCCCCCAGGGTGCTTCATACTCTGCTTCAGCCTGTGGTTGCATGCTGTAAAGAAGCAGAACCAGCTGAATTTACCAGTAACACAGAGTGAAAATGTGGAGACAGATGGCAGATATAAAAGCACCGGAAAGACAACAATTATATATATATATATTGTGAATGCATGAAGAAAAGTCTACCTTTTTATCTGCATCACTGCAAATGATAGTTTCCTTTTAAAAAGGTGATGGAATAAGAACAGCCTCATCTTAATAATAGTGTCTCTGTCTTACTTTTTTTTCCAGACACAGCATACGTACGCATTTTTATTAGCGACGTCAACGATAACAAGCCGGAGTTTGCACAGGCCTCCTATGAAGTCGATGTGGATGAGGACGCTGATGTGGGCTTTGCCATTCTCACAGTCAGCGCCAACGACGGGGATGAAGGTGGGTGGCACGGATAAAGGATTCTGTATGTACTTGTGCATTTCGGAATTTTGGGATATGTAGGAGTGATGATGGCGATGGCACTGTATGTTCAATATTGAGCACATTTTCTCCAGCTCATTGCTGAAGTGTTTTGCTTTCCCTTCACCAAAGAAAAACTTTCACCCTTCACTGCTTTTGTGTAACCCCCTATTACTTTGAGGAAAGGTTTGCAGTGTAAAACATGTAATAAAAAAAAACTGCAATACGAGAGTTTGAAACAGAAAACTGAACTCTTTTAATAAAACCTTTCAATGGTTTCAAAAAAAACAACATCTTTACTGTAGTCAAGGATTCTTATTCTTACTACAGCCTTTAAATTCCATGAAGTCTGCTATTAATCTTGTCATTTTTTAAAAGTCATCAGTGGCAAATGGGTTTTATTCTAAAATAAACACTGTTTTCATTTGAGAAGGTGGTCCTGAGTTGATGTACCAGGTACTTTTAATTCCAGACATCTTAAAGACTGGTTCATCCTTTCACTGAACTTCCCTAATTAAAAACACTAATTATGGAGCCATGTTAGGATATAAGAGCTTTCCAAAGTCCCAAAATGAAAAAATTTATCTTTGTGGGGGAACACGCCAAGATACTCAGCTGTCATGGCCAGAGGCAAATGTCAGCTCATGACAGAAAAGACAAGACCATAATTGCACTCAGGAAGAACACACATCTCTAACAGCTAATATTTAATGCATGTTTCCTGAAGTGGTAGTGACAGCAAGGAACAAAATGTACAGATTGTAAATAAAATAAAATATTAAATGCTCACTATAAACAGCCAAAGCTATTTACAGTGGTGGGTGACTGAAACCGAGCTGAAAGAGAGTCTACGAGTCACGTTTGGACTTACTTGGGCAGAGAGAGGCGTGTGGGAAACAGCTCTTTTTTGGCTATCAAAGCAGAGTGAATTAATGCCTTTGAGATAAAGAAACTGAACTGGAGTTTAAAAAATTTATAAAAAGAGCTTGTATGTAATACCGGAAAGATTCCCTCTATATTTATTTAACACTGTTTCATTTGACTTTTGAACATGAAAAGTTGAAAACTGATACATGTTCATCATCATAAGGTCAAAGGGGACCTAATTATGTTCATTTCTAGCTCCATATTTTTATTCCTGGATTCTTGGACTAGAATAGGTTTACATATCACAACCCCTCAGTTCTGAAATAAACTGTAGTCATGGTAAAAAGTAGTAGTACACCTGCTTTCACTTCAGGTTTCATATCGGGGGGAAATAAAAATGATCTAGTCTTACCTGGTCTGTCTCTCTCCATGTGTTTGCTCCATGTGTTGTCCAATTATTTGGATTTTCTCTGTATTATTGTAGGGTCCGTACCATACAGTATAAAGTGCTTTGATGCACTTTGGTGCTATATAAATAAAACTGAATTGAATTAATAAAAACTAAGCCAAAATGCAGAAGCAGTGTGTGAAAAACTGAGTACGCCTCTTGATATAACAGCTTGTTCGAAACACTTTTAGTAGCAATAACTTAGAAGTGATCATCTTCTGTGTAACCACAGCATTTCAGTCGGGTTGATGTCTGGACTGGGCCTTTGCAGCACCTTGATTCATTTCTTTTTCAGCCATCCAGTTTGGATTTGCTGGTTTTTGGGATTATTGGCCCATGGCATGAGCCAACTCGGGCCAAGCTTCAGCTGTCGGCCAGGTGGCCTAACATTTGACTCTAGAAGACTTTGGTATACAGATGAGTTCATGCTCAACTCAATGACTGCAAGGTGCCCAGGTCTCTGGCTGCAACACAAACCCAAATCATCACCCCTCGACCACTGTTCTTGATGTTCTTGTTGGTATGAGATGTTTATGCTGATATGCTGTGACTGCAAACATGGTACTGTGCATTATGTGTACTTTGGCATGCAGACCGGAACGGGCAACGATCGAATCCAACAACCTTCCCTTTAGTAGATAACTTGCTCTGCTTCCCAAACTACAGCTGCCCCAATATGATAGGGTTGTGCTGTTCCTCTGAAGTTGTATTTACCTAATTTTCCGACCTGCAAAGAAGTAGATTATTTTTATTATGTCCTGAAGAACAGAGAGAGCTGTGTATAATAGGTCCTCATTAGAGTAATAAATGCAGTTTTTGCAACCAACATGAATTTTCAGCCAACACAGGCCAACTGTATTGATTTATTTCCATATGATGAGATTAACATTGACTTTTCTTTTGTGTCCATATGTAGGGTTTCAGTTCTTTACACGTTATTTAATTCAGTTTTTACTAATGTATTAATAAGTGACTAAACTTAGTAAATACATTAGAAACATGGATATAACATAACCAACAAGACAATAAAAGCAAGCTGGCTGACTTGCTACAGTGTGACCGGTTAAACCAAGAAGAGCATAGTACTTTTAAAAAATACCTCTCATGTAACTTGCATAAAGCCCTATTTTATAACTCGGTGTATTCAGTTTTGATATCTCTTTTCTGTGATAAAACTTTAATACCAGATTTACAAATATGCCCCTGTTCATGTTACTTTTAAACAAAAAATAGTTGTTTTGAACTTTTTGAAAGGCAGAAAAATATCATCCGTCTGAGAAAAAGAAATAGAAACACAGATGCTAGAAGCTCTTTATAGCTCGTAGCAGCTATATAATAAATTTAACTTTCTTCCTTTTTAAGATCTATTGAATGACAAAGAAGATTCAAAAAATTAAAAAGGAAACCTTCAAACGAAAATGTAGCAAGAGGTGTTTATGAATATAGTATATAAACTTACCTGCGTCTGGTTTCATTTGGCCTGGAATTTGCACAGATTTATTTCTAGTGTTATTCATCAAAGAGCTTTTCACTTACAAGCCACACCCACACATTGACTCACATTTCCTGCAGTTTTATTTGTGTTAGTCTGATCACTGCTCATTTGTCAGCAAGCTTCCAGCAATCTGCCACTGTTGACTCAAACAGGAAACACAACTGCTGCAACTGAACTTGCGTGCAGTGATTTTTTTTTTTTTTCACCGCAATCCAGATGTTGTAGCCAGTCTTCTGCCTTAACTGTCGTTTATAATTGCACCTGTAATTCAAATTGAATTCATAAAATGTTTCTGCCTACACTGACAGGCCCCACTTTTCACTTCTAGGCTTTTTTTATAAACATTGTGCACATCTGGAACATATTACGTGCCAGTTAGGGATCGCCCAGGAATCTGAAGCAGTGCCTGTGTTACAGACAAGAGAGGAAAATTAACTGTCAGGGCTGCATTAAAAAGGGGGGGGCTGACTCTTTGGGCTTCCATCATGATTCAGACCACTTCAGTTTCACTCAGCGCAGAAATGGTGTTCGTGTATTTACCAGTGGTAGTGTTTTTGCCGATAAAACGTCCAGTGAATTAAACCTGTAAGCAAGTCGCTCACAATCCTTTTTAAAAACCAAAGCTATTCACTATTTAGATTTATTTATCATTAAATAAATTTTTCTTTTCCAAAACGGTAAAAATAAGCTTTAGAGAAGTAATTTTAAATTTCTGCTCATCAGTGCTTGCCTTAATACACACACACACACACACACACACACAGAGCAACAGACTGCTGGAGTTCAGAATAAAGTTACCACCACAGGGAGCTGTAATGTGTGTGCATGCTTGATTTTTCTTCTTTCCTTGCGAGGAGTGCAGAATGTTAAGTTAATGAAGAAGGAAAAGAAGGAGATTGTTGAAGTGATTTCTACACTGCTGCCAGTAATGAGGACAGAACGATGCCTGTTCATATCACACAGCTAATATATAGTAGTTAGCCACAGTCATTAACAGTCCATGTAAAATAATTGCTGAAACCACTAGAGACAAGTGCAGTTTAAAGATGTAAAATGTTTGCATAGTTTCAAATGGCAATTTTGAACCTCTAGCGCACACTCTAGTTAATGACTCCTTTGATTGTCTGACATCTTTAAGAATGTTTAATTTCACTAAATAGCAAATCAAAAAGAAATAATAGCTACAAAAGTTCTTAGTGACACAAGCCCACTGGCAGTAGTACCCCCTTTTCTCACTCCACTGCAAGAACTTGAGACATCATAGTCCCTAAACTGTTTTTAAGGCCTCTTTTAGTAATTGCAGTTTTTTAGGTACTTTCCCAGACTAAGAGGAAGTAATACAGTGTACGATGGCTGGTCAAATACTTGACTGCAGCAGCAGCAACTTCCATTAAATAAAGTGTTAAACTTGACTGAAACACTGGCCATGTTAACAAGAGCACTTACCATTCTTGGGGAAATGAAGAGGAGGAGGAAACAGGATTACAGAGAAATAAAGGTGAACGACAAAAGGTGGCGTTTCATTACCAGCTGCAGAGTTTCTGTTTGCAGTGCAAAAGCAAAGAGAATCAAAAGCTGTAGTTTAAGGAGAACCTCCCCAGCAGTTACTTACCCCCAACGCTAGTTTCACCAAGGTTGATGTTTTTCTCTCTCCATGAAAGCTGAGTGCTGTTTACCTGGTGACTCGTGTCGCTGAATGTTCAATACAGCATAATTGAATATTTACTTTGATACTATTTTGTCTACATTACAATGACTTGAAAAGTTTGTTAGATCAAATATCAATTTAAAAAATCTCAAAACAAATCCCAAAATGGAAAATACTTTAAATTTGACTTTATGTTTTGATTATTGTATTTGTCTAGCATAAGATTACATAACAATAACAATAAAAATAGAAGTAGTTATGGTAGTCTATGGTATTAGACAGTGAAAAACTGTAAAAAGGCATTCATTTGAACTGCCAATAGGTCAAAAGTCAAAGTCAGCTGTATTGTCAAAGACCATATGTACAGTCATACACACAGAATTTGAAATTGCAATGCTCCCATGGCCCTCAGTGTACACTAAAACAATAAAAAGATAAAAATAAAATAGGAGTCTTATGTACAACACAATGAAAAGCTACATTTCTACATGATCTTCTTTGTTTTTACTTCCTTAATTAACAAATTAAGTGAATGAATTATAATAAGATGATAACATTTTGAGTAATTTAATGTTTTAAGTGACCGTGAACACTTTGCTTTCAATTGTAGGGTTTATTTATACCATAAATGGTTAAGTTTAAACAGGACTGCTTAACATAACTTGTAGTATTATATATGCAACTAAAATGATTTTAACAAACATATGTACTGCAATTTTAATCTGCTGTGGAAAATTGTATGAAAATGAAATAATGTTTTTAACAGCGACATATTATTTTTGTTGAATTCTGAATACGTCGGCGCTCCAAGTCTAAAATCTTTTTGTTCTTATTTCCAAAATTCTTTCTCTACCTCATTTAATCAATGCAAAGCATTTTTAATGAAAATCTATTAGAAGCTGATCAACAAACGTTCCCCTAAATGCAATTACGGATAAAGCCAAGGTCTCAACATCGCAATCGCTGTTGCATCTACCACCCTAATGTTAATATGAAAGGGAAAGGAGCACCCTCTGAAGACGAGATGGGATTCACAGCTTATTAATGAGATGAAAGTCAAGGAAGAGGAGAGGAGAATGCTCTAATCCAGATCGTTTTGTACCGTCTGTCTGTTTTCATTTTAAATGAGACATTAGGGGATGTACGTAATTGCATCCTTTCGGTTCACTCGCATTCTCTGTTTTTTTTAGTTTGTCTGAATCTCTTAAGTATTTAGGAAACCGCTGAGACCTAAAGGGGGAAAAAACACAGCAGAGGGAGTGATACAGCGGTTAAAACAAACAAACAAATGGAGAGAAAATTAATGTTTTTCCCAGCTGTGCCAATTTTAAAACTCCCATCTCCCTAGGTGCTGTATTTCACTTAAACTGTAATATACAGACAACAAAACACAAATCGAGGAGAGACAGACGCACAAATCTGTGACTCCAGAGGATGTTTTCTGGACTTATCTTAACCTTAACTGCTTATTCCCTGATCCAAGCCTAAACCTTAAAACACATATTAACCTTGATTTAATCATTTAAATGAGATGGATTTGTTTTTGTCCCCTATTAGGAAGAAACGTATTCATAATTTAACCTAGTAAAATGATTTACGCCCCCACAAAGTGAGAAATACTTGGAGCACACAAAAAAAACACAAAGACGAGTGTCAGGCCATTTTACCTGATTTGAATCCAATAGAACACCATTGGGGCAATTTGGAGAATTCCCTTATGAAGAAAGTAAAAGAGCATCAGAGAGAAGAAAAAAATGCCTCTAAGGAACAGCAAAACATCTCTCCATAAATCAGTGAAACCCCTGAAAACACAAGAAAAAAATGGAACATCCACAAAGAGGACTGAGATATTTCACCGCAAATAAAGATATAAACTAATTTCTTTTGTATCTTATATTCAACGCAACATGGGACACATCATGTAGATCATATTGTGCAAGACTCTGTGTAATATCCACATAAGATTATCAGCGACGTGGTAAACAACCAAAGAAAGTCCAAAACACTTAGTGGCGACTGGTGAAATAACCCCTTGTACACTCTTCTTAACTTAAAAGCAAGCAGCAGGGTATGGCTGATAGACATATGACAAGATGGTCATTACATTAGAGGGTTACCAAGGCAACCCGAGCCTGAGACATCTGCTAACAACAAGCTATCAGCTACAAAGTGATGTGCGATGGGCAAAATGCTGCCTGCATAGACATCCCTTTGGTTAAAACTCTAGTTAAGGCCCTCCTGTGTTACATAGTTCTACATGTGGAATACTCTCTGGTTTCCTGAATTTTGAGATGTTTTTAAGTAAGTTTCTATAATTATCAATTTAACAGTGTAAAGCTTTTTGCAGACTGTCAGGACAGACACTGTGTTTGTGTGTTTTTTGTGTTTGTTTGTTTTTTGTGTGGTCCAGATACTGTGATTGTCATAGAGACCTAAATCTGTTTACGAGATTTCATCATGGGAGTGTTTCTTCCTCATGAGGGGGAACTCTTTAGAAACCTCATGTGATACTGGCAGTGTGTTATGAATTAGCATCATGCACTTATCTTGCTGGTTTCTGAAGACTAGAAATTAATCCTGTTACACAATATTCTGGGACACACACACAGCGATCCACTATTTTGTATTCATGAAATGCAACCTAGTAATGCTACAACCTCTGTGCATTGCTATCTGGACTTTGCAGTCAGCAGGTTCTCCTGGCCGGGTTTAGGCCAAAATCTGGACTCCAACACAACAAATGTATCTTGGTGTAATCTAGTAGTTCTCAAACTTTTTACATTGTTCCCCACGTGGCAGGAAGAAATATTTTCACGCCCCATCTAAACAAAACAATAACAGAAAAGAGCGGATCCAGCTGACTCTGCCTCCGTTACAACATACTACATACTAGACGTGGGAGTAATAAACCGTTGTGGTGAAAAATAAGTGTTGTTACATTACCGTTCAGTTTGTGGGGTTACAACAGAAAATGGTACATTGATTGTTGTCACGTATTATCAGACGGGATTATTTCAATAAACCAAACACATTTTGTCTGATAATTATTTGTATTCTTCTTTAACTGTACAGAACTAAAACCTCCAAAATTTCAGGAGTAGTTAGTCATTATCAGAGGTGTTTGTGAACTAAAAATCAAGAATGTGGGATACTGTTTGTCCGTGATTTGGACAGCCCAGTGCGTGCTCCCGACGAAGGGGAAACAAATTCTGTCGTGGATACCTACTTTGGCACGACCTCGGACCACAGATTCGCACCTTTCAGTACACTCTGCAGCTATCTGTTGCAGCAGATCCACATAACGTAACTGATGCAAATGTCTTTATTCTGCCGTAAAAGTGATTCTGATGTTAAACATTAGTTCCGCATGACTTTTCTGCCAGGTGATTTGCGCCCCACCTGTCAAAACTCTGGTCAAACTCTTTGAGAACCACTGGTGTAATCTGACCAGAGAATGTGCTCCCGATATTCATCAGGCTTCTTTTCATTTTCTTTGGCAATATTTAGTATTGAAGTATTACATCAAAGCACTAGAGAGGGTTTATTTCTCAGACTATTAAGATATTACGCAGTGTCATTTAAACTCTGCAAGCTGCCAGAAACATTCATGTTAGGTCAATGTTTGATTCTAAATTGACAGTGAGATCGTTTATAGATTAGAGCTTGATTGAATGTGGGTTGTACTCTGAATTGTACAAGCCATGTTTGTGGTCAATACGAACTCTTATTTGCACTCGTTGACCTGGTAAGTCTGAAGTTATTGTTTTATGTATTGTTTTTTTAAATGATTGAACAAGTAGCAGACTGCCCATAACGTTATTTATTTGGAGGAAATCACTTTTGATTAGTGGTACTAAAGCTCTTTCCGGACCTCGTGATTGCTGCCGCAAATATTTTGCTCAGATTGTGGCAGTTCTTTCCAGTGTGGAAACATAATGTAGGTCCATTGGGTTAAAACTGAGAAAATTCTGAAGTTCAGAGGTAATTTTTACAATGCAGATTTGTAGGGTTTCTGTCTATACAGGTTTTCTACTTATTGTCTCCTGTGTGTACGACCTGTGAGCACAGTTAGAACTCTGTTTAAAAGAGACATAAAAAAGTACTTTATATATTGATAAATGGCATTTTATGTGATCTTGAACTGGGTGCACTCACTTTTGTTGTATTTTGCTACCTTTATATGAATTCCCACATGCGTCTTTGTTAATATAAACACCACTGTCTGAATTCTGTTCACATTCCTCTGACAATAAGTTTACTTTGACTTCAGTAAGTCTGCTAACGGTGAAAGGTTTTATTCTTGGCTGCACAATAGGTGTTCTTTAGGACACAACTTTTCCGAAACCATCGGTATCATGGAAATCATTCATCTTCAGTTGAAAAGAGAGCTTAGTGTCATTTCCTTGAGAGTTATGATATTAAGAAAATATCCACAATTCGGCATTTATACAAAACCACTAAACATCTTTCAGTGCAATGTTACTTGAATGGCCTGTAAATGGTAAAAGGCCTGTATTTGTATAGTGCTTTACACGACCAGTCATCCACCCATTCACACACTGGTGATGGCAGCTACATGTAGCCACAGCCACCCTGGGGCGCACTGACAGAGGCGAGCACCCAAGTCCTAACACTTACTTTGATGTCTTGTGCAGTTTGTTCCCATCCACGCTCACAAGCAATACACACTACTTCTACCAAAGACTGCGCCCGACATAGAAAGTTAATAGATAACATTAACAACAACAATTAGGAGATGGATTGTATTTATTGGTATTTTTTGCAGTTTTCTGGCTTTGTAACAATGTTAACGCCCTTAAAAGCAATTTAAATCCCACTGTTGTCAGATTTAATAGCTTAAAAGGCTGGATTGCTATAATCTTCTGATTGATAATTGATGTTTTGTGATCAAGTATCTGGGATCCATCCAGGAATAATTGGTAGTACATTTGCATGCTGCACTTTTTAATTATTTTTAGTGAACAAGTGTATTTTTTAAATATCCCATAAAGAAGAACAAGTATTTGATTTAAAGTCTTCAGTTTGAAGAATAAACAGTATGCATAAATTTCTCTTCTTAAAAATGAGTGAATTTCTTTGTAGTTTGGAAGGATTGGTAGAAATAATTGGCACGTATCTATTTGTATTGTTGGTAAAGGTCATAATTTATTTTGTGATCAAATTGTTAGAATCAGAGGTAACCGTAAAGCCTTTTTCTTTTCTGTGAATGGCTCTAAAATATCTGATTTTTACTTTTTAAGAGATTTCTTGTCACGTGGATGAAATTCTTACATGTTAGGCAATGGCAATCACCTCTGTAAGGACGGACGCTGGCTCCTTTTCAGATCTAAGACTTAGTATCTGAATTCTGTTCTGTCAGCTAAAGCAGGCTGCTGTCTGTCCCTGTTAACTGAGACAGATCTTGGGTCTAGCAGAAACCAGCAGTACCGAATGAAATGGGTACTGCTAGCCCGTGGGGGATCAAGTCTTCACCAAAGCTCTTTCTTTTTACAAATACAAAAACTAAACTCCATAACTTTTCTGCTCTACAGCTCCAAAAAGATTTACTTACTATACTTTGGTTTATTTCTACTGTCACTGTTAATTTGTCTTCATCCTCACACTGGTTTGCAGGTGGAAACGCTAAGCTGCGGTACCAGATCACATCAGGAAACACAGGAGGGGTGTTTGATGTGGAACCAGAGGTGGGCACTATCTTTATAGCCCAGCCTCTGGACTACGAACAGAACAAACGGTAGGAACACACTCAGAGAAGAATCCTCCAAGCCTGCTGAACGATTGTCCATCCCTGACAAAGTTGAAACTTGTGTTCAGGTACAAGCTTCATCTTCTGGCTTCAGATGGGAAGTGGGAAGATTACACGACTGTGACAGTAAACGTGGTCAACAAGAATGACGAGGCTCCGGTGTTTACTGTTAACGAGTACTACGGCAGCGTAACAGAGGAGCTGGATGGTTCTCCAGTGTTTGTGTTGCAGGTACAGTCCAAGCTTACTAGTATTGTTTCTTTATCTATACATGACTAGTAAGAGAAGGAATAAACTATATTCCACATAAATATGTTCACTGATGCATTGCTGCTGAGTTTTGTCAGTTTATTTATTTGCCACTTTGAGCTACAAACATGAACATAAATAGCACTACAGGCCAACAGAGAAGACAGTATTTAAGTTTGAGGTGAACTCTCCTTTAAACCTCTCACGCTTCTCAAAAAAAGAGTAGAGGCTATGCAGCAAATAATGTCACAAAGGTTGTTTAAACAATGCTGTGTTGGTACTAAGAGACCCAAGATAATATGCCCCACAACATCACAGCACCAGCACCACCCTTACCCACTCATACAAGACAGGATGGATCCATGTGAAAACTGACTCATCGGATCAGGCTATAGCTTTTCAGGTTTCTGTTGTCCAATTCTGGTGAGCCTCAGTTTCCTGTTCTTAGCTGACAGGAGTGGCTCCCGGTGTCTTCTGCTGCTGTTGACCAATCAGAGATGCACTTCTGCATATCCTGGTTGATAAAATGAGTTGTTGCGAGTTGCTGTTACCTTCCTATGAGCTCATATCTATCTAGTCAATTTGCTTTGAGCTCTGGCTGCTCTAGACTAAGTTTTCTTTATTTATTTATTTAGTTATTGTTTGTGGATCTGCATGATGTCACAGAGAGAAGATATCTTCATACAACCTTTGATTGTTAGCACCGAAGCCCCACCAACCATGTCAATCAGTAGAAAGTTGGCTTAAAGAGAGATGAGCCAAAGCAGCTTGTTTTAGACGCAGGGTGAACTTAAGGGGGTGAATAAGTGAGGGTTATTTTAAACAATGAATTATACAGAGTTACTCTGGTACAGCCCAAGCATAAAAATATGCAGCTGATACTGATCATAACAGGTTCTCTTCAAAGAAGCAACCGGAGACATTTTTTAACCAGCTCCTGTAGCTAATATTAAGCAGTGTTTTTAATTTAATAACATTTAACAGCTGCCAGAAGAAAAACTGAATTTTATTTTCTACTGCTCTCTGGTCCTCGGAGGAGTAAGATGTCTAAATAGAAAGTCTTAGGTAGACCACAACAGTAACACAGGTAAATCTGATGTCATTTCCCTTTTACAAACCCACGTAAAACTCAAACTGTTTCTTTTGTTTAACTGCATATTTGTTGATTATGTTGAAGGAGGTATTTGAGTTTTGTTGACTATGTGAGTTATTAAATTGTACATGTGTAAACATCAAGTTTGGGTTTCACAAATGTCTCTAATATGTGGATTTAATACTCGTCTGCAGAAGCACACATACATTTTTGCTCTCAGTCATTCTGCAATTACTGTGTTAAGTTAAAGCAACTTTGGCCTGACCTGATGTTACTGCTGCTAATGTGTTGAAGATGAGCAAAATGTGCAGACAGAAGAGGGGGAGGAAAGGTGAGGCTTGGGGTTAAAAAGATGGCCCTTTGCCAGATTTAAATGCCAGAGAGTACAAAGCTGCACAGGGCACTTATGGAGTGCTGTGAGTCGTGATATCACAACCAAGTCAGCAACGGTGTAAAAGCTCCGTGATTGTAAGATTGTTGCCTCGCCTGGCTCACTGTGCCTTTCACATTGTAGGTAACGGCAACTGACCCAGATAAGGACGCTGACCAGGAGGCCCTGCGTTACTCTCTCCACGGCCAAGGTGCAGACAGTGAATTCATAATTGATGAGGTCACAGGGAAGATCTATGCCCAGCGGACGCTTGACCGCGAGGAGCGCGCTGTCTGGCGTTTCGTTGTCCTGGCCACAGATGAGGGCGGCGAAGGTCTGACGGGTTTCACAGATGTCATCATCAATGTATGGGACATAAATGACAACGCGCCCATCTTCACGTGCGCTCCCAGCTGTCACGGAGAAGTAGCAGAGAACTCAGCAGCAGGGACATCGGTGATGGAAATGACGGCGACCGACCTGGATGACTCAGCTGTGGGGCAGAACGCTGTGCTCTCTTACAGGATTGTGGGTAGTTTAGATGCCACTAATGCGGAGCTGGGCGGAGTCCCCACCTTCTCAGAAATGTTTACCATCAATCCCACCACAGGCACCATCACTGTAGGCATAGGTGGGCTAGACCGGGAACAAGTTGAGTCCTACCTCCTGGTGGTAGAAGCCAGGGATGGGGGAGGGATGGCAGGAACGGGAACTGCTACTATTCTGATCAAAGATGTGAACGACCACGCTCCGAGGTTCACTGATCACTCCTGCCTGGCAAGGATTTCTGAGAACGCAGAGCCCAATGCAGAGGTGGGTGGCTGGTGTTGCTATCACAAAAACAATACTCCTTAAGACAGCTCAGTGTTCGTTTTCTTATTGGTGGAGTTGTTGCAAAGCAGCATTCCCAGTATATGCTATCAGTTATTTTTCTAACTAGTCTCACACCGTTTGTCATAGATAGGCCATTCATACCTCAGAACAGCTGTCTTGATTGTGTTCTGTGTGCTTCAACTCAGAATAGACAGCCAGCTATCTCTTACTTCTTTCATGTTGGCTTAGTGTCAGAATTACCACTCGCTCACCACTCTCTTGTATGTTGAAGGACCTGAGTTCAAGTACAACATGAAGCATTTTTCATAATGGCTTTTCTTTATTGTGTTTACACACTAACACGTTTTTCAGAAATCATTTTTTCCTCTCCTTTTAATTTCAGACAGAAAACGAAATATTTTCCTGTGCAGAAAATTTTTGCAGCTTTAATACAGCAAGAAAAATGTCCCTGAGCAGTGAAAGGGACAAAAATTATTACAACCACTCAGTTTATGAGTGTGTTTCAAAGCCAACCTCCTTCAACTTTGTTTGGCAGGTTCTATACTTTTATACTTTTTGGCCACACCAGGGGCAAGCCGCACATCGAGTCCAACAGCAGCAACAATCCCAACAATTCCTATTGTTGGAATAGTTGCTGGTGCAATTCCTATATTTAACATCTGCAACAAAAGCATCCCAGATCTTTTAGTGTCGCCTTTTTTAGCTGACACTAAAAGATCTGAAACAATAAAACCAAAGGCATCAACAAGCACTGAACTACAACATTGTGGTAATTTGTTTCTTAGTGTGTTTGAAAAACAAAAATAAATAACAAGAAAACATGCAAGTTTGGCTGCATTCCATTGTGACCAGATATAATTATTTTTTGGAATCAAACTTGCTGAATGGCTCGTGCATTATGAGAATGATTGGATTCTGGTATCTTCACAAATCTTGAAATTAAATTCACATTAAAACTTAACACCTAATATTCATCTGACAAGCTGCAGGTTTCATTCGTGTTTCTTACAGAAGATTATTTAACCAGCCATGACTTTTAATCAGACCTCAAAATTCATAGGTTCAGAGGTGAGTTCTTTGTTTTCCTAAGTGGAACTAGTTTGCAGTAGGGTTGTCTTAGAAAAGCAAGAAACTCTTGATCACCAGTTTTACATGAGAGATAGATGCTCAGAGGAGGGAACTGCTATTCCATTGTTAAATGGGCCTTTATATCAACGTTTTCAGTACAATTCAGTTTTATACTGCACTGCATTATGGGAAGTCCTCTGTGGGGATGGGGCAGGGATATTGATAATCCTATTCTTAACAAATTAACACAGTCGGGAGTTATTTTTGCAACCTTTCCTGTATCATATTGAAAATGATGGATAATTTGCTCTTGTCAGAAATGTGCAGAGACAGTCATATCCATGTTTATCGTAACTACATTCAGAAAACCTGGGTTATCTTTATTGTTCGGAGATTTAGCACTTTGCTTTTTATTTTTTTATTGTCAAAAATGTAAATAGCCAGTTCCCTTAACACAATGTAATTGCTGGTTGTAACTTGTTCTAAGGTCTTGGATCTTGCAGCAGAGGACAGGGACATTGGTGAAAATGCCCAGCTGACCTTTAGTGTTGTGTCTGGAGACCAAGAGCAAAAGTTCTATATGGTCAGTCACAAGCAGGAGCAGCGCGGCACCTTGCGGCTTAAGAAACGTCTGGACTACGAACGGCACAGCGAGCAGAGGTTCAACCTGACACTGAAGGTACGTGGAAGGCATTTCAATTACAAAGGCTTTCACTATTGAAAATGACTTTGATTCAGATTTCTCTCTAATTCATTGGATTCCTTTTCATAATAGTCATGTGAACCTTCAGCTGACAGTATGAAACATGTGAATGGAAGATGGAAAATTACATATTTAAGGTTTTAGAAATAAATTGATTTTTAATCAGCGTTTAAAGTTTGGCTGCATTCACATGCAGAACAATCCTGGAAAGTTTTGAGCTTTGTCAAAACTGATGGGAGGACAGGCTTTTAGAATTTTGTAAGCAATGATCATAAATCTCTTAAACCAACCTGTCAGCCCTTCCATCAACAGCTAACGCAAAGAGTTGTGAAGGTGAAGACAATAGCATAAAGGCAGTCTGACAGTGTCAGTGTCATATGTCAGTTACAGATAAGAATGAGAAAAGTCCCCCAGGCAAGTTTTTATACTGGTAGAACTGACAGAAAGTTGCTGGAAAGTAACCTCGAATTCTAAAAGGATATAAATGGATATAAGTGTTGCACACCCAGAGGAACCCAGAGGAACCCAGAGGAACCCTCTATCTGCTTTTTTATATTTGATGATTTAAAAAAAATTCACCAATGCTTTCGAACTGGCCATTTTGAAGACAACTTAAGCTGCTCTTCCTTTATGATATGAGCCAATCCAAACACTTCCTCCTACATATAGTAGTCTTAATTCTTTTCTTTGATTCTTAGAAGTTACAAAAATACAACCAAATTACACTGGTTGTGTCACATAAAGCCTTTTTACTGTTAACATTGCGGTTTTTGTGTGTTTTCTTCGATATTTGCAGTCAAGCTTCTCACAGAAACTACTGCAACATGCTAATTAATGTTTTTAACTTTCCCAATGGTGAATAATTGGCTTCATACTCTGATTTATTATTTTTCTTTTTACGCCTCCTTAACCTCTTAAAATTAAATTAAAATTAAACTCTACTCTTGTTTGGTTACCTCGTTAAGGGCAGCAACATTTTTGTTGTCCTAAACAAACAATCCATAAGCCACATCCCAATAACAACTTTGTCAAAGTGATGCAAAAATCTCGTGGCATGACACTTCTTCTGTAAAAAAATGAATGTCTTTATTTGCTTTTGTCTGATTATTTTTGGTAAACTGTTGGCTCTGGAAACTTGGAAATCTGCTCGGGAAAATAATTGCAATAACAATAACTGTTTAGTGCACTGTGAAATTATTTTGGCTCTAATTACAAGAAGTATCGAGTTCATGATCTTTGTTATTATGCATGTGTGTGATATTTGTGCGCTTCCTGTTTTAGGTTGAAGACCTGGACTTCTCCAGCCTTCTGCACTGTGTGGTGGAGGTGGAGGACTATAACGATCACGCTCCTGTCTTCATTCCACACTTCATGTCACTTGCTCCACTACCTGAGGACATTGTTGTGGGAACCAGTGTGGCCCATTTGGTAGCCAGCGACTCTGATTCAGGCCAGAACCGTGACATCACCTATAGCTTGTCAGAGGACTCAGACCCTGAGGGTCTGTTCACCATTGATCAGTCCGGTCTGCTGTCAGTGGCTCGGCCTCTGGATCGGGAAAGGATACCCCAGCATCACTTAGTTGTCATTGCGACTGATCACGGTGTTCCAGCTCTGACAGGCAGCGCCACAGTTCAGCTGCCTCTGTTGGATGTGAATGATAACGGGCCAGAGTTTGAAGCAGCGTACTCTCCAATAGTCTTTGAGAATGTGTCTGGACCGCAGGTAGGTTTAATCCCGTATAGCATACTGTACTATTATGTATAGATTTTCATAAAGACGAAGCAAATGATAATGATTGACTGTGTGGTTAAAAAATCTTCAGTGAACAAAGCTACAACCCCTCATCCTTTTTCATCTTGTTTAGGTAGTAAGGTTGAACCAAACGTCGACCCTCCTTCAAGCTGTGGATCACGACTCGCCTGAGAATGGCCCTCCTTTCCACTTTGCCGTCCCCCCAGAATATCGCTACAGCAACGATTTCTACCTTCAGGACAATCTCAACGGCACAGCCACGCTAACAGCTTTGAGGACATTTGACCGCGAGCGCCAGAAAGAGTTTCTCATTCCTATTATTATGAGTGACAGTGGAAGTCCAGCCAAGACGGTGACCAGCACCCTGACTGTGACCATCGGTGACCAAAATGATCATGCACACGTGGCAGGGGAGAAGAAAATTTTCATTAATAGTCACAGGGGTGAGTAGGCGGTGGTGAAAAAGTAAAACTGAATGCATAAATGTACTTGTTTTTCACCAATTAGTGTGTTTTCATAATATTTGGAAGTCATTATAATTCACATTTAAATCCAGGTATCTGCCCAGCCCGACTCTGTGCTATCAACAATCAGCTTGGGTGTCCTTGAGGCAAAACCACCTTTTTCTGGCATTCACAGATTAGCTGCACGACACCGATTGGAGGGTTTATTTGAAAATTCCCTTTTGTCTTTAGGGTGTTTTGTTTTACTTTGTCAAATTAAAAGTCTGTCTCTTTGTGAATTTAACATTATTTGACAGACGGAGGTCGGTGGGAAAGTTTTAAAATGTCGCTCAACCAGCATCTACTTAATAAAACAGCCTTTATCTACTTTTTAAAGCACATTTTGAACTTTGCCCTCAAACTTTTCTCTCTCTGTAGGTGACTCTCTTAGTGCCAGCTAATTAATTCCTAATCAGTGAGCAGTAATTAAAACACACAAACAGACACACACACTGTGTTTATTGTGTTTTTCACCTCCGCCTCAACTCTTCCATTGTCACTACATCATCATTCCCCACATGACCACTATTTAGTTGCCGTGACTCCCACGGTGCCGTTCTAAGGGTCACAAAGGCAAAAAGTGCTCGATTTGACACACAGTTAATTACACTTTAAATGTTTATTCTCTGACAGCGTACTGCGTTTCTGGTCTGTCTGAACTCAGGCAGTGAATCTCAGTCCATGTAGTTTTCAGACTTACACAGGCTTCACGGCACACTGCGTTGTCAGTTAGGTTGAGTTATGCATTAGAAGTACACGTCAGGCAGTTAAGGCCTTGCTGCCTCTCTGTTGATAGGTACAGTACGTCGCTTTTGTTTATATGCTTGCACTTGGATTAGCAATGCTTCATCTTCTTTTGCCATTCAGAGCTACAAATGCACATTTCAGTGGTGTTGAACTCTTCTCAAAAGTTAAGTTTCACAAAGGCAATACAGCTAAAATTCAACATGTCAAGGTCTGCCTTTTAAATTTTGAAGGGTACCCTGTGAATAATTCCCACATGGTACAGTGTGAGGAATTGGAGGAGAAAGAGTAATGACAACAACACTTCTTTCTACTTGATTATAATCATTATGCATTCAAACAGCATTTTCTCTTTTGCATTTCTTTCTCCCAGTGTCACCTGCAATGTCACTTCTCAGTTTTGCTGAGACCTGAGTGTCTTTGGATATTTTGCTGTTTCTGCTGTTTTTCACTATGTTTGTACATTGTTGATTTTGTTTTCCTGTGTTTGAAAAGCTACTGTTTGTAGTGTTGTGATTTCAAGGCTTTTCCGCTTTTTCTTTATTCTAATGAATGTAAAACACATGAAGCACACACACTTAAACACATGTATATATCAATGCAAAAGCAAAAACAGAGGGTTATCCTCTAATTCTGCGACATATTTAGTGCTGCTGAATCATTCTCACGCAGACTGATTAACGGATGCATTTTCTCTTTTCAGGCCGTATGCCAACTACAGTGCTCGGAAAGGTCTACTCTCCTGACCCAGATGATTGGGACAACAAGACGTATGTCTTTGAAGGACATGTGCCAAGGTAAATTAAAACAAATTAATTCAATGGGTCAGCAGTTTCTAATCAGAAATGTGTCATAAGCTATTTTAAATGAGTGCGAATGATGGCAGGGCATCTACTCTTTCCAAGAAATGTCTAACATCCTGACGTCAGTGATGCAGGAGTTTCTGTGTGCCAGATTACTTCTTTCATACCCTGAACCAAGTTGCCTTTTACGGCTAATCGGCGGCACCTCCTTGTTTTTTAGTCGTTAGATTGATTTAGACATTTAAATAGTGCAAAGCAACAACTCCCGGAGCGAAATATCCATCTTTGTTTATTACCATCCTATTTTTCTATTACCATTACCATCCTGTCCAATTTTCTTCCTCTGATTCTATTTCCTCAATGCTTCTTCTCAATTTCTCTTTCCATTTTTGTTGTTAATGCATGTGTGTTTTCCTGCCGTCGGATGACGATGTTCTGTTTGTGCCAATACTCTGCTTGAGAGTTTTACTTGCTAAAAGTGACACTGAGCCACAACGCTTCGCACTTTGACAATCTCCCACACACATGCACAGACGAGTCCCGAAGTGACACTCCGGTACCCTGTGACACCTTCGTCTTCATCTTTCATGCTGTGTTGAACTCAAAATGACAAACTTTGCTACTTTTTCTCTCAAAGTCAGAGTTCAGGCTTTATGAAGGACTGGGTGCAATATAAGGTATCAGAACTTCACGACAGCTCTCATCTCTTCATGGTTCAAACCCGACTTAAGTTCAGAACACACCGTTGTGCTTTTCTTAATACATATCATACTATAGTGCACTCACCTCTGCTTTTAGAGTTCTGTGCAAAATTCTTATATTTTGCTTAAAATTAGACAGGCTAACATTGGACACTGGTTGCTTTTTCACTCATTTTTAGTCCAGTCCTTGTACCTGACCACATAAAAGTGGCTCCTAACTTAAGGGATGAATTGATGTTGTGTCTACATGTTGTGTCTCTTAGAAAACTAAGCAGAGGACTCACTTTGTGAATAGCAGCCTGTTGCAAAAATGCATAATTTGTTCCCATTTTCTTTGTTGTCTAAAGAAAATGCCAAATGTAACACAGTTTGACAGGTGTAAAAGAATATTTTTGCAGCAATAAAGTGATTCCCAAAAAGCTATAAGCTGAAAACTTCACGTCTTGGCAGTCTGTCAGTTTATCCTTAAGATGGGTGAAGAGTTGCAGGCGTAAAAAACATCTGCAGCAGATGAACATTATCTGACAGTCATGTTGATTATACCAAATACCGACTTTTAAGCTTGTTAGAATTGTGCAAACTCTGTTTTTGCCTTATACATGTATGTTTGCAGACTAAATCTGTTTGCCATTTTTCCAAGCAAAATGTGGTGGAGATGAGAGGAGGTTCAAGACCTCTGCAGAATACTGTGTGTTTCTATTTCAGTTCACCAAACAGTATTTTCAGTGTTTGGGTGTGGATGTTCTACTGTTTTCTACTGCGTTGTTTAGCTAAACAGTGCGGGGTAAAAAATAAATGTTCTGGTGGAACAATGTTTTCCACAAAGTGGAGGAGTACAAACATACTCTGGACGGGGGTACCAACATATATGCAATCACATGTTTGTCTAACAAGCAATAACTAATAGGACGATGTGTTAGATAAACAAAAAAGTTGAAATCCAGTCGCTACTTTAGCATGATTTCTAAATAAAAACTCACTTTTTTGCCAAATGTATGGCCAGTGGTTAAAATGTTTTGAATTTCTAAAATAAACAGATGATAAAACAAGATAATAGTTTAAATCGTTAGCCAAACAGAACAAACAGAACCAATAAAATAAGTCTTAAAGCTGTGAATAGATGATTGAAATTGAAAGCTAGGGCTGGTTAAAGTGTTTTTTGATGAAACAATACAAAGTATGCTGAGTAAGGCTGTCGAAGCTGTTTGTGTTATACTTTGTCAATGGTCCTGGCACACGTTTTGCACAGCCGGCTACACAGAGAGACCTGTGCTGTTTGTGCAGCTTGGAGGATTACTTGTTTTGATTAAATTTTAGTTGTTAGTTGTGATTTTCTTTCATTTTCATGAAACATTAAGGACACCTGAAGTGGTGATGCAAGCACTAAGATATCAAACTAATTCCAGCATACAGCTGGTCTGCCTGCCAGTCCAGGGATGATTCAGTTTTGCTCGTTTGAGTTGGGTTAATGATCTCTAGGTGAGAGATGGGGTGACGTTTTATGTAATGTGTGTGTAGACACAGTCATCTGGGGTAGCATTGTGCAAAATGGTAAGACACCAGAAGAAAGACAAGTGTTGGCACCAGAAACAACCTGTAACAAAATAGTTCACATAAGGGTCAATGGAATCAGGTTTCAGCAAATTCAGATGTACTAAATGAGGAACCACTGATAGTTAAACCAGTTAAAACAGTAAAATTGTCTTTCAGTGATGTCAATCCTGGAATTAAGTGCTAGACCTAAGACGTGATGAATGCCACAGCATGTGCTGTAAAATGAGTTAAAACAGCTCTTGTCTCCACAAGTGGTTTATTATTTGATTTGCCAAGGTTCTGCTTTGGATTTCCTCTCTAATTAAACTTGAATGAGCTCATTTACTGTACAAAGGGAGCATGGAGACAAGGACCAAGCAAAATTGCTTCCTTGCATGTCTTTGTGCCTATTAGTCAGTCTCATTTTCCCCCTTGCCTCCCTCTCCCTAATGCAACGTCTCTGCTCACTTTCTATTATTGTCCCAGAGGGCAATTGATTAACAGAGTAAACACTAAAATCCAGAATAAAAGTCCAGGCTGAAAGGGATGAAAGAATATTTATTTTGGACTGTCTTCAGCTTGGACAGTTGTATCAGAAGTGCAGCCAACTGAAAGAGGAAAAAGTGTGCATATAATTTGAGCTTTTATGTTAGGTAACATATTCATAAACTGTTTCATTAATTCACACTTTTTACGTAATATTAGAGTAACAGTTTTGTATACAGGAGATCACAGTTTGGTATGCTGATCCGTGTGCCAGCAGCATACCAAAACAATCATGTTGGAAGAATCAGTGAAATTCCAGATTATGTTTACTTGCAACATTTCTGTAAATTGAATACCATTGTCATCGATGTTCCCTCTAAGCTGCGCGGGTGCGCAATTGCGCATTGCTGGCACAGTCTCTGCGCACAGAAAATCTGCGTTGCGCACAAAAAAAATCGAACCTGAATTGAAATTAAAATTAATACATTAACATATCACAACAATAACATCATCACTTCTGTTTGGTATGATGACATTAAATGTCTTTAACAGCGTGTGTTGTTGCAAATGCCTTCTCCGTGACATGTTATTTACAATTTAGAAAACCTTAAATTTTCTAAAGCTTTTACTAAAGTCTGACTTTTCTTTCTAATAACTCCTTTTTGGAGTATTACCTCTTATCATAGCAAATAAACATGTTAGAAATTTGTATATGGCCCAGTCACACTCAAGTAAAAACGAGGACAATGACTGGGAAAAATCAGTAGTTGTGTGGTATTTAATATTTCTACGTTCAGTGACAATTTGCAAGCAGTTACGATGACACACTGGATGCCCAGAGGGTGACTATCCGACTCCCTCAATCAGAAGGAGGTTCCACTGTTGACGATTTATCTCGGTTAACTGCTTAATTTGCAACTTAAAACCATTCAATCATGAACTGATAGCAGGGTGACTTTGTCTTAACGCTGGTTCGTTTTGTTTTCACCATTTCAAAAACAACAAGGTCACAAGTTTAGTTGTGTGTTCCCTCCAGCCACTGTTTTCCCCAGTGTGATTGTAGCATTAGCCAGCCTGCAACGAGTCTGCAAGTATTTAAAATAAAGAATCCAACTTCCAGTTCCTGCTATTTGATATATGTGCCATTCCATCGGATTAAAGCTACCGTACCTAAGGGCATGAACTACAACATAATTCTTTAAATACTGTGCTGTACACTATACAAACCATAGACATTAGGCATTCAGTCATACTTTCCAGTTAGATATTTAACCCACTGATAAGTGAAAATTACAGTTCTTTACAAACTCTCAAAGACATAAAGCCATGTGATCAGTGCCTCTCCATTGGTGAATCATATAGATTCAGCAGCTTGACCCTCTCAGACTCTAAGCCATTAGAGAATAGTTGAGACTGTGTAGCGCAGTCAATGCACCGTGTTTACCTGCACTGAAATGTAATGCTGCAAACACATCATTCAGTCTTAGGTGATTGTCTCAGCTGTAGCTAGGAGGTTGGTGCATTTGTTAGCTACTTGAATGACCTCCACCTTCACAGAATGCATTATATTACTAGTAATTACTTCTTATTTAACTGCACCGGTTAGCAGCTTGCTTTTGAGGGATGTTGGCTGAATACATGAAAGACAGGTTTCAATGTGCAGTTAAATGAGGGTGACAAACTTCATCACCCCTGTTGAGCGCTCGTCTTATGTGAAATGGCAGAAAAGCATCTGAATGGGTTCCTTTTCTGATTTGGGTGCTTGTGTTTTATTTCTTTCCATCAGTTACTTTATTCTGAACAAGCGAACTGGTTTCCTGATCATCAAAGAGAACGCCCCACCAGGCACCTACCAGTTCCAGGTTCGTGTGTCAGATGGAATTTGGCCAGATGCTGTCTCCACTGTTACCGTACACGTGAGGGAACTCCGAGATGACGCCATCTACAACTCGGGGTCACTTCGCCTGGCAGGTAAGATTAACTCTGCAGTGACACGTGAACATGCTCCCTGCTGTCTGAGCCTCCAAATGAGTAGTTCACTAGTTCTCGTAGTGTCTGAAAGTAACTTTCTGACCAAAACATATTGTAAAAGGAAAAAAGATCTACCAACCTACCATGTAGCCAAAGCAAGAACATGTGTTTTTGTATCATATTCAGTACATTTGTTTGAGAAATAAAAGATGAAATTCTCAGGTACAAATTTATTGCATGCTTTAATTCTCTAATCAGCTTGTTTAGGTTAGGGGTGTGGATTGATTTGCTAGGATTAGGCAAACATGTTAGACTTTGGTAATGGCTGTGACTCATGAGATAGAGTGAGTTGTCCACCATTTGGAATGTTGGGGGATCAAGTTCCCCACTTACTCCAGCCACAAACTCTATATGTTGTCTTTTATCTGGTTTTTAATTAATGTAACTGTGGCCTGAAGATAAAAAAGTTTGTTGGATTGGTGCTGTTGGTCAAATAAATCTTGTAATGACCAGATATTTAAATATCTATGGGTTTTTTGTTATTTGTAAGGTACAAATGACTTCTGTCACTGTCTCTGGAGCTAATAGTTCACTAATTATGCAGTATATAAAACAGTAAATATGCATCTTTCGGCTTGGTACAGCAACTTATTTACCGATCAGAAAGTCAGGGGATCAGTCCTCGACTCCTCCAATCCACATGCTGAAGTATCTTTGTGCTGGATACTGAACCCTGAGTTGCTCCCAATGCATCCATTGAAGAGCGAGTGTGTGTGAATGTTAGAAAGCACTTAGGCATAGAAGCAATGTATTAGGGCTGCCACGATTAGTCGACTAGTCACGATTACGTCGACTGTCAAAATCGTCAACGAGTGATTTAATAGTTAAAGCGTCATTTGAAGCTTTGTAAGATCCCAAAAGACGCAGGAATAAGTAGTAGGATTTAAGAGTGTAATAACGGACTGAAACAGAAGATGGCAGCACTGCATGTACAAGGATGCCAGCTGCCGTTAAACCCCGAAGAAGAAGAAGAAGCAGCTCTGTCCCAGAATTCATAGCGCAGCCCAGCTCAGTTGTCAACAATGGCGGCAGCTAGTTAGTTTTAATATTACTCTTATTATTCTTTCTGGGTCACAAAATAAACGTTTAACATATTTTCAAAGAATGTAGCTGTGTAAACCTCAAATATCTGCTCAGTTTATCAAGACACCACATATTTTCAAAAGCGCTCTGACGTTTTCGGAGACGTCTGTTACCCACTAGCTCGATAGCTAGCCAGGGGCTAGGCTCACTAGAGCCGTGAGAACACCGGACTCCCAGCAAATCGTTTTCAAACCCACCGCCGTCTTTCGCTACTCAGGTTAAACATATATGAGTCACTTAGATAACTTCAAAATGTTATTGTTTGCCTTTTTTTAGTATTTTATTTGTTCCTGAGTAAATCGGTTTGGTTGAGATTAAAGTTATAGTTTTTACACAGCTGAATAAACGTCAAGCAGACAGCTGATTATCAGAAGTGTGAGATGCTGGAGAATTTACTCCGGTGTCCTGTTATATTTTAGATAGCAAGGAGTTTATTAAACTTCACCGAAACAATCTGCAAATTTCATTCAAATTTAATAAACTATCATCTTGTCTTTATTTTTAGTTAGCACAAACCTTAAACGCTTAAAGCTGTAAGATAATGATAGTTATATAAGAGCAGATGCTGCTGGTGCAATAAGCTGTACGTTTTACGTCCAATGGATGATGATCTGATTAGTCGACTAATCGCAAAAATAATCGGTGACTAGTCGACTATCAAAATAATCTTTTGTGGCAGCCCTACAATGTATGAATGTGTATGAATGTGTGTAACTGCGTGAATGAGACCTGCAGTAGAAAGAGCTTTGAGTGCTCAGCAGAGTAGAAAGGTGCTATCTAAGTCCCAGTCCAGCACCATACTTCCTGTCTTGAATAAATTCAGTGAAGATGAGACAATGTGTGCAGAATGCTGTAAATCACAATTAAGTTAGAGCTGTGAACATTATACCCTGGAGAGTATTAACTTGATCTCCCCCTAAAGAGACTATAAATCCATATGCTTCTGAGTCTGCAAAAACCTGTACTTGACTAATTTACACTTGAGCTTTGGGGTTTTTAATTTTCCACTAAGTTGCATCAGTTTTGTTACAACATATCAAAGTACGTGACACATTTCGTTATGACCTACCAAGCTCACATTTCCATCTTCGTACTTGTCATCAGCCTGCATTCTTTCTCGCTCTGATTGATGGTCTGTGACAGTCACACTCTACATTACCTACAGTAACAGGTAAAACCTATACTAATACCAACTAAATAATATTTTGGGGAATATGCTCATTATTTGTAGACTCATCTCCAGGCATACAAAATGAATGCAGGCTGATTACTGTTTGTTTCCAGTGTTTCCAAAAATTCCAACGCTCCAAGGTAAAGATGTTTTTTTTAAGTGAAAGATTACGCCCATTATTAATTCCTCTCGTCTGACTCGTGGGATCTCAGTTGTTGTCAGTGCTCGCACAGAGAAGCCTATTTCCATTACTTATGCTGGTAAAATAATTAGTCGAGGTTTTGCTCAGCCAGCACATTCTCTTCACATGTTCAGCAGCATCCATCATTACCTGATGTACGGCACATCGGCTGTCTGCTCAGAATTAAATTCGCTTTAGAGAAATGGGACATGGCTGAAGGATTTTTATGATTTCCGAGATATTGAAATAGAAGCAGACAGAGAGGCCAGCGGATGCTCTCCGAAGATGAGAGGAGAGCAGAGGGAGAGAAGGAAGAAAAGTGTGGAAGCGAGAGTCGAGCATAAAAGGATTTTCTTCTCATTCTAAAAGAAGGTTGAGATAAATTAATGTGCACAGAGAAGGCACGGTGGAGAACAGCTGGCACACGCATTCCAATATTTGTAGAAACGTAGACTGTGTGTTTTTTAAGATGAATAATGGAAACTGAAATGAAATAATTGCACAATTAAAGTCTCCATGTAGTTATTTGTTTTTGTAATTTTCACTCGTTTAATTTAGAAAAATACACTTAGATTTGTCAGCAACTTCTCCCTGTAGGGTGCGCCTTCACTGAAGATTTTTAAATGGTTCCACTGTCATCAAAGGGCTCTTAGCTGTAGAGTGCATTGATTTAATAGACCCTGGTTCTATCATAGGGACTTGAATTGAGAGCCAGAGAGCACCAGTGTCAAACACCACTCTGAATACTCTGTCAAAACTACTCAAATGCTTTTAACCTGCAGTTCAGCAAGGAGCAAACTCACGAAACATGCAAGTTAGTGGTTTCATAACAAAATGTAATACAGGGATTAATGACTCTGAGATCATCTCGAGTTGCAGACTGCACACTGGCAACACAGGTGTGTGCGCGCGCGTGTGTGTGTGTAGGATATGCAACAGTAATTTCCAGGTTTTTTTTGGCGCTTTGAAGTAAACACTCTCATTGATTCACAGTCTCAAGGATTATGAAAATATTCTACTTATAGCATTACTTACACCCTCCTTGACATTTTAAATCCCATTTCAAGAACAAATGTGGAATTCAATAAGGGTGCACAAAGAAAGGACTAGTTAAATCTGCCTTGCTGAGATTAAGGCTCCCTCTCAGTCCCCCTGCTCCATTTCTCAATATTGATGGAAAGGTAAAAAATGTAGTAAACAAAAAGTCCTTGAAATGTCCACATAACACAAGCAGAGAGTAAAATGCACGGTGCTCAGGGGGGAGCAGAGTGCGAAACACACGATGAGTAACTGCTTAAAACCAGCTGATGCAGTTTTCCAAACATGAGGACTTTATAAACTATTCCTGCCAGGAGAGTTGTCCTGTGGCAGATGCGTTGTTGAGAAGTGCGAAAGTCCTCGCTCTCTCTCTTCTCACGTCTGTCTACGCTCCAGGGTGCCTGTATTGTGGGATCAATATGCAGAAATTGGGAAGATATATTATTTTGTTATTATATGTGAGATTCTGGAGACTTCCTTCACTGATCACACTGTAGTCATCTAATGCTGCCCCAGTGAATGGAGGTTGTTGTTCCACGAAAAAATAACTAAAATTCAATCATGAAAGTGCATTTTCTGTTTAATGAACCAGATAAGTAGGATAGGGAAGGTGACGAGGTCTCATACAGCAGGCTGTTACGCTAACAACACTTCCACATCCATTTTCTGAATTAACTCATGACTTTTTTTTTCCCAATTAAAGGGTCTGAAGAGCTGATAAACCTGATGTCATTAGATTGGCTCTACTTATGCTGGAAGAATTTAAATTTAAAAACTGAAAATGCTATTACACATTAAGTGTTTAGATGTTTAGCATTTAAAGATGAAAAATGAAGAAAAAGTACAGTCGATTCAGACAGAGTGTAGTGAGATGATTGCACGTGAGAGATAGTTGCAACTGACCCTCTTGCATATGCATATATAGATGCAAAATAAAGGGAGGAAAATATTTAAATCAATCTAGCAAATTGCTTCACTAACATTTGCAAAATGTTTTACTAATTGCACCGGCATTTACCGCCCTTAAAAAAACGGGGGAGGCATAGCAGAGATTTAGATGTGTGTGCTTGAAGAGGCATTTCTCCACTCGGGTCAATTTATTTGGAATGCCAGACAGAGATGTGATAGAAATGTAGAGATTACCAAGCCATCTAATTGCAAGTTTGCTCAGTGAAGTCAGGAATGACCTGGAAGCTCCAACCAAAAGGAGCCATGCAATAGCAGTAGCAAGAAACATCCAAATCTTCGTTTTTTTGGCATCGTGTTCTTCTCAACATACTGTGGCTTCTGTGACAGGAATTTCACAGCCTGTACGATGACATTCAGAGCAAGATGGCTAAACAACAGAGAGAAAATGTTGACGTTGGACCCTGAAAAAAAAATTCAGGCCCTGGATGGACATCAGGCATAGGAAGTCTAAATAGCAGCCCTGTTAGGTATTGAAATAGTTTGAGGTTGTTGTTTTTTGTTTGTTATCATCAAACCTGTCTGATCAATCCATTTACATTTATAATCTCAAAGATATTTCTCCTTAATAAAGTTTTGTTACACTTAAATAAACAGCAGAATGTTAAATTAATAAAATGCTTATAATTTCAGGACCATGGACAGCGCAAAAGCTGTGCTCACTCAGAGTATAGAAATAAACGTTTGTCTGTCAGACATTTCCAATTTGTTTTGTCCCTTGAAGGATATATGTTGTCCTAATACAAGAATGCTACAGAGCCCAATGTCCAAATATTGTCATAGATCTTACAGTCCTACATTGAAGCCTGTTTCTATTATAACAACTCTTTCTGCCAGAATATCTAAATATCATCTCTTAGTTTTCAACCTCGTGCTAAATTGCGGGATTCTTGGCAGATTTGACATGTCATTGGAATGAACTGACTGCACCTTTGTTTAGAACACAAAACTTTTGTCAATCACCATGAAACTATTTGGGGATTGCACTCACACGCTATTTTGCACCGCTTAGTAAATGTGACCCTTGGGCATTTACCAGGCAGTGAGTGGAATGAAAATCCTTTTCGAAGCAAGTCTCACCACTCAGCATTCTGAAATGCATTTGTGTGTTTATTTTGGTCGTTATTCTGAATCATTATCTATTTTATTTTACTTTTAAGCTGAACATTTATTACGTTTCTTATAAGACAGGAAAACTGTATATTATAGGTAATAAATTTGCACACTACACTGCAGCCCTAATCAGCACGTTCCCAGAAAAGTGCACACTGTACAGCACCATACATACACACCAGTATACAAGTATAAATGCAGTGACGTTGCCCACTATGGCATGGGCTGTATGGCAGCTCAACACAGGACTATACATCAGGCTTCAGACATATCTGCAGCACCTTAATAAGCCCTGTCAGCATGTACTCCGCAGCGGCTGTGGCTGCTTGCTGCTATTATTAATTCTTACATACTTCAAGAGTCTCGCTTCCCAGAAAACTAGACCTGCGTCACACATAGGTTCCCTAAAATGAAAAGAGGATTACTCCACCTCTGATTTCAGCCTTTCTCATCAATTAACCAAGAGCACAGTCGAAACAAGGATCTAGCTGATGCTTCAAAGCATCAGCTGTGAGAGGAAGCTCTGTTCAGTCAATTGCATGCTTTGTCTGATGTTTGAGCAGGAAGCGGCAAACATTTCTCTGCTGATTGTTCATCATATAGTCATTTGATAACGGAGATTGTTATTTTCTTCCCATAGGTCAGTCGGATAAGCCGCGCACTGTAATCTTGTGGTCAAATGGAAAAGTCTGGCTTGCTAGAGATTAAACTCAACCTTGTTGTTCTGATCCTGGGAAAGATAGTGTGAAAGTTTACCTTCTGTTCCCTTCAGCTGCTCCTCTAATCACTGAAAGGAGTCCTGAACTGAAACTGGTTTAGAATTCATGAAATCATTTGAACTTTTTGTCAGTCATCCACAAGAAGTTTTGATTTTTCATATACGGTATGAGAGCTTGAAGTTAATCGTGTATTTCAGTGGCTATGATAAAGACAAATAATGACTTTGAGTACAATGAAGCCAACAAAGAATTATGTTTAAATGTGCTTAAATAACAATATGCTTTTTTTGTCCTTATTAATACTTTGTGTGTTATTATGTTTGAAAGAAAAACCGGTAAATCTAGTAATTATATAAAAAGTGGTGTGTTTTTATATAATTACTAGATTTAATCAGGATTTCCAAAACATTTACAGCATTTGTCTTTTATGGAAGATACAATGCCACCAGCCTCTCCTTGGTGTTTTGCTTTATCAAAGCATTTTGTTAAAGAAAACATTCTTGGAATCTTACAAGTAATCATGAGGGCTTCAGAAAATCCTCATTTGTTTGACCTCTTCTGAAGGACTGCAAAAAAGACAAAGCCACAGTTAGTTCTCACTCTTTTGTCTCAGTTATTCATATAAAACTTCATCATATAAAGTAAGTATTTGGCCCTTTTGTGTCTATTTAAGGGACAGCTGTGGCTCAGAAGTTAGAGCGTCTGGCTCCCTCCCCGCATATCAAAGTGTCCTTGGGCGAGATACTGAATCTCGTATAAACGCCTCAGATCCAGCCAAATATGTGATAGAATAAACTGTGTGAGTGTGTGTGTGCGCGAATGTGGCATGTAGTGCAAAGCGCTTTGAGTGGTTGATAAGACTAGGATAGTGCCATATAAACGCAGTCCATTTACCATTTATTTGTGTAAAATCACAAGCCTTGAGGCAGGAGGGCATCTGTGCACCGCCTCCAATGAAGCCTCTGGGAAGGAGAAAGCAGAAGTCAGTTGTGAGGTTGGATCAAAGCCAGGTGCAAAGGCTGCCACACTGCGTTAGGAGTTACTACCCTCTCCCCCCGCCAGCCCCTATCCCTCCTGACTGTCTCTCTGTCTGCCTGTGTCCTTGTTTCTCCCTCTGGACTGACTGATGGGAGCTGACATTAGCCTCGATCCCTCACGTTGTATCCGCTGAGCCCATTCTGAGCCCCCTGTCTTGTCTCTTAATGCCTAGGCTCTGTCTCCTTCTCTACGCTCACAAACCTAATCACCCTGCCCACCCCTTTTTATATATATGTGTGTGTGTGTGCGTTCTTTTACTTCGTTCTCTGTGAGATGAACTTTGAGTCTCGTAGTGCTGATAACAATGAAATTAGTTTGGGTTTTCTTACGTAGAGCAGTTTGTTAGTCCTGGTCCTTTGTGTATTGGCTCCCATCTACATGTTAACTTGCACAATTGAAATGTTTTTGTTAACAGCTCTACCTGCTTAGACTCTGGCCTCAAAGATATTCCTTCCTTTTAAGCATTTGCCTTCTTAAGCTCAAAATTCTCTGGAAAATACCCACTTGATCTAAGAGTTAACCAAAGTCTGAAATATATTTTTGCAGTTCTCTGAGATCTTAAGCTGAAATTCCATTAGTAAAGGTTAAACACATTGAGACTGACTGAGATTACATATATGAAACGGCCTTTACATTTAAAAGCTATTTCATGTGGTAATATTTCAAAGTAATCTAAACTAACCAAAGCCTTGAGTTTTGTGTAACCAAACAGCCCAAACCCATCACATTTTGGTGACTATTACTATTATTATTATTATTAGTTATAATCCGAATCTGCTAGATTAGAAAATTGTTAACAAAAGGACTTCTGGGATGTCATGCTAGGAGAAGCAGCCTGATTCTCCTGCTGTGGGAGAGAAACCTTTCAACAAACAGCCAAACAATTAATGCAAACTGCCTTTGAGAAAACCTACCATGTCTGCTCAAACCAAACAGGCGGGAAAAGAAAGCAAAGCCACAAGAAAAGGATGATAAACAAGACCAAATGGACACCGGTGAGACATGGATTGAAGAAAACATGGCTGCTGTGCTAACTGAGTTGCACAGCTCATGAAAGAGCACACTCAGGCCTCCCTAGACACAGAGGCCACTTTATTGAGGGTGGAAGCCACTCTATGCGATGTGGAGTGTACTGGAGTGTACAACAAAACTAGAACAAGAAGTTGTGAATATTGAACAGAGACTGAGTGAAGTAGAGGACAAAATACTCCAACATGTAAGAGCTGTTTGTTATTTAGGACACAGATAAGAGAAGTTATGGGTCAAGTATGATGACCTGGAGTCAAGATCAAGATGGGACAACCTACACACGCTGTGAAAGAAGACGGGGAATATGAGAATGAAATGAGTGATCTCTTAACAAACCTCCTGCTCACATCACTCGAACTAATGGAGGATGTAGACCAGTGTCAAAACAGGTCTCACATCCCAAACCACGAAGCTGAAGCACTTTGCCCCTCCAAGATCCATTACAGTGAGATATTTCTGACTACAGAGCTGAAGAAAAGATACTCGACTAAGCTTGGAGAACACGGTGGCTGACATATCAAGAGTTTTTGTACAAAACCTTGACTGTTATGGGAATGTGGACTGGATAATGGTTATACGTATAACGTCAGACTCACATGTCAAAGGGAAGGGTTGTTGTTCAGAGAGGGGTCAGCCAAGGTGGTCGACTCCAGTTCTCTGCTTTAAATATTAAACCTAAATTAAATATGGCAGAATTACAACATTAAAGCTGTAAATGATGATCCCTATTCCCTAACTTAGAAAGGTTATCGGATCAGTCAATCGAAATCTCAGACACTGATGTTGGTGGGACACTGGCCTACATTTAGATTTCTGGTGTCATCGTGAGTTCAGATAGGGATCGTCATAACCTCTGACATGTTTCAAAGCTAACTATCGAAAGCTGATGGGTGAAATAAAAGCCAGCCTAAAAACATGTGGGACAAGTAGAAACGGTACACATGAATGGATTACCTAGATTACTCGTTTTGTTTCGGTCTTTATCTGACCTACATTTAAAATAATAAATAAATGACTATCTAAAGTCATTTAGAAAAAAAACAAACAAACTGGAATTGAATTTGAATACCTGAGAAAAAAAAAATTGGGCAGCCCAGCTCAAGTCAGTGGTTACATGAATATCTCAAGATAACGAAACCAACTGGGTCAGGATGGAAAAGAGTGAGGGCTCCACATATTTTGGATATAATCCCATTCAAGAGTGAAGATATCGGGAGAGGAAATAATTCATGACAAGGTAAAAAAAACATCCCCACTGTGAGAAAAAACTAAGATTCTCAACTTCAGCTTCCAGCAGGTGAGGATTGCACATAACTCTCACTTTATTCCCTCCCGACTAGAAGCAGGGTTTAGAAAGTGGGAATAAAACAGCTCGATACTCTTGGACCAGATGTTTGAAGCAGAAGACCTGGTGTTCTTTGAGCAGCTTCAGCACAAATATAATAAATATGATCGTCCACCACATTATTTTTCAGCTGTAGAGAAAGGCAAAAAATGGGTCAAGCTGCATGCCGTGCCATTAAAATATGAAGCAATTTGTTACCATTAACACCCCCCACCCGCTCCAAGCCCTTGTCACACATCACACATTTGTGAACATCTCAGGTCAGTGGTGGAGGGACTGTGGCTTGGTAAGAGAACACACACAAAACTATCAGACTACTGCCAACATATACAAAATGAATTCATAAAGAGAAGTGTCCTTAAACCATCTTACTCTGTATGTAATGGGCCAACTGCCAGAAGGATTAAAAGGCGACAATAGGATATTCCTACTGAGAGTCTTTTTATTAGTTGATAAGAAGATGATCACAATCTCATGGATGCGGCCGCAGCCTCCCACAGTGGATCGATGGAGGGAGAAGGTTAAGAAGGTTTGCTGCATGGACAGCATACTACGAGATAACAACTAAAACTGGATATATTCTCAATAAAATGGGTCCCAGTTGTCTCTTGTTTCCTCATTTGAGAATATTTTTTTCCTCTTCTGTTTTTGGTGCTAGTGTTGTTAGGATTGTTGAATGCCATAATTTGTTTGTTTAGGTTTCATTTCTCTCATGTCATGTGACTACGGAGCTAAATATGGACATTACACTCTGTTGCACTTATGCTGTGTGTGTGAAAAAGAGACGTGATTGGTTGGACGGTCTGATTTCACTTGATGAATGGAAATAAAAAGTTCAAAAAGAGAACAGAAAGTTGTTATCTACCCAGCAGGAGTGCCACACGGAGCTATCTCTCTGACTCTTTTACTCCTTTATTTCATCCAAGCTGTCTAAGCTGTGTTTCTCAGGCATTTGCAGCATCCTTTAAACCTGTGGGCTCCATGAACCTCATCATTCCCATCATTGTTCATTGTTGATCTGCTCTTTCTCTACGTACAGGATGAGGTTATTACTTTATAAAACATCACAAGTGTTTAGATGCATAAAAACTGTCCATATTTTGAATAGAACATTGGTATGAACATGGATCTGAGTTAGAGTTTAGCTCAGTGGAGCAAAAAATTCAAGTTATTTAACACAAGATTTTCATTTTGTTGATTTCAGTCCTGACACATAGGATCTGTCCATAACCTTCAAAAAGTATATTTTGCTTATTCTAGCTCTGTATTAATTTGTGTATTGTCTGTTATCAATATCCAGTGTTTTTCTACACACAGACTTTAATTGGCTGCACACTGGCTGCCAAAGTATATTTTGTAAGTCATATTTTAGCTGTTACTTTCTTGGTCTCATTTTGAATGTTGAAGGTTCACTGGATTGTGAATAATATATGTGAATGTTTGATAGAGTGCACTGAAGTGTAGAAGTGCTTGTATGAATAGGTGAATGAGGCTCAAACAGAGTAGAAAAGCGCTATATAAGAACTAATCCATAAAGTTGCTGTTGTTCGTCTGCTGGTTTGTTTGGCTGTGGATATGATTTGGCTGTTAAGGCTGGTTGGAACAAGCTAAACTGATACCAATCTGGGCTTTTTTTAGTCTGTGTGTCGAATTATTTCTTGACTTTCTACTGCATTTGTTGTTCTTTCCATCCATTATCAATTAGTCGCAGTGAATTCCTGTACACTGAAAATTCTGCAGAGATAATTTTATTCTGTACTGTTGGATAACATTGGTACTCTGCTGAATTCTCACTGACTAATGCTGACTGCTTTTTGCAGGTGCGTACAACAACACCTGGGTGTTAACATTAAAAAACAAATAATTTTAACTTCAACTTTCCCAATTATAATGCTGTATGGGAAGCTTTAAATGCGGTGCTCATTTAATCTCTATAAAGGCAAAATTGTCCGTGCCACTCCTTCAATTATTTGCATATACACAGTGCCAGCTTCTGGTTATTATTCATGATTGTTTTGATCCAAAATCTGATGATAAGTGGTGTCTCATGGGAGTTGCAGGGCCATCTACTGCCAGAGATTTGGTTACTGCTGCCCAGATATTCACTGTGTTGGCCAGGTTAATGCTCCTACCTGACAGACTAAACGTCTGTGTCGGTGGAATAATCTGCTAGGATCGCCTGTCCAGTCTTTGAACATTTGTACGAGTCTTTGGGGTAATTTTTACATTTTGAACAACTGGAGTCAGACTGGCACTGAGAAGCAAAAGAAGAGTAACATTTTTCCCTCAAAAGTTCACAGCATTTTATGATTAGAACCGAATACAAAATGAGCAAATCCGTTTATTGACAGGAACTGAAATCGAACTCCTGAGCTCTTTCTTCACCAACAAACATACTGCAGGCGCACTGAAACAAACACACAGGAAAACAGACGCAAAATAACTTACAAACAAGTGATTTTATCAGATACAGTAAGCCTTTTGAAATAATTTATCATCATAGCTCTAGTCTGGAGTGCTGTGGACTATTTTTTACTTTAGCAGTTTGAAAATAATTGGATTTATCCTTGAGCAGGGGCGGAAATAATGAGGCCACTTACAGTTCCAATTCTCTGTGTGTGTATGTATGTATTGCTCAGACATCACAGCGAAGGAGTTCATTGAACTGAGGGGGAAGCAGCGGAGCCGCTACGAGCTGCTGGTGGACTTCCTGTCTGAGATGCTCTCGGTCCCACCTGATGATGTCAACATCTTTAGCCTCATGGACGTGAAGGAGCGAATGCTGGATGTTCGCTTTGCTGTGCATAGTGGCCCATCTTTCCTTCAGCCCGAGAAAATGCATGGTTACCTGGCCGCTCACAAGCAAAAGGTAGGTTATTCTTTGTCTATTTTAGGCTTTTCTCGACACTGACACTCAGTTTTCTCATAATAAAGGCCACTCAGCCTGATTATTGGCCGATCTGTTGACAACACAACCTCTCGAATGGCGCTCAGGTAATCTAACCAAGTGTACGTCAGTGAGCAAGTGCACTGCAACGCCACTTGAAGGGTAAGACACTCTGACATCTCACATGCACGTGAGTAAGCCTCCCAAAATTGGGCTGTGCTCTCTCACTGTATGGCTGCAGTTGTTGGTTGCAAGCACAAGTTTTGCCTCTGGCAGTGTTTTGGCTGACGTCTACATTAAAATCTAACATATCAGGTAGCAGTCAAAATCTGTGACGTTTCCTCAGTTTGCTGGATGCATGATGCGGGCCTGACAGTCACAATTCTAGACAATACAAAGAAACCAACCAACCAACCTAACTGCAGCAGAGATAAAACAAGTGGTGTGTCAGATTTGTCAGATGAATTCACCCGGAGCCGCAGATGGTGACTAACAAAACAACCAGCTACCTAAAGTACAGTACTGCATATAAAACACTCCCCCTAAGCCTGTCGCACAGGTGCTGTCACCAGATCTCCACACCACTGATCTGTCATCGGGTTTAGTTTAGATTAGGTTTATATAATAACATATTGTGTTAAGATAACCAAAATATCACTGCTTAGACCTAGTATTCTTACTGTGCCTGGAACTGGAAATATATCCAGGTCAACATTAGATAGCTAGCAAATGTTAGCTAATTAGCCCTAATTAGCACTGACTTCTTATTCATTTCCAAAATGCCAGCATAACTGACACACCCAGTTCAAAAACACACGTAATTTTCTGTACTTTTGTATGTTTCCACCTTGCTGGCGGTGTAACTGGAGAGACTTTGCACAAAATGTATTTAAAGCATCACCGAAGTCGGCACACTTGTCTCCTGCTTTGGAAAAACACATTTGACCTGATTTCTATGCTCAAAGCCTTTATGAGAGAAAAACATATAGTTTATCTTCTATGCCTCTGTAACTATACCTGACTGTGGTTTTCCCTCCCCTGACCCACCAAATGCCAGAGTGTGGCTGTGTTGTGTACAGCTGTGTCATTTGACACCTGTAGCACACACTGTGCCCCTGAGACAGAAGGACCTGTCACGGTACAGCAGCTGCCAATCCAGGAAGCAAAATGATAACATTGCTGCTTGATGGCCATGTAGGTGCTGAGAGAAAGCACGGTGTATTCTGACTTGGTGATGCTCATCAGGCTACCTATCGAAACTGCTAGTTGTTGTCTGTAAACAATAAGCTGTCATAAATGGGGGGAACCTGTCTCACCTGCTTCCACAGCAGTGTAGGCGGTGCTGACATGCAGCAGTAATATTCACCAAATACTGCTTTCTGCTGTGATCTCTATTGCTTGAAAACAACTCCACTTTGCAGCCCTGACAGGCCAATTGACCTACAAAAAACAGCCCCAGTGCAGCAGTTGTCTGTATTTCCCACATACAGTTTAAGTGAAATAAGCTGCTTTCTGTGGGTTGTGATTTTCTGCCTACAGCTGGTTCCAATCATAAATTCCTCATAACCATTATTAACCCACTGATAGTCTGTACATAGGTAATATTCATTTTTATAATCCTGATTTTTATGCTGATGATACCTTTGTATATGTGTTGACTCCACCACAAAACTGTACTCCCCCAAATGAAAGCTGCTTTTCAGGGCAGCACACCTCCAGTTGAGTCCATAATATTTGGGCTTTTTTTTTTCATTTTGCACATTTTTAAATGAACCTTTTTAAAGACCAAGAGCGACAGTGTTCACAATCCTATCTATATTGGACAACATTACAAAAAATAGTAAACTGGGAAAAAAAATATTATGCTTGCTTATTTTAGAGACAGAAAGATAAAGAAATTAATCTTTATGCTTGTACCGCCTTTAAATGACTGAATACTGTCCAATATGGTGCATTTTGATTAATTACGCAGCTATCACCCCGACCTGTTAAATGAAAAAGACGAATGGTCTTAATTGGCAGCAGTATATCTGTGTTTTTATTTATTAGAACACAGATGCTCACTAATCAGTTCAGATATTCAACTTTCTTAGTTGAGGTCAGAGGCAATTATCCAATAAAGGGAGAGTTTGGACTCACATTAAGACTGATAACTGGGGAATACTGGTTTCTGCTATGCACCTAAATATTGTGAAAGCTGAAAATATTTCTCCCTGTTTAAGTTAAGGTGGGTTTTGTGTGGAGCGGAAATAACAGTTTTAAGTAAATGAATTTTCTTGAGTCTGCGTTGATGTAATTTGTTCAGGTCTCTCTAGCAAAAGAAATCTCGATTTTTGGCACAAATGAACTTAACCAAGTAACAAGTAAAAACAGATGCTCATTTGTACTGACAACTTCATTTATTTACTCTGCAGCACATTAGTGGTTGTGCATGACAAGAAAACAGGCTGGCACAGCCAAGTGAGCATCAAACGTGTCTGAGAAATTGATGGATTTAGGTCATTTTCATCTACATCATGTCTCATTAAAGTGAAAGCAAACCTCGTAGGGAAAGACACCAGCCTTGACATCCAAACTCTTCAACTTAATTTCTTTTGCACAACACGTCTGTAAAGGATGTTTTTGACTGGCAGTTTTTATAAGTGCAGGGTTATAAGATTGATGCCCTTTTTATTTATCGTACATTAGCCTGGAAATAAATATGTGACAAGGCTGATGATACAAATGGTGTGGCAGCATCTGTTGGGCATTAGTTAGACATATGATTTAAAATGCTGAGTGAAGTTAACATTTGGTTCCTCCCATGAGTGACCTGTTGGTTATACGTTTTTACCCACTAAAGCACCATTAAAAAATTTAATCTGGTTCCACCCAGTTGCTGTAGCTCAACAACACACGTTCCCATTCGAAACTATATGAATCAATACATGCATATTGTTTATAAGCAACAACTTAGGCTGCTGTTGTTCATGAAAGCTTTGCTGCTTTTAATAATTTATAGTTTAGTCCAATCACTCCCTGACAGATATAAGCAGCAGTGATTCATAAAGCAGTGCTATAATTAGCAGTCCAATATTAAATGCATTTGAACAGATTCTGCAGTTCACATGCTCAGAAAGCTTGTGTTATTCAACACACTAGTAAGTGACAGAGTGGTGACTCGAACAGAGTAGCTGTACTGAGTGATGCTTTAAAAAGGTGTCTGATACGTTTTGTTTTGATGACATAATAATTAAAAAATGATTTCAATAGCAGAGATGAAGTATTTGAACCAACCTTCATCTCCACAACCATCCAATCCAACAACATTCTCAGGGCTATGTGGATGACACATAGTCCTGTCTTACTTTATAAAAGTCAGACATGAAGCTGTTTGTTACCTTTTTTTATTTGGTATTGTCATTTGGTATCTGAGTCTAAGGTTCTCCCTAGAACGTGAAATTAAAAGGTTTCCAGTGGAGTTTTCACAAAGAAATGAGTTATTAGATTGTTGTATCCTTGACAGGTTTTCTTCTTCTCCGTTGTCATATTTTTGCAAGGTATTGAGCTTACGGTGTATTCTTCCCTGAAAAGATTGTTGAGGGTAGTTGGTGCTATGTAATCCATCCATTCTTAACTGCTTATCCAATTCAGGGTCGCTGGGGGACCAGAGGCTGTCACAGCTGTCAAAGGGTGAGAGGTGGGCTACAGTCTATCAGAGGGCTAACACAGGAAGACGGACAATCATTCAAGCTCACATTCACACCCACAGCCGATTCAGAATCACCCATTAAATTAACATGCATGTCTTTGGACTGTGGGAAGAAGCCTGAAAACAAAAAGCAGAGAATATTAAGTAATATTTGGCCTTATCACTAGGCTCCATTACAAGGTTCATGAGGTGATTAGCAGTTTTACTTAGCTCCTGAATGTCTGATTGACAGTGGCATGCTGAGATTTCACTCAGTCTGTTCATGTCAAAATTTGCCTTTAATAGTTTAAGAAAACAGTTCATATATTTTTTGAAACCTTAACGAAATCAAGATTGAAAGCAAAAAGCCCATGATACTGTTGTGCAGGTGCCAGCACTGAGTCTGACATGGACCTGATTCGAGAACAAATTTTTAGGCTGGAATCAGCTGGTAATTCAACACAAGTGTTTGGTCGAACCGTTCTCGTGTATCCAAATGAACCAGATCCGCTGTGAACAATGTAGAGTTTAATTTAACCACTCTGTGCGCAGCAGGCGTGAAAACACCTCGGGGTGTGATCACATCTTGCGTGTTTCTCAAAAGGGCGTTCAGTGTTTGCACTTTTCTCCAGCAGATTGCTTTTCAACTGTTTTTAACTTGTGTACTGATCACATGGACTGTGAAGAAGTTACAGCTAAATACTGGAGTCAACCTTCCTATAGGCATTTGATTTCTATATAGTGGCTTCCTGAAACATCATAAATCTTTGTCTCAGTAAAGAGGGCAACGCTTGCTAATTGCGAGAAGTTATTATTTAGTTACATGTTTCTATTAAACTCACTAATGTCATAAATGTGGTTGTGTGGTTGCCATCTTTCCTTCATGATCATTTTTAATTTAACCTTTATTTATAAAAGTAGTCCCATACCACATCCACATCATTGTGGAGGTATTTTGGCTCACTCTTGTTTAGCAGCTTCGCTTTACTGCTTGCTTAGTGTTGCATGGTCGGAGCTCGGGGTGAATTCATCGGAACGTCCACTCCTGGAAAGACTTCTGTTTTTATAAAAGTGGTCACACTTATTCACAATTACTTATTAAGCTGCGTTTGATTAGGCTGATACCTGTCCACATATAGAAGAGGGGAAAGGTGTATTTAATTTCTCACACACCACATCGAGTCCTGTGAAAACCTTTTATTGTGCCTGTAAATGCTGGGATGTTGCAAAGCATTATGCTAAATCTCCACTGTTTGTGTGAATCAGAAAGAAATGCTGTTGTTTTGTTCTAAAATGCTTTGCCCGTAAGCGTATTTTTGTCTTTGTTTGTTTCACTGTGATCTGTAAATTGTAAAGCACGCGTGATTGAAGTAGACTGACTGAATGTGGAAAAGCCGCTGAGCCATCATCTCAGGTTGTTCGTCATCTGCTTTGTGAACGGGCGGTGAGCTTCGTGATTACACTTGTGCTTATTTACATGAAAAGGAAATGAAAAGGGAATGTAGTGTTTTTAATGGTCAGGCTGTATGTTTCTAGAATGAGGTTTATGTCCTTACTTTAAACTATCTCGTTAATTTAAATAGAAAAAATGATACAAAAACGTTGTTAGTGGTTCATTTAGAACAGATGTTGCTTTCCTGAGCTCAAGGTCATCTTGTCCTCTTGTTTGACATTTCTATAAACATGATTTCATGACAGAGATTTCATTCCAGAATGTTATTGCATTCCATTTTATTTTGCTTATACTCGACCCTATCTTAGCCTTTTGGACCAAATAAACATGCATAATTATGTTGCATTTGGCCTCCCGTACTAATGTACTGAACAGCATGTCAGTGTGTTGGATATACACATGTACATTTTAACCAGTTCAGCACTAGGACTTGACTTGCTGCATCAGCCTTCCCAGTTTGTAACGCCAGGGATGAGTATATTTATCCAAACAATCCACTTCTGGTTTAAAGCCCTTTTTTGTGTGATGCCATTTATGGTGTCCAAAGTTTTACCTCAGCCTTGTGTAAGAATTCAAATCATTTCTGGTATGTGGGACACGGGAAGGTGAGACCTGATTTTGACTGTTGTACTGGATTATTTCTGGGCCAACCAGGAAAAGAAAATATATTATACTTCATGGTCCATGAGTATGGAAAATCCATTTAAATCCAGCTTAATTTGACTCTAACAGAAATACACAGTGTGTAATATGCTTGTAATTCAGTACTCTGGCTATTGCACAAAAGAGAGGAAGAGGGGGGAAACAACAAAAAGAGAAAAGGAAACAGAGCTGTACTTTGTTGTGTACAGTTATATTTCTGTATTTAATCGTATATTGTATTTCTAAATTACATTTATAGAAAGGAAAGGTTGTATTAAAAAAATGCATTCCACCACTGCAGAAAAGGAGGTGGTAAAAAACAAACATTTTACTATATCACACTAATGCCCCCTGGTCGCTAGCTTCAGTCAGACCTCATTTCACGTTTCAGAAGTCTGAATGGAAGTAGGGGACCTGTGTGTGTGCATGTGTGTGTTTGAGAGAGCCTGAACCATAGACGTTGAATTGTATGCATTTCACAGCACAGAGAGCTGAACTGGTGTCCTCGGAGGGAAAGATGAGCTAGTTTGGATTTGCATGTGTGTGTCTGTCAGGGAGAAAACCGTGAGAATCCAGCTGTGGTCACGGTGGTCAGCTCAGGTCATTCGCCACACTCAGCCCTCAGCCACGTTCTTTTCATTTAACCTCTTGTTGTTTCACGTGACTATCAAAGGATGGAAAGATTTGCAAGTGTACTAATAAGTTTCCAGGATGAGGAAAGCAGAGAGGGAGAGAAAGATGTGTAAGTGGTGAGGTAGCCGGGGCTTTCAGGTGTGATTTGTGAGGAGAGCGCGGAGCTTTTCATCTGAATTCAGCCAGGTTCTCCGGAGAAGACATTGATCAGAATGAGATGTGAAGCGTGGCGAGAGAGGATGAACGAGAGTCGGAGAGATTGGGGAGGGTGGGGGAGATTGTGAGGGGGTGGAGCTGGATGAGAAAGAAAGAGGGAAAGGAGGGGGGGTGTAGAAGATGAAGCAGTTCTTATTATTAATGTTCTCAATTCTCCTGTAATGCCTCAGAAGTAGGAGGGTTTTTTAAAAAAAAAAAGTCTTTATACCCTCTCTATTTCTGCTTGCTCTACCTCCATAATGGAAGTTATCCGTCAGTGTTTTCAATCCATCACGCTCTACTTGACTGCTAATGATACTACACTGGTTTTTGACTTTTTTAAAAAAATCATCGGTATGGTGCTCAGATACCAAGGTTCATGTTGTCATTATAGTAATGTGGCCCCGAGGGCAGGGGAGAGGACTGAGGGAACTTCTTAATGCAGTGGAACAATAGTCCAAGGAACAATAGATCCCTTTGGTCCTTTATTCCTTGCTATACACACTGTTCTGCCTTTGAAATTCAGTGCATGTCTCAATGGAGACCAGATACAAAAGATGGAGCACGCTCATGTCTGTGCAGCCATTTAGGCTCCTGGGGATGCAAACTCCAATGGAGAGTACAGTAGTGTTCTTTTAAAATAAAATGTCTTTCAAAGTAAAATGATTTAAAAAAGAATGACAGATCGGCGCACGCTGCAACTGCAAAGAAGTTTAAAAAGTTGTGCATTATGTATAAATAAGAAATATTGGATGAGAGAGAGGGAAACATCAAATCTCTTCTTCTTTTGTGAGTATTTTGAAATGCCTTGTTGGTGTGCCAGAGTAACAAGAAATACTAGAATGAGCAAAGCCCTCCATCTGGTGCCGCTGAATAGGACGAGACCAATGTAGTGATTTCCTGCACACATGGCTGTGTAAGACGCTAGCAGACAAAAATTATTATAAAGTTATTTTCAGCTCACCCACTGCTTTAAGAACCAACTGACAGCCAGCATGACTCTGACTCCACCGCAAAGCACCTTATCCCCAGATATCTTACTCCTCCTCATACTCCCTGTGTCTGGCATTCCCCTCTCCATTGTACCCCTTCCTCTCCTTTCCCTGCGGCATAGTCTGCCTCTCACAATTTGATTTATGCGCTCAGTGTGTCGCAAACACTTTTGCTAAACTGAATACATACAAACATACAGTCTCTGTCTCGCACCTCCATTTATACCGCTCTCCACCAAGTTCAAACCATGTCATCTTAACCGTTTGTAAAAATGTTTGAACATCTAAGCTGTAGAAACCAGCACATGTAGTTCTCTTATGCAGGTCACGTTTCAGTCTACTGCAAAGGATGACGTTTGCCCTCCAGTTCCAGCAAATATTCAAGACAATTAGAACTTTTTAGCAGCTACACTCAAAAACGTCCGCCCCTGCTGGATTCCATTACGATGTCACGATGGTACACAGTACACAGCAGATGCCGTTTTGTTCAATCCGAGTTGCATGCTGTGTTTCAGATATATTTTTTGAGATCAAAGGCACAGCTTGAAACATAAAATTTTGTAAAGCTTAAATTGTTTTCACTTATTACTCTAACAGAAACCTTGGAGAGGACAAAAAAACAATAGCTACTTTATCCTCATTACTGTACTAACTACATTCATTTCAGTGGAGGAATATGTCAGTTGTTTATCTTGTCAAGATATGATGACTGATATGGTACACCATTGTACACATTCTGCTATTTTTGTAAATGTTGAGCATACAGAGCCAACAGCTCTTCCACCAGTGTCCAGAAGTTGCATACGTATGTCTTGTTTAATTAAATATACATAACAACTTGAGTCTCGAGTCACTCGAAAGTTTTCCTTTAAAGCCAGGCTGCTATTTTTTTTTAGCCTTAACAAGGTGCTGCACATCGCTCAACATAAACATACAAATGGATATTGTACACTTAAAATTTGAGAGTGTGCCTGGAGGAAAACAACACTGGAACCATTGATAAGTTCAGCTTTAATATATTTGCTACATGCCAACAGGTTAATTAAAAACATTTCCTCATGTTGATTGAAAACCTGCATAATGTTTCCTGCAAACCAAATGAGCTTTTGCAAATTTTGTATATAGAAATTACATTTCTTATATGATTTCCTGGCAGATAGATAGGGTTGCCAAACCATGTTTGGCTAATAGTCTGTCATGATACAGTGCACAGTGACACAGACCAAGGGCACAGGAAATGGGATTCAGATATCCATAGCTATATATATGTGTGTGATCATCTATAGGCCCCTTTTATTGAGCTCTCATGCAGCCAGCCTCCTTTCAAATTAATTTGCTGTAAGAATGCATATACCTTCAGCAGCATTAGATGAGAGAAACCAATGAAGAGAAGCATTTGTGTCTGAGTTGCTATGAAGTACAAAAATTAATGACACAGGTAGTTTAAATGAAAGAAGCGAGTTTTGAATGGGAGGACATTACTGCTAATAATGTCAGATGTTATGAGACATCAGTCAGAAGTATAACTGATCCATAAAACAAAATCCTTATCAAAGTTACAGTCCCTGCAGCACCGCCTGGTTAATCAGTGCGATCGATTCACACTGACTAAAGTCCAGCCAGCCTGGAATATTGAGCATAAAGCGACCCGCGTTCATATTCAGTACCATCTACCCCCAGTATGTCTGTATGTGTGTGCTCGCCCCTCTTCATGAGCACACAAATGTGTGCACAAACTCAGTTGACCTTTGTCAGCTTTACCAGTGAAGGTCGACTCATCCAAAAGCATACAAACAACATACAGTTTCCATTTAATTTTCTTTCACATCACTTTATCAAATTGCTCAACCTGGAGAGTCATAGTTTCCCCTCTGCTTCATCACCGTTTAGCCCACTTTTCCAGGAGCCAGCGCAGGAAAAATAACTCAATTTCTTAGAAATGAACTGCCGTCGGTAATCCGAACACACTCACACACCGAGTTTGCTCTTATCAACATTGTTCCCAACTGGTTGTGCATCCAGTCAGACATCAGATGTCCAACTTACATCTACATGAAAATGAAAAAAAATAACTTGATCAGAAAATTATATATAACTACAATTATTTCACTGAAAAGATTCAATCAGGACTTTTTGGTCTAGACAGTAAACATAATACACATTGAAATACTTTAACGGGTACACAGGCTGCAGCATAATTCGATCGGTTATGGCAAAAGAGTCCAAACACTTTAACGTTAAAGCTGGTTTGGAATCAGTTCATTTTCTCTTGCAAGTCGAGGGATTTGCAGCCAGCGTGGCATAACAGATAAGCTTAATTTTACTCATCTGTTTCCAAGGAAATCAGTTTTTACATTCTTGATGTTTTTTATTTCAATTGGCACGCAGCTCCACAAATACATCTAGCTGTCAATCAAAGTAGATTATCAGGTAATCAGGGTGCAGCTGAATGTATGAGACCCCTTCACTCATCTGGTGTTACACAGATTTTGCTTCCCGATTTGGGCTGACATCTAACGACTAAACTTGGGTTACATTTACCCGTGTAATTACTTTAATTACTTCTCACCTACATAATAGTGAGTGTTACTGAGAGCTAAAGTTTGTCAAACTAACTTTAAACTTTACTTCAAATTATAAATAGCTCACTTTATACAAAAGTCAGGCCAACATTATCCCACACACACACTCAAAGGATTTAGTCAAACCTGACCTCAGCCACATGTTATTCTTGAGTGTGGCTGATGTGATCGTCACTGCAGCTGCTTCATTGTGAAAGCTGTCAACACTGTCAGTACTTACCATACAATTTAAGCGCTTGGATGGGTGTGCAGAAAGTGCAAGCATATTCTCAGAAAAGTAGGCATATTCTGTGAGGAACTATTAAAGAGACCAAGTGGTGTTTCAGTATGTAGCTGTTAATGTTTTTGTGTTACATCGTAGATGGCAAAGTGCAGAGGTCTGGGTTCATTACCAGACAAAGGTCCATGTTACTCGTCTTTGTCCATTGATTCAGCCCAGTCGGCACTGTTTATGTGCGGGAAGTGGGTGAGGTTTTGTTGCCTCTCTAAAGCGTCCCCTACCACTTCATGTCTGTGCAAAGGGAAATGCACCCTGTTGTGCTATTTACAGACTCAGAAGTAGATGTCCAAAAAAAATCCATACCATTACGATGCCTGCTGTGCTTGGAGAGATAAAAGTTCGACTAAAATTTTACCCTGTGCTTTTACCGTGACATGACAGTCTGCCTGATAAGTGCTCTCTTCTTCTCTTTCCATCCAGCTCCAGTCTTTCCTGCAGGTCAGCGTGTTCCAGGTCCGGGTGGATGAGTGTCCCAGCTCCGAGTGTGGCGGGACAGGTGGCTGCTCCAACACTTTGAACGTGCGGGACACGCCCACAGTGGTGGATTGTGGGACTATGAGTCTTGTGTCTGTGACAGTTGAATCCACAGCGGTGTGCTCCTGCCCAGGCAGAGAACAGTCCCATCAGCCCTGTGCCACATATCCCAGAAACCCCTGCTACAACGGTGGAGTGTGCATGGACACTCAGCATGGCTACAGGTGAGTTGTTTTCCTCTGCTTTGTTTTTAATCTTCTTTTCCTACCTCATCCCAGCTGTCACTGCAATGATCTACGAAAGGTAGACCATTGCAATGCTCCTCATATGGGATCATTACACTGCTGGGATTTCAATCTGCAGTGTTGTATAGTCTGTAGTTTAAAATATTAAGTACACTGAGATTACTGAGCATGTTGAAAATTAACTTCAAAATGCAACAAATTGTTCAACCTTCACAGTTTCATTATGACACTCACAAAATCTTGTTGCTGAGTGTCCTAATGTAGCAGCGTACGAACTTTAGCAGGTTGTTTTTAGTTGTTTAGAAATATGTTCAGGTTAGTAATAAATTCCCTTTAATTTCACTCAGAAGTAAAAATGATAAATTATTACATCCGTGCAGTACTTGTAAAAATCGAAATGGGCTGCACAGTGTGCACATCATTACTGACCTTATGCTAGTGCAATTTTTCTCCTATCACTACATTTGTGCCTAAATATAAAGTGTAATTAGATGAAAAGCTTTTCTGACTGTGCCCTCATCCATGTCACTTAATGACCTTTATTTCTCATCAATCTCAAATTTTCGTTTTGGAAGGTGGCAAAGTGAGATGTTCACTGTCATTTGGAATAACTGGAGACGTGATTTGGAAATGAAAAAAAAAACATTGTGTTTTTAAAGATGATTTCGCTGTAGAGGAGCATTTTGTTTGTTTTTATGCATGTGTATTTTCATGATATTTTTCATATTTTGCGACCAAAAGGGTTTATTGTTATTAATTTTACCGTTCATTTTCTCTTCCAGCTCACGTCCTTATATTTGTGCAGATTTTCACCGCTTTGTTGAAATGGAAGTATTGATATAAAAACTACAGAGATAATGTCCTACTGTCTTTACAACATTTCAGAGGTGTAACAGAAAATGACTGACAGTAACAGAAAAATATTAATAATAAAAATAAAATAATAGTTAAAATTAGCATAGCTTTAGGGGACCTATCAGGACAAAACCCAGCAGACGTTCTTTAAATTGTATCTTATGTTTTGTTGGGTTTTGCCAACTGCTGATACACTGTGACTAATCAAGTGCAAAGAGATTCAGTTCTTGTTGGTGATTTTTTTTTAAATTGCATTGTGAAAGTTAATTATTCTTTGAAAGTTAACTTCTCAGGAAGGAAGGCCACTAACTGAACTAAATAATGATAAATCAATAAGATGCTTGCATAAAACTGCATAAAACAAAAAAAAAACATGGCGATGGAGGATCAGACAGAGTCATATATATTTGTCCAGTTGCTCTGCGGTATTGTATACATCCTCCTACTTAGGGCGATCGTGGCTCAAGAGTTGGCAGTTCGTCTTGTAATCGGAAGGTTGCCGGTCCGGTCGTTGTGTCCTTGGGCAAGACACTTCACCTGCCGCCTACTGGTGATGCTCAGAGGGGCCGATGGCGCGACATGGCAGCCTCGCCTCTGTCAGTGCGCCCCAGGGCAGCTGTGGCTACAACTGTAGCTGCCTCCACCAGTGTGTAAATGTTAGAGTGAATGAATAGTGGAATTGTAAAAGCGCTTTGAGGGTTTCGAAAAGCGCTATATAAATGCAATCCATTATTATTATTACGTCCTCCTACTTGCTATATAGGCCAAACATCCTACTTATGATCTCAGAACAAGAGGACAAACAGGTTCTGGGTAAACGGTTTACCTGGTTGCTTTGATTCTGACAGTTTTCAGTCTTGTGGATTGAGGGAAATGGTGAAAAATCTTTTGATGGACCAATGTTGTAAATTTCAGCAAGGAGACTTAAAGATGTAAATATTGAAACCAGCGCACAAATTTGTAGTGTCATTTTAAAAACTGATTTTTTACACCTAAATAATGCATTCAGAGGGAACTTTAGCAGCTGTGGTATATCACACCTGGGTATGCTATGTATTCATGTCAGGATGGGTTGTATTAGAGACTAACTAACCACATGTGACTCACTGTGTAATTTTTTTTTAACAGGTCAAACTCTATGGCATAGGTTGTGCGGAGGTTTTGGACACACAAGCATAGAGACCTAACGCATTGTTGGTTCTGGTCTTTGAATTTGATGTTTGTTCGTTTTGTTTTTTTGGTCATCCCTTTCTTTCTAACATTTCTACTGATTGGACCGTCATTATGAAGAGCTCGCATTATAAACCTTAAAGTTATCGTTTGACAGATAAGGTCGGGTCACGTTGTACTTCCATGTGATTTTCAGTGACATCGGAACAATGATTCTTCCAAGCATGAACTATTGGAAAGGCATTCAAGAATGACTAATCTCAGAAAATTAGAAATGCGATCACATGGCTAATACACAGGTGTGGTTGTAAGCCTCTCCACTGCTTTGCTAATCCCCCTGTTTGTTGAGGGTCAGCCTGGAGAGCAGACATCACAGATATAAAGAAATCCCAAGCATCTCGGGTTGTCATTGAAAAGCGAGTGCACCGCAAGTAAGCCTGTTCTGAGGTTTGATTGCTCTCTCCTGGCATTGAGATCAGTCAACATCTTGTAGGGTTGCTTTATTTTTTGCCAAGGTTTTACTTCTGCCAGACATGAAGAAGTCCCAGTGCTGCAGCTTTTCTACTACCTGAACTACAGACTAAATAAGTTGTAGAGTGTGGGATGTATGGCAGGAAGTCAGGTTCCAGTTTGGCTGCTGTCTTGTCTACAAAGAAGTTGAAATGCCAAGAGAAAGACAGTGATCACTTATTACATTCAGTCAGCATAAAATCAGTAACTGATTAATTTCCAGCTTTCAGTGATGTCTTGCCACAGTGCAAGAAAACAAGAGCTTTTATGAGGGGAGAAGATGGAAGCTGGATGGAAATTAAAGGCTTGATAATAACCTATAAACATATGCTTTTGAGACTGTGATGGAGAGATGAAGGCAGAGCTCCTGTGGTGTGTGTATAACTACATTCACTCATGCAGTCCTGACTTTAGACGCTAACTCGCAAAGGACGGTGATTAAAAATGTAAAGGAAATTATCATATCAAAATAAACGCCTTGCCCGGTGCCACGGAAGGAAATCTTTATTTTGCACAATGGCAGCAAATGTTCCAATAATCCCATAACTCCTGAGCTCTTAATTTAAACTCCCAGCCCTTTTCTCACTGAATTTCCCCATTAAGAGTGTGCTGTTCCTCACTGGTGGGTTGCAACAGTAGGTCATGCTGAATTAAAATGAATTTGCACATAGTGTTTTTATTCATGCTAAAGGGAATTCTTGAACCTTGTAACAGCTGTTAGAACTAACATACATCTGCTGGAGGAATTTTAATTTTGAGTGGGTATGTGTTGGCAGGGTTGCCAACAGCAGCTACAGTACGAGGCAAAGAGACTTACACCGAACATGTTTGAGGCCTTTCATTTCCTTGACCTTAATTTCTCATCTACCAGTTTGAATCTACTCTGTAATATTTTGTTATTTTTGTTATTTTTACATCATTGTTGTGGTTCTTTCTACATGTAGTTGTTTCTGTGACTGAAAAGCGTGCTTCATTGGGCCGAGATGAGGTGACTGGCTTGATCATCGAAGAATATCCCTTTTCTTTGCCTTGAGAAACTCTTGGGTTGCTTTTGCAGTATCCTTTGGCTCATTATACATTTGCACATCATCAGATCAGTTTGGCAGCATTTGGCCCAATCTAAGCAGAGACTACAGCCCAGTACACTTCAGAAACTATCCAGCTACCATCAGCAGTTACATCATCAGTACAAACTAGTGACATAGTTCACTGGCAGCCATGTTTGACAGATGATGTGGTATGTTTAAAATCATGAGCATTTGCTTATTCCATCATTCTGGTACAACTTCATCTTAGTTTCTTCTTAACAAATGTTTTGTTAGAGCTGAGCAGCACATGTTTTCTGGTCTAATCTGCCTTCCTTCTTGACTGTAACGAGTGGTTTGCACCTTTTTGTGAGCCCTCTGAAGACGTGTCTTAAATTCTAGACTTTGACATTGATATAGTTAAGTCTTCGAGCGTGTAATTAACTTGGCTAGATGTTGCAGAGAGTTTTCCTGAGCAAAGCGATCGTCCACTTTTCTTGTTCTGTAGTCTTCCAGACTTAAGATGTTGCTGAGTTGGTCAGTGCGTTCCTTCTTTTTAAGAATGTAATAGATTTTATTTTGACGCTCCTAAAGCTCTTACTCTCTCTTTGATAGGTTTAATTGGTTTTTTCAGCCTAATGACAGCCTCGTTCATTTGCATTGACCTCTCTTTGGGCCTCATATTGACAGTTCTGGTGAACGGTTGCCAAATGCAAGTTCAACATTTAACATCAACTTCAGGTCTTTTGTCATCTTAATTTGTTATGGATTAACAAGAGAACCAACCTCACTTAGCCATAAATCTCCTTTTCAGTCAATTGTGGGGGCCGAGTATAAAAATGTCTGTTTTCCTTAACAGTTGACACAAAATTTGTGTTGAATTCCTTGAATTTAAGCTGAAAGTCTTCAGTCACATCTTGATTATCAACTGTGGAGCTCAACAGAGACAAAGTTATTAAAATGTCATAGTATTTATAGGCCTATAGGTTAAAATACATTTAATGCAGAATAGCTGCAATGGCATATGATGCTTCCTTCCAACCACAACCAGATCTCACTTTGGCCCAGGTGGACCTTGTCTGTCAAAACTATAATATTAGTGTTTTTCCTAAACATGCTTAGCGATTATGTGGTATATGCAAAGAAAAACGTTATATAGACTAAGGTGGATGTGAAAAGTGATCTAGATTGTTAGAACTCTGTTGTTTTTGACTGCTCCCTAATTGGTGGGGCATCATGCTGTTACCTGGGTACTACACCACGGAGCTTAAGTGGAGCAACGAACAATGATGTGTCAAGGTTTCTTGTTAATTAAGCAAAGTCTGTGAACTCGTTCAGGCTGGCAACTCTGCCAAACACACTAATATTCCTCACTCTTCATGTCATATGTCAAAGCACACCCCTCCCACCTTGCATCGCTGCCTGCTGTTTCAACCCCTCCACTACCCCAACACCCACTTGTACCTTCCAGAGGGGATATTTACTCATCATTCCCCCTATTTATATGGACTATATTTGCAGTGAGTGATGAGCTCAGAGCTTTTACAGCAAACTCAAACTGCATCCTCCTGCTCTAATAATTAGTTATCTAAAACACGAGTTGTCTGAGTGAACTGTTATTGCTGATGTGCCACCCAATTTGCTATCAGTGATTCTTTGGCAGAAAAATAATCTCTACCAACACTTCACTTTTACATTGCAGAGCACGATTAAGGCATATTAGCCTGTCAAAACCTTCCTTGATGGCTCTGCCATGTGATCAGGTACAACACTACGGTTTTTCTAAAAGTTTTGCTCTCTTTATCCGTGCATTCAGCCTGCTTTAAGCAATCACACTGTATTGAACTGCTCATTTTCTCTAAATATTCATACGCTTCCCACACACTTTCTAAATATCCTGCTATATTCTTGGGTTTAAAGAATTTGAGTGAAAAGGACTTGGGACAGCAGGAGACAGTTTGACAATTTCGACTACACAAAATAACCTTATTAGCACCAAAAGGCTCCAACATGACGCTCTAGTCTGTATGTGTCTGTCTTGCTTGCGGCAACAGTTCAACACTTGAATGACTGCTGCATTCATCCTTTCATACAAATGTCAGCGCCCAGCTATACAGCATCTAATTTTGCATACGGGCACTCACAGCAACAGCAAAATGGAAATCATCCAGATTTGAGCACGAGTAGCAATTGGAGTAAGACAGGAAATGATGTGAAAATAGAGCAATGGTTTTCTGTTTTGACGTGTTGACAGGGAAGCCACTGTCATGGGATGACACCACAATGTCAAGCAGATGTACAAGGGATAAGGTGATGGGAGATTGCTTGAAATTCCATCTGTCTGGGTGAGATAAATCTTCCACACCTTCTGTTCCATAACTGTTAAGATGGGTCAGAATCAGAGGACAAATTTCCCCATGAGGAATATTAAAATATACCTCAAATGAAACCCTGGGTGAATGCGTGGACATCTTAAGAATTTAGAGTTCATTAAACTGCCTTTCTCTTATCAGAAGGTTTTATAATATGACCATTTAATCCAAAGCCCGAGTATGTGACAATAAAAAACAACTAACCCACACTGAATATACTTGAGCTTGAGTTTTTCAAATATAGAATCACTTTCTCAAATTTAGCATAAACCGCCATGTTTTGCAACATTTTGGTTAATAATATTTAGTTTATACTACTTCCCTACATGCTTAGAGGTTTAGCTATGTGGCCTTTCCCCCAAGCCACAAGAAAAAACGATTTTCAGAGTATTTTTGCGGAGCACCAGCTCCTGTGTGCTCCTGCATCGCTTGCCGTTATAAATAGAAACAAACCTTTCACAACCTCCTGCTAGATGAAAGATCTTGCATGTTAGCTGTCACATGCTGCCAGTTCTTGTTTCGAATCCCCAGCAAACAAGTGAACTGAAGGAGAGGGTCTTCATTAGCATAAATCACTCTGTAAACAAGGCCAAAAGCAGGGCGAGAACATTTCAGCAAATCCTTTCAACTACAAACACCGATGACGAAATAAGCTCGTTGGTGCGTCTGTGGTAGAAGAAACATGATGACCCTGTTTAAACTTCGCGTAATTCAGCCTGATGCCGTGCGTAGCCTCAGACTCGACTCTTTAATGGTGGAAGTGAAGAGCTACGTGCAACCAATTAAATACAACACCAGTGTGTGCCTAAGATTTTATCACTGTCTCAACTGTGCCTCCGTGCAGACTTTGAGTTTTGTGATGAAATTAGCAGTCAGTTCGCGCTGTTGACCTCTGTAATGGTTAGATGTTAACAAAATAAGTCACATCTAATTGTTTATCAAGGGTTAAAATGATGTCAGCAGCACACTCCTCCTGGCACATGCTTGTTGTGTTACCATATTCCACAAGCAAAGGTGCAGCACATCAGAAAGGATAATGAATGTTGCGCTTCAGTGTGTTTTTTATTCACTATGCTGGAGTGATAATTAGGAGCAGGAATTTCCAGCAAAAATACTGTACACTTTTAATTCATTGTTGCTATTCTTCAAAAGTCACATCCATCCATCTTCTCTGGCTTACTCGAAGTTGAATTATAGTAGCGAAATAATCAGGATATTTCCGATGTCTGTTTGACCAGCAGGTCCTCGTGTATGATCCAGAGAGGATTCCAGGTGGGGTGAGATTAATAATCATGGCAACAAGTAGTAGGTGTACACCAGGATCTCCTCCAAGTTGGGTGCATTCGAAAACTCTCCAGGAGAAATGCACAACCTGATCAGATGGCCAGACCACCTCAGCTGACTCTGTTTGATGGGAATGAGCAGTAGCTCTTCTCATCGCAATGACTGGAAAATCAAACCTTTTCCGTCTGCCTCACCTCTCTGCTCACATTAGCTCACATGCATTACTGCTACACTCTTCCTGTCGCTAGTCGACAACATCCCAGAGACTCTAAAACTTTTTCTCTTCGGTCAGCAGCTCTTACCCAGCGTAGTGGGAGCAGCCACAGTTTTCCAGTAGCCTCAGAGGTGAAAACTACCATTCTGACTGTTGCACACTTGGCCACAGACTTTCCTGTCGTATGCTAAAGATCATGTTTTGATGAAGCAAAGTGGAATCACGCCCATGAATAATACAAAGTGAATACTTTGGTTTTAGTCTTGTATAGAGAGCTTAATTCTAACATCTGACAGTGCTCTAGAATAAAATTATAATGATCAGCAAAATAGATTACAGATGTTGCACACTGATGACATACATATGTGCATGTATTTGACCTTTGGACATCACATAAAACAAAACCATAGCAGCTGCTGTTACACATGTTCTCTGCTTTAGAAAAACACAACACAAATATTCAGGTACAGCCATATGAAAACACACAAATCTATGTGCTCTGAACATACGTGACGGCAGACGAACATAAAGCCTCATCACACACGTGTCCTCTAAGCTTTCTTGCTGTGATTTGTGGAAGTTAATTTTACCCTTCAGCTTCATTTAATTAGAAGCAGCGAGTGAAAAGGGCAGGATTTGAGTCTGGCTGGCTCGAGCCAGCATGTAATGTGGCTCACCGCTGGACCCGAGCAGGATGCCTGGCTGGATCCCTGTTAGGCGTAATCCCTGGATTACTCACATGCACACAGACACGCACACACGCTTACACAATTATTAGCTATTCCTCTCACTCTTAGTGTTAATCTAATCCACAAATAATGCTGCAACCATTCACATATGAAGAAACCTGTATTTTTACTGCTCAAACAAATAGTTTTGTCTTGTGGGTCAGAAACAGTCAAATTAAGGTTTTAATCAGGTTCATTAAGAATCAAAACATTTTCTGATATTACGTTTTTTAATGCCTGGCTGCAGGTGTCCAATCTTTGGCCAGGTCCAAACCAAAGCATCACTGAACACTGATTTTTCATTTGTACTGTTATCACACAGCGAGAAAGTTCCTGGTTCAGTAGCAGTTGGATATATTTTCTTTCATGCGTCACTTTTGTAATATTCCAATGAGTTTCCAACCCTTTAAAATACAAACAAATGATCAATGTTGCAGAATTGCATAGATTCAAACATTAAGCATTCACTGTAATCTTTCAAAATCTCTGAAACTCAAGAGAACCTGTCTGGGAGGGTATACTGTAGGTTCCTTGAGTAATCCTGGTTCTCAGAGTAGTACGAGTGAGATGTCATGCTATGGGATATGCCTGTTTATTCCATTTAGCTCATCATCAGTCCTGATTGGCTGGTGAGTGCGATGACCACAACAGGCAGAACCCCCACTCTTAGGTAGTTACTATGTTACTATGAAGACATTATTCGAGATAAGCACCTCTTCTCACTTTGCCCAGCAAGATTTAGTCAGTTTGATTAGTCAGACATCTCACTCGTGCTGGTCTGAGAACCGGGGTTATGCAAGTAACCTAACATTTTCATTCCTAGCATTGTTTCAGTGTCTTACTAAGAGATATGGAAATGAGGAAAAAAGAGACAAACAGGTCACAGCTTCTGCAAACTTAATCTTCAGATGAAGTAAAAGGAGGTGTGGAGCATGTTGTCAAGATATTAGGCATGCATGAACCAACCATCTTAGGTGCAGAGACTGGCCTGGGCTTCAGTGACACCACAGCCTGCATAAGTGCCTGAATATCACTGACACGTAGTATGCCAGAGGCGATTTAGAACACATTTCAAAAGTGATTATTTGAAGCTTTAGCCATATGAGAGTCTGTCATTGTCATGGTGTATAAGACAAATAATACGGTGAAGCATAAAAGGTTCAGCTTTTCAGATTGCAATCACAATAAAAGGGTTTAAATTATTGCCCCCAGATCTGGGTTTGCATTGCATATTTACATCAGCTGTAGATGCCAAGAAGTTCACAGCTTCTTTAGAGAGCCTATAAACATGATTTCAGTCATGTTTGAAAGCTGAACAACAACAACAAATCTTTAATTCTCACCTGATTTGCAGTCACAAAAAGTCCACCATATTTAACGTTTCATATCACATCTTCTTGCATTTTTTATTTTTTTATTTTTTTGGGCTCCCCTTCACACATATACTGTCAGAAAAAACACATTTCTTCAAACTATCTCTTATTATTTCTTATTGTCTTCAGATGATAACCTTTGACATACTGACATGCAGTAAAATTAAGAGTTATACACGACAATTCCAGCAGTCACGAGGGGTCACTGAAAGGTTCAAGAACAGTTTTGTATTCCACAAGCTGTGAACTGTCTGAATACATATGGGATTCAGGAAGCACTCTCCACAAGCATCATCAATACACCAAATGAGAAAATATCTAATGTTGTTTGTTCCTCCAGTAATGTTCCACACGTCGATTTTCCTCCTGTGTACATTTGTGTTGAAGCGTAGCAGCACTGACTGCTTGATGAGCTGTGTATACCTTTTTGTAGTTGTGCTTCGTTAGGCTTGTGCTTTCCCACTCTGGACATATTATGGACTTATAGAACTTTCAGTTGAGTAAACGTGCTTTACATCCAAACCTGGATACATAATTCATGTTCTATGACTAAACATACTTTAATCAAGTGTAAACAGCGCGTTTCCTGGTATTCTGGAGACTTTTAGACTCTGAAAAGACGACCTTTTGTAACTGTGATGCACATGTAGACTTTCTATTTGGTGTAACAGCAATGGTGGATTTAGTGGATCTGTCATAAGGCTGAGGGGAGTGAGCAAGAACTGTTCCATAACTTGGTGATCAAGGCTTAAAACTGAGTGCATGATTAAATGCTGGCTCTAAAGTAACACGTTCTGCATCTGTTTTATGAAAACTGAATGCAAGCCAATGCAGAAATGCAGGAATTGCTTCTTTGTGAAGTATCAGCCAAATAGATGACAGAGAGAGAACAAGGCAAAGCAGCTGAAGCTGCCAACCCAGAGATGCAGATGATTGTCGCATTTTCAATCACGTTAGAGTACCTGAGCTCTGTAACATCTGATGTGTGATTCTGCTGGTTCAGAAGTGGGAGCAGCAAGACAGTGGATGTCAGGAAATGAAGATAGAAAGGAGAAGAGAATAGAAAGGAAAAGGGGGATTTGGGAAAGGCTGGGGAAATGAGACAGAGTTGGATAAAGGTGAAGGGAATTAGGGGGAAATGGGAACACATGAGAGAGGGAACAGTGGTAAAGAAAAGGAGACTAGAGGATCAAAAATGGGAAAGGAAGTGCAATGTAGCAAGGAGAGGAAAGAGGAAATGATAAAAGAGCACGATAATGAAAATGGGAGCAAGGACAGAAAAGAAGAAAAGTGAAGGGGGAAGAAATAACACATGCAGATAAGATAAGAGTTAATAAAAGATAGAGTGGCTGTAGGATAGTTTTCTGCTCTTGGGGCTTTGAGATATGACCCCAACGCATACACACACACACACAAAAAGATTACAGTCCAAGATTGAAGGAAGAACATGCAGATAATCGAGGCACTGGGATTAATAATGAGATCTGGGAAGTGAGGGGGTTGAGTGGAGGAGTGGGATTACGGCTCCCGGCCCAGCGTTAACAAACGCAATTCCCAGCAGACAACGAATGAGCAAAACAAAGCTGCCTTAAGAGGATTGGAGAGCTTCGCAATTGTGTCTAAAACTATGCCTCGGATTGTCTTGTGCTCAGAGAATTAGCGTGACATCACCAAAATGAAAATGCAGGCGTGAATGTTTTCCTGGTACCTCCAGTCTTACACGCCAACAAAACTTTTGAGTATGAGTGACTTTTTAAAGCCTAAGGGGAAAAAACCAATAAGCAACAAATAAATAAAAAGGTATAAAATCACAGGTAGCTTCTTCCTTCTCTTATTTACTTTTCTTACAAGTGTTTCTTACCAGTGAAGTGTTGCAGAATCCTTATTGGTCCGTGGAGTAAACTGTTCTTCCACAGAACATGACACCATAGGGTGTTAGTGCGACCTGCTGTTATAAGCAGTAACCTCAGGGGCTGAAAAACCAAACAAATGTGCCAAAAACTGCATTTCCTCTGATGGCATTTTGAAGCTGGCTCTATAAGTAGAGAAGTCTCCTTAGACTGCCGTGTAAAAGTGGCCAACGTTACAGCAGAAATGAAAATGTTTTCTGCTCGGCACTAAAAATAAACAAATGTTTGGCTTCTGAAGTTTACGCTGCCTTGATTGACAGGTGTCCTGTTACAGGGAGGAGGAGCTGGTCGCTCTCCGATTGGCCTTGTAGCCACTAAACTGAGTCACAAGACGTGACTTCTGCACTGGGCTTGTGGAGGATTTTATGAACCACCTGCATTGTATAATTGTAGCACTTCGAATTGTCCACGCTAGCATTTCCTGATAACGTAGAACTTCACCCCCTCATCACCTGATTCCAAATTCCTTTTACCCTGGAAGTTGGATCATTTATCAGTGAGTGATGGCAAACCAGAGTTGACCACATTCCAGTTGTAAAAGTCAGAAAAATTCTTGTTCAGACTCAAACCCGTACAGACGTGTTTGAAGGTAGCATTTTCAAATAAGAATGTCAAACTGTGTTTTTCAGTAAGTGTACAGAATGTTCTCTTGATAAATCATACAAAGCTACTCTAGTGATAAATATGTAGGTAGAAAGCACATGATCGGACCCCATTAAAATGGCAAAATTGGGCGTTCTTTGGTGAAGATGTGCACTTTTAGAGTGGAGAAAGCCATTGCATTGCTTTAATGTGGCATTTAATGTTCGATAGCTAGAACTGTAAGGGAGATACATTCAGGCTTCATACTTGGACTATAATAAAATGCATATGTATTTGCACTTATAAACAGTGCTGCAGCACCGTCACAGATAGAGCATGATTTTTGTTCAGTGTATTTAACAAGTCACAAAAAAGCTACATTTGTAGTACATCTTAAAACTTCTGTTGTAAGTTTATGCGTGCTGCTGGTACGCGACTGCCCCGACTTTCCAAGTGGGGGAGTTTAGCTGAAAGATTTCGACTGTGAACTCGGAATTTCTGACTTCCGGCTCAAAACACAGCACAGCATTGATATTGTAATTTGGTTTGGTTTGATCAAAATGCATATAGAACTCATGGTCATACCCATCTTTTCTATAGCATGTGGCTTTAAAGTGGAAGCTGAAGTGTTTTTGTGAAGAGTAGATGTGTGCTAGTGCTGTCACCTTTAGGTGGATCAGAGCTTGTCACCTGATTTGAAATCAAGCTTTACACAGATGTGTTTGAACAGCTGGCATTTCCAATTAAGAATGGCAAATTGTGTTTTCAGTCGGTTTTCACTCTGTTTTCAAAATCTTTCTCGAGATGAATCATTCAAAGCTATTATAGTGATAAATACAGTGGAAAGAGCATAATCGGTCTCCCTTAACATTACAAAATTCGGCACTAGCTTCAGTGAAGACATGTTCTGTCAGAGTGCCCTTCGAGTTGAAAAAGCTATTACATCACCTTAAAAAGGCATTTTATGTTTCATAGCTATGATGGTTCTGATTCTGCGCCGCTTATAGTGAATTCAAGCATCCTTTTCTCAAACTGTGAAGAAAACCAGGGCCCGGATGAATAAAACTCTGCATACAACTGACACTATTTACCCACAAAGGCTCAAATGTGCGTGCACCTTTTTGCATTTGCATTTCACACAAACATACACGTGTGCGGGAAAAGGTGTATGAATAGCATTTGTGCATCTGGCTCTTGGTGATTCATGGAGATTTCTTGTACTTTAAGGTTGGCCAATGTTCAAGTCAGGCAAGTCAGCACTACCCGTCTTGCGGCAGAGTGTAACATCTTGTCGTATATTACATTAGCATTCGTCTAAAGTGTTTGTTTGCCTGCTTGTGTTCCTGCATCTGAAGGCAGTGAAGTGACACATGCCTCCTGTATTTGTACAGGTGTCATTTATTGTATGTGGGCTGCTTGATTTCTGAGTCTGCATTTGTTTGTTTGCGTGCACATGCATTCACGTGTCCTCTTTCAATTCTGGAGAAGAGCAGAGGCAGAAAAATGAGCAAGAGAACGAAGGAACATTTGGATGAGAAATGAGCTGTCTGCGGAACACTAAGGAGATGTGTGAATGCAAACACATAATGGTGGAAATACACATCCTGTGTGGGCTTGTAGGATCCACCAGGCTCAGACTCAGAATATCTTGAGAGGCAGCTGAAGTGTGAATAACATAAACCAATGAAAAACTCACTTATTAGGAGGAAGAGAATTCCCCTGGAGAAAGGCATTGTTGTTCTGTTTGTGTTTGTGTGTGTGCGCAAATTTGGAAGGCAAGCTGGGTGTACAATTTTTATATTTCTTAATTGCTGGCAACATGTGGATTGAAAGAAGGGAATTTTTATTTTGCTGAAAAATCCATGACTTTCCCGTGAGATTTATTTCCAGCTACTAAACATGAAAAGATGAAAGCTTTTAAAAAAAAAAAAAATCAGATAAATAAGAGAAATTGATTCAGGAATATGTCGAGTTTAGATGGTAAAATGCACACTCTGAAAAGGCGGGGGAAACAGATGGCTGCGATAATATAGTCCCATTGTTGTTTGGGTGTATGCTTTTTTTTTACATTTCACTGGTGATTACAGAGAGTAATCACCACTCAACAGAGTTGGACATGTTTTTATGTCAGAGGAAAAATTCCTGATTATTTCGTACTCATTTTATGTATTTATAAGATTGTTCATGTAGACAAAGAAGATGCATATAAGTGACATTTGCAATTTACAGGCTAAAGTGCTCCCAGAGAGAGAAGGTGAGAGGTGACATTTTGACAGGAAGCAGTGGTACAAATGAGTACTTGAATATGTGGAAACACAGAGAGAGGAGTTTCGTAGCGATGTTGTGATTCTCCCTGTGGTTTTGCCACTAATGAGAACATCTGCATCAGTGAAACATACGAAATGAGAGAGCGAGATAGCCGAAGGGGAGCTTAGTCTGAGAGGGGAAAACAACTAGACTTGGAGACACGGAGAGCAGACGTGGTGCAAAAATACTTGAAAGAGCTAAATATGGTAAAAGGTTCAAAAAGGGGTTGAGAAAGATCGGGGTAGTGTTTTAACTGAATTTTCACAAAGCGGGGAAAAAAATCGGAGCCATCTCTTTATTGCATTCACTAACTCGTGTCATTTCGCCTCTTGATTTCCTCTTTGTCCCAAGGTGCCAGTGCCCAGCTCAGTTCGAGGGGCCTGAATGCCAGCAGAACAAGCACAGTTTCCATGGCAACGGCTATGCCTGGTTTCCTCCCATGATGCCCTGTTTCGAGAGCCATGTGTCGCTGGAGTTCATCACGGACGTGGCTGATGGCCTGGTGTTGTACAGCGGCCCCTTAGCGCAGCTGCAAGCCTGGGACCACGAGGACTTCATGGCTATAGGTAGGAAATGTGTTTATTTCGTGTTCTGTGTTTTCATTACTGGGGTCCAGTAAAGGAAAAATATTGATGCCTGAGATGACTATATTAGGGATCTCATTGGCTGACATCATACATAGCTAAGAGTAGAAAAAACTGCTGGGAACTCACTAAGAGCAGCTGAAACCTGGAGGGATTATTCGTACAAGTGCCGGCCTCATTATTTGACCATATTTAAAATGAATATCACAAACAATACAGAAAAAATAATATGTCCTGCCACATTCTGAGATGAGGAAGACATTACTTTTGCCTTTTATCATTACTTTATCATTTCTGGAGCAGCAGATAAATCCTGCAGATTGAGCTTCAGAACAAAGAGCGACTGTTTTATTCTTCCGCATTCTCCCCATCTTATGAACTGTGGTATTAAAAGTGCATAAATCATATATACTTCTCACCTTTTAGCATTATTTCAGACTCCCAAGGTTGCATTTCAGCAATTCTTGAAATAATGATGGCACTTTCAGCTTTGCAGTAATAAAAACTGTTTTGCTTAAGGGGGGCTTAAAAGTTAAGGTAATAGACATTTTTAGATGAGGTAAATAATGGAGGGATTTAGTGTGGGAGGATTAAGAAGAGGAGGTATCGTTTTTGTGTAGCTTTACTCTAAACAAACAAAACAGAATCCAGACTATGACTGTGAAACCCAAATGGAGGTGCTTTTCCCCCAGGTGGTACGTCTGTGGTTGCCAGCGGTACGTGAGAAATGTGAACTAATTAAAAAGAAATAGAAATAGAAACACCTAAGTGCATTTATTTTTTTATTTTTCCTTATGTAAATCATTGATATACTATCCTAAGAACAAAATACCTCTTGGGTAAACGGCGTGGTGCGGGGAAAAAACTAGAGACAAGCATCAGCATGTTCTCGTCTAGATGCTGTGTTGAGTTGAATATTTCAACTTGTGTGGTTGAATTTTACTGTTCATCAAGGCAAGTTGGATATGCACTCATCATTAGGTATGGCAGGAATGCTCAGTGCAAGTAAACAAGCGTCTCCAATTTCTGGTTTAATTCCCTGTGTATTAACTTGCAGTGCACTCAGGATTAGACAGTGACAGTCATGCATACACAATCCTGCTGTTCACTGCAGTGATGTATAGCGTGAATATTGGTAAGAAACTTTTGAAAATAAGTGTAAATTGAGCTTTATCAAGGTTTCATCTCTTAAGGGAAAATTGTGTCCCTTTGTTTTGTTGCAGTGGCAATATTCTTAAACTTTGAAGACAATAAATCTTCTTGACTAGAGGGCAGTAGGCAGGGATTATAGACAGATGGAAACAAAGAACAAATATCTTGTACATGTTGGTATATTTAGTGTTTTAATCTGAGAGACTAACACCTCCTTGTCTCTCTTGCTACTCCTTTCGCCTCGTATTGCTCCTCTCTCTTGGGAGAGATGCTGCTGTTCCATCACTGCCAAAGTAATATGTGTGGGAGGTGAAGTCCGCCTGGAGAGCCGGATGAGTTGTGTGTCTGTGTATTTGTGTGTGTGTCGAGTGTGTATTTGATGAGCAGGTTTGCAGTGTAAATCCTGAATTATTTCTTTAGCCTTTGTTGGTGTCAGAGGATCTGTGTGCGTTTGAAAGCCAGCCAGTTTGTGGGTCCTAAAGACTTAGGATTAGGTTAGTTGAGTTGTTAGTGGAGTCGGTGCACAGTGTGTAATTAGAGTCAGGCTGTACATATTTAGAGCTCTAATTAACTTGGGTCAAGGTTGACCTACTGCATGTAACTAATCCATGGGCAAGATTAGACTGTGCTGAAGCTTAATATTCCTGCATCACAGTATGCACCAAACTGCGTTATGGTAAAGAGCGTTCTTTACGGGGGGTTATTTACAGTATTTGTAGATGCACTGATGATCAAGATGGCGCCGCGGATGGCAGCCTCGGTACTGCGCTCTCTCGCACTTTTCTTGTTTCTGTTTATTTTCTGCGCTTTTGGTCACTCAGACCACATCACTTTCTCCAGAGATCAACTGCTAAACATCAGCCAGTCGTCTCACGATAGTTCTTATCCATTTTTCACAAACCTGGAAAAGTTTTAATTTTAGTTGGAGTTGGAGGCGCAGCAGCTCTCTGTGGCTCCTGGAGAAGACGTAGACGGGGGAGTCGCGCTGGTGAAACTACGTCGGCGAGGATTCGGCACGGCACTCCCCTCCATTCACCTCGCGAATCTCCGCTCTCTTCCAAACAAAGTCGACGAATTACTGCTAACAAGGACTTTGCACGCTCTGCTGCCCTCTGCTTCACTGAAACCTGGCTCAGTGAGCGAGTCCCAGACGCTGTCTTAAATCTGCCGGGCTTCCAACTCCACCGGGCGGACCGCGAAACGGCGCTCTCAGGGAAAACAAAGGGTGGTGGAGTCTGCTTCTACATTAATGAAGGTTGGTGTACTGATGTCACAGTGTTACAGAAACACTGCAGCCCACACTTGGAAAGTTTTTTCATCAATTGTAAACCGTTTTATTCACCGCGGGATTTTTCTTCCTTCATGCTGGTCGGAGTTTACATCCCTCCTCAGGCCAACCCGAATAACGCACTGTGCGAGCTGGCTGACCAGATTACCACCCTGGAAAGGAATTCCCGGCTCTCAGCCAACGACCCAGCGTCAGTGTGGAGGGGCCTGCAGTAAATCACCAGCTACAGCCGCCCCCCACCCACTGTTGAAGCAAACAAAGACCTGGCCAACGAGTTAAACACTTTCTACTGCAGGTTTGAGACGGACAGACTCCCATGCCTCACCCTCCCCTCCCCAGAGACATTGCTTCAGACATTGACCCCCAACACACCTTCCACCTCTCCCCCCTTCACCCTCCCCAATCCAGACTCAACGACCTCCATCACACCTCTCACCCCCCTTTCCTCCTCCCTGAAACTCAGAATACACACTGAGGATGTGAGCCGACTATTTCAGAAACAGAAGCCCAGGAAAGCCCCTGACCAGACGGTGTCTAACCCTCCTGCCTCAAAACCTGTGCTGAACAGCTGGCTCCCATCTTTACTTGCATCTTCAACAGATCCCTGGAGCTGTGTGAAGTTCCCTCCTGCTTCAAACGCTCCACCATCATCCCTGTTCCCAAGAAACCCACCATCACAGGACTGAATGACTACAGACCTGTCGCCTTGACGTCTGTGGTCATGAAATCCTTCGAACGACTGGTGTTAGCCCATCTGAAGGACATTACAGGCCACCAGCTGGACCCTCTGCAGTTTGCCTACCGGGCAAACAGGTCGGTGGATGATGCAGTGAACATCAGGCTGCATTACATCCTGCAACACCTCGACAGCCCGGACACTTATGCCAGGGTCCTGTTTGTGGACTTTAGTTCGGCTTTTAACACCATCGTGCCTGAACTTCTCTCCTCCAAACTCTCCCAGCTCAGCGTGTCACCAGCTACCTGTCAGTGGATCACCAGCTTCCTGACAGACAGAAAGCAACAAGTGAGGCTGGGGGAGATCACCTCTGAAACCCGGTCCCTCAGTATTGGTGCCCCTCAAGGATGTGTCCTCTCACCAGTACTGTTCTCCCTCTACACTAACGACTGCACCTCCAAGAACTCGGCTGTTACACTCCTAAAGTTTGCAGATGACACCACTGTCATTGGCCTCATTCAAGATGGTGATGAGTCTGCATACCGGCAGGAAGTTGAGCGGCTGGTACTCTGGTGCAGTCAGCACAATCTGGAGCTGAACACTCTTAAGACTGTAGAGATGACAGTGGACTTCAGGAGACATCCCTCAACTCTGCCCCCCCCTTACCATATAAGACAGCCCTGTGTCGACTGTGAAGACCTTCAAGTTCCTGGGTACCACCATCTCCCAGGACCTGAAGTGGGAGACCAACATCAACTCCATCCTCAAAAAGACCCAGCAGAGGATGTACTTCCTGAGACAACTGGGGAAGTACAGTCTCCCACAGGAGCTGCTGGTCCAGTTCTACACTGCGGTCATTGAGTCTGTCCTGTGCTCCTCCATCACAGTCTGGTATGGAGCAGCCACTAAACAGTACAGGAGCAGACTGCAGCGGACTGTACGGGCAGCAGAAAGGATCATCGGCGCCCCCCTGCCCTCCATCCAGGACCTGTACCTCTCAAGAACCAGGAAACGGGCAGGGAAAATCATCACAGACCCCTCACACCCTGGACACAGACTTTTTGATCTGCTGCCCTCTGACAGACGGTACAGAAGCCTGCAGACCAGGACCACCCGACACAGGAACAGTTTCTTTCCCCTCGCCATCTCCCTCCTAAACAGTTGACCTGTCACACTGCTCCCACTGCCAGACTGCAACTGCACCTTATGTACATTCTGTAGTATTCATTCCACCTCCTTTCTGTATTTTATGTATATAAGTTTAGATTGATTATTTATAGTTGGTTTACACAGCTTTGTGTATGTATGTGTAATGTATATATAGACACGTGTGTGTGATTTACATTGCTGTGCTTGAGAGCCACCATCTACCGGAACCAAATTCCTTGTATGTGTCTGCACATATACTTGGCCAATAAACACGATTCTGATTCTGATGCGAGCTAGATATGTGATCATTTTGCCTGTAATCTCCACGCTGGATTTTGAATTGATACTAATAATAATGTCAGTGTTACCATTAAAAGTATAAATCCAAGTTCAATAGAATGCGGGTCTCACCTTCATGAGTTTGGGCATCGTTTCTTTTGGTTTTTGTTTGAAAGAAGTTGCTGATACTGTTGTTTTTTTTGGGTGGGGGGTTAGTTAGTGAAAGTTGTACTCAGACGCTGACGGACATTTAAACCATGTATAACTGGCGAGTGTAGAGTAGCAGAGGTCTTGTGTCTGGCAGATTTCTGAGGGTGTTTTCACACATGTAATACATTTACTCTGGTCCGATTCAGTTGAGGAGTAGCTTAACTCGTAGCTTTTTGCCACGCTTTGGTTTATTTTCCAAGTGGACGATATTGCATCATAAACCATGTGAGAATGTTGCGTCTGCTCAGTGGCCCCATGTGTCTGGGGCAGAAGCAACAAAAGTAAATACAGGAAGAACGTGCTGTGTTCTGCACTATTGGAGAACACAGAGAATTTATGTTAGTCGCTAGCTTGTACAGACCTTTGCACATCTATAGGGCCTTACCGCATTGAGAATACAAAGCATATATGGCTAAGGGACATTTTTTTTAGCTCACACCTGTAATGTACACCAGGTTGTTTTTCTGTGGACCAGAGTTGGATCACATTCACACCATAAACGCACCGCGCTGGAGTTCATCCAAAGGGTGTGGTTGTTTTTGTCCGCACCCGACTGCAGTTATTGTGTTCACACCTGTACAAATGAACCACTTCAAGTGGAAAAACAAACCAGAGTTCGATTTAAACGCACTAAACTCTGCGGGTGTGAAAAAACACCCTGAGGTATTCGAGAGCTAGACAGCCAGGAGGTAGTGGAACCGAGGAATATATTGTCAAAGCTAGTTGTTGGACTGGCCTTGGTCATTTTCAAAATTTTAAAATACCACCCAACCACAGTTCACGTAGTATGTACCTGTACCTGTCGCCTCATATTATGTAGAGAGCTTGCAGCAAATTCTCCTTGGCAGCTTCATTATTTGCTCTGAGAACAGACTTCTCCATCTGCAAACTTTCCATTTAGATTCATGCACCATGTAAGGGAAATGTAACATTGTAGAAGTCAAGATAATATTTTGAGGGCTACAAAACAGGTTTGCAACCACGATACAGGATCCTTCAACCACCACTAAGTTAAACCGCTGTTGATGCACATATCCAAACAGATTTGTACTGTCATTCATCAAATTTCCCAAACCGAGTGAAAGTCATTAAAGCTTTTCAAGTCTGGGCTGTATTTCTGAAGGAGGTGGCCTTGTTCGTCTACTCGTAGCTTGCATATTTCAGTTGTGGTTGCTCTACGCAGCTGAACCAAGTAATGGGTGATGTTTTTCTAGTTTAAAGCAAAGGTTCTCAAAACCTTTGACAGTTTTCTACCAAACTTTGTCTTCCACAATGTCTGACACTTTACTGCAGATCTGACATTCACTCTTTTACACAACTGCTAGAAACCTCCTGTTAAGGTAAGGAGAGCGAATACTGACGCTATACATTGATTGATAGCAACTGATGATTGGCATTCAGTGGGCTGTTTATATTCCAAATGTGATGCCCAGTGTTGACTAATATAAGCCACTGTATTTCTATTTCTATACACATCCTTTCCAACCTTTTGTTTTCTCCCACTCTGACCCCAATTTTTTTTATCAATCACTTACAATACACTAACATCCAGGTTTAATTTTAATGAAACGAAATCCTCAAATGAAGAGCAACAACAAGCTGTTCTGTGTTCTCCATGTAAAAATCCCATTCAGCTCCATGTTCTTGCAGCACTGGCTCTGTGGCTCCCCAGTGGAACCCCCTTATCACTTTGAAAACCTGTTTGAAACAGTCCTTGATGTTTATATCAGCACATTTATTCTAAAAAGGGGCCTTCAATTAACATTTAACATTTTGTCTTTCAGACAAGTTTGGGAGTTTACAGCCATTTTCAGATAGTAGTGGATGATTTTCCAGATAAACACAATTTATCCTTTTAGCTTTTGCAAAATAAACATTCATAAAACGACCACTTCCTGAACTATTATCGATAATACTTAATAATCCACCCACACCGAAAACACAAAGAACACATTTACCAGCTGCAGTCGGGGGAAAAACCTCAATAAAATCTGATATAATGATCATTGAATTGGCATTGCAGGATTTTTAATAAAAAGGATCACCATATATAGTAATAGCCAGCCTTTCATACACAAACTGTGTACAGATGTTTTTTCTTCAGCATCACCTACATATCAGACAGAAATGAAGGAAGTGAGAATAATGTCCAAAAATGCATGTCTATATACCATGAAAATTATTATTTCGATGACTTCACTGTCCTTGTGTAAATTAACTGCACTCAAAATAGGAAATCTAACGTCCAAAAGTAAAGGAAGCTTGCATTGAAATATAATAAACAATGAGCTGCCATGAGCACATTAACATAAAGCACAAAGCTGATGAGAAGAAAGGGACAAAAAAAAAGCACCATTTTAAGGTGACACAAACTCGCTGACTGCACTATGAACCTGATTTCTCGAAACAAAAAAAACTTGTTTTGTTCAAATATAATTGAAAGAACAGCTTCGAGCATCCGCTTCTCCCGCTGATGCTCAAAGCGCTAAACTGGATTGATGCTTAATTACGAGAGGAATCAGAGAAAATGGGATGATTCACTCCCAAATCGGATGCGCTGTGGACTGAATGCTGAAGGTCTCATTCTGACATGAATCCATTATGAGTTCAAGAGCTGCTCAGAAAATTACATCGTAAGGTTGGAGGGATTCACGCCAACTAATGCAGGACTGAAAATGTAGTTTGAAAAGAGAATTACAATAATAAGAAAAGAATTGGAAGAAAGAGGGGAAATGTGCATTTGAAGGATCAAAGCGAGGACAATATGAAATGTCAGGTGGATTCAAAGGAGAGTGCTGCATAGCCTCGTTTTTCTACTCATGACTTTGTATCGCGCTAATATAAAGCCAGGATTTTCATTTTGAATGTATTGCTTTTGTATGTGTGAAACAGGCTTGTTATTAAGCCTTGTTAGGGCTGCTGTCCATCGCGGTTGATCAAATTTGCCAGTGCTTCACAGAGACACACACGCAAACTTCCACTTCAGCTTTTTATTGAGATGCTGGTTTGCTGTTCCAAAGCCACCCACTCATCCGCCCTTTATCCCGCCGGAGGGCAGCTGTAGCAAGCCAGCCCTGCTGTGTAGGCCAGAGAAGGTGTAAGGCACTCACACACATAAATGCACACTGGGAACATCGCCGTGTACTACATCCAATCTTTGGCCACTCAGGGAGAAGAGATTACATGGTTATAACACAGAGTTGGTGGAGTTAGTGCGTGTACGTGTGCAGGGCTGAATAATACCCATACCTAAGCTGACCTCTTCTGTTCTAGCTAAGACCAGAACATTGGATGTTCCATTAAATCCATTTACCTTTGCTGGCATGTGAGCTTAAAATGTACATAAAGGCATTTTAAGCTTAGGACGACCATGTTGAATAGCAGCTCAGGGTCAGTTTGTTCTACGCTAAGCTCCGGTTGCACGTTTTCATGCGTGGAGCTCATCCAGATTTCCAGCACAAAAGAGCAGCAGTCAGAGAACAATATTTAGTTTTGCTTAACAATGCTTTACAGATACTGTATTCAGGAATAACCTTTTCAAATAATTAGTCAAGAGGTGCTTCTCGTGCCACGAACAAACACCAGCTGTGCGGCGCTGCTTTTGCGTGAAAACAATTTTTCTGGTTATTTTAGGACCTGCTTCGGGGATGCTAGTTAATCAGTTATTTAGATTGCAGTGCATGTTAGAGCGTGCTGTAAAAACAACATAACGAGATGCAAACATAAAGCCGGTCCCTACGGTAAACTTTATTTGCACACTGTTGAGTTGAACTGCTGAGCTGAATTTAATTTCTAAGCATTAAAACTATACCATTAGCAAATAACAGCACAGGGCAGACACAGAAGACTTGCATCAGTATATCAAACACATAAATGGTTGTCACTTTGTATCTATCTATCCATATATACTTCTGGTTCATGGGGTGCTGGAGCCTATCCCAGCTTTCGTAGGGCGAGAGGCAGGTGCACCCTGTCACATAGAGACAGGCAACCCTCACATTCACACCTGTCTCCAGTTAACTGAACCCCATGTATGTTTTTTGGACTGTGGAGGAAGCTCGGGTACCCGGAGAGAGCCCACACATATGCAGGGTTGTAATGCGAACTCTACAATAAATGCCTCAGGCTGGATTCAAACCCAGGACCTTCTCACTGTGATGCGATAACATGCCGCTTTCTCCATGAAAGCCTGACTGGGAAGCTGAAAAAACAAAACACAAATCTATGTCCCAGCTGTGAAAGAAGAAAAAAAGATTTGGGTGAGCGAAAATTGATATGAATCGTTTTCTGTGTGTGTATTTATAGGCTGGCTTCCTATTATTTCCATTTGACATTACAGATTTGACAAGTGTGGCACTGTCCTCGCTGCCCCTCCACCTGTCTGACTGACATTTACTTTGACATTGTCTGTACCGCTTGTCACCGCTTCACAGCGTGACCCCGCGGTTATCCAATCTCTAATATACTTATTTACCTCAATGCACCTCTGTTACACACGGCTACAATGGTTGCGTCAAAGGCAGATTATGTGCCCTATTTTAATCAAGCACAACAAGTGCAAAGCAGTAGGTTCTCGGCACGACTGTGTGAGCATCTCTAAGCACACCTGCTATTTTGGTTCCCGTATGTGCAGCAGCTCAAAGCTCATATTGCTGAAAGAGTTGTGCCAATCACAGTGATGCATGGCAGCAACAGCTCAACAAATAAAGAAACAGCCTTTCCAGGAAATCATATTTTGAAATGTGCTTATTTGCTTTCTTGTATAAGGACTGGAAGCTACTCTGGCTCTCCAGAGAGAGACTGAACTATTTCTCGATGGGTTCACCGAGTGAGTTTTGGAGTCGCCGCTAGATTGACAGGCAAGTGAGAGGAACCAGGAAATCACTGCACCTGCCAAGATATTGTCCCACGCAAAACCCCAAGAAAACTACAATTACAGTCTCGACATTACAGGTGACACGAGTGGTATCAATCATCTGGCTCAAAACACAAAAAGAGTATTTTCCGAAATGTCAAACCATCCGTTTAACGACCCACGTTGCGTTTCTATATGTTGCTTGAAAGTCCATAAAATTTAATGTAATGTGCCTTCGAGTCTGGCAGCTTGACAGTTTTATTAGCGCTGCACATATAGCGGCTCTCTTAGCATCAGGATCCGGCGTGATCAGCAGTGCCGCAGTTTGACCTCGGCTGTTATTAGGAGATTGTTTGTTGCGGTAATGATTTGTGCCCAGTGAGATCAACAGTAAATGACAAACATGACTGCAAGCGTCTGAGGTGCTCAGACAAACACACAAAACTGCTCTCCCACTCACAGACACACAAAGTGTTCCAGCCAGGGGGCTGCGCTTGTCCAATCGATAGACAAATTAACAACACAAATTAAATGTGTGCAATTACAATGCCCTTGCGGAATGAGCAAAGTTGGCCGGCAGGGAGTCAGATAAGGCTTGCCGAGAGTTTGTGTTTATTTCAACTTTTCTCTTGAACCAAGAGGAGCATATTGTCTCGACTTAATATAGATGTGTATTTGTTGATATTGTGCTGCTATACCAAAGGAGGTCTGCATGATGAATTAAAGCCATAAATACAAAAGAAAATGGATTGAGCGAACAGCAGCACACATAAATACACAGATTCGCTTTGGCATTACCTTCAATTTCCACAGCTATGTAGCAGCACCCCCCAGCCTAGCTCTACTGTGGCTTTCAAATGGGAACTGCTGCTGGATGTGGAGATCCAATATGCGTCGGCTGTGGGGCTAGCTAGCTAGCTGACAGATCGTTTATACAAGACGTTCTGTGCTATATTCTCGCTGTTTCGCCTGCTGATTTGTACACAGACTGACTTCTGTGGGAACTTGTGTACATGCGACTGCGTTTGTGTGTTTGTGTGTGTGCGCGCCTTTTAGGAGGGGGGTTATGTGTGTAGCGGTGTGATTTGTAATGCTGTTTATGCAGTCCATATGCTCTCGCTGTGACTCCTGTGTATCCTCGGGCCGTCAGACGAGGAGGACATTTTTCATATTTAAGAGCCCCCCCCCTCCACCTCTGTGGGAGTTCAAACCCGACTTGCACACAAAGCATACACTTTCTCGCCCTCTTAGTCTTTCTTTCTCTCACTCTCTTTGCCTCTTGTCGCTCTCAGAGTAGGAGGTAATGAATTACGTATGAGTAGCAGAAACGAAGCACGGTTATGTGGATGAGCCCTTTAAGAGCAAAGTCTTGTCTTAACCCCTGGTACACCCAGAGCATTTAAAAAGAACGCTGGTCCCTATGAAGATGTTCCCATCTGGCCTGCCAGCCCGCTGCACTTCCTGCTAACCTCTCAATCCTTTTCTTCTTTTCCTAACCGGCTCTGTTTGTTTGTCTCTGTGTTACTCTTTCACTCAGTGGGCTTCTGTTTGCCAGAGCACCAAAGGAGAAGTTCAACAGTAGTTCTTATGCTACAATTATGTTGGGAACAATAAAGATTTTTATTACTATGTTATTTTATCAGTGACAGATAAAATAGTAATAACTGCATATCCAGTGACTCTTTACTTAATATGCAGAAGACAGCTGAGGGATGGAGTGTCTTCTTCACCTTGGTAGGTATATTCCTGGAGACGAAAGTAATCACACAGTGTGGTGTCTCACATCATTCAAGTGACCCGTGGTCTAATTTTTTCAGTGTAGCAGCCGGGACATTTGTGACCTCATAGATGATATCATACTCTTCCGTCAGCTCGCAACAATATCACCAGTTCCTACAATGTAGTTTATAAATAAACCAATAAAAATGCTTTAACCTCCTAAGACCCGAACTCATTCATGGCATGCATTTTTAATTTCTCTTTGATATTTGGGCATATTGGGACCTGATGAATGCAAAAACTACGGAGCCCCGCAGGGGACATGGGAGAAAAAAAAATTAAGACTGACTTTTGCGAGATCTCGCAAAACTAACTCGGGATCTCGCAAAAGTTTTGCGAGATCTCGCAAAACTAACTCGGGATCTCGCAAAAGTTTTGCTAGATCTCGCAAAACTAACTCGGGATCTCGTAAAAGTTTTGCGAGATATCGCAAAACTAACTCGGGATCTCGCAAAAGTTTTGCGAGATCTCACAAAACTAACTCGGGATCTTGCAAAAGTTTTGCGAGATCTCGCAAAACTTTTAGCCGCATTCTTCGGACGCCGGCTCGAAGCTGACCGGGAGGTCGAGGCACGATGTGCCGGGAAAGCGGTATTCCTCCCGGCTGTAGTAGGTCAAGACCTACTACAGCCGACCTACAGAGGTCGAGACCTCCCGTTAGCTTCGAGCTAACGGGAAGAATGCAGCTAAAACTTTTGCGAGATCTCGCAAAAGTTTTGCGAGATCCCGAGTTTGTTTTGCGAGATCCCGAGATAATTTTGCCAGATCTCGCAAAAGTCCGTCTTAATTTTTTTTTCTCCCATGTCCCCTGCGGGGCTCCGTAAAAAACAAAGAATTACCAGATTTTTTTTTTACCTAATTTTTGTTTCTAAGAAAAATGAGAGCCACATATGAGGATATTTGTTTAAAATTTTGATAGAACAATAACAGTATAACGTCCTCGTAAGTGGATATCAGGCCCTTGTAGAGCAAAATTGAGTATTTGGTCTAAATAACCCAAAGTGTGGTGTCCACAAGGTTAAATGAGCTTCAGTTCAAAAAGCCAAGATTCGAGAATGTTGTCAGAGATCAAAGATCGCAGAGGTTAACCATGGAGTGAAGCATCCACCTGTGCTGAAGCTTGTACGCCTGTGACAGCGGGTGCTGCACTAGATTTCCTAATTGCTTTTCCTGTTCAGGCTCCAGCTTTTCTCACATCCAGTCGGCAAGAGGAACGGCAGACTGTATATAAAAGACAGTTGTAGCCTCCAGGTCTCCAAATTGAAGTCAGTGGAAAAGTGCACTAAAATTTCGATTCTCTTTAATGGCATCCATGGGGTGACTCCTCTGGTTGCAAAAAAGAAATGTAATTGTTTGAAAGTCTGTGAGAAAACAAAACTATTACTCACTTCTGACATTTTGAGTATATGGGATCAAACTAGTATGTCCTTTTTAGCAGCAAAAAGAATGCAAGGTGAAGGTGCTTTTATTGTGAAAGCGGTCTAGGAAGTGAGGACAGTGGCACAGGTTTGTAGCAGATTTTGGGAAACATCAGTGGTGAATAATCCTGACGTTCTGTGGTAGAAATAAACAAAAGGTATTCACACGCGCTTTGATTGATGTTAGTTGCTCATTAACAAAAACAAAGAATAATTCAATCAAATAAAAATCTTGACTTCTGTGATGATTTTAAAAGATTAAAGCATTTTTTTGTCTGTTTTCTCTGCTCATTACTTTCTTCTCGCTGTTGTTTTGTTTGCATTTTCTGCCCATCTGTTGTCACCTTCTCTCATCTGCTACTTTCTCCCAGCTTTGTCCCTGCTGTCACTTCCCCCCTCCCACCATTACTTTTTCCTCGTGTCCTCTCCTTGCGTTTTTCCTCCTCCTTTCCCCTCCCGCTTCTCTCCCATCCATGCTTCTTATTCCTTCTTTCCTTGTGTTGCGTCTTCCCTGCGTTACTTTCTTGACACCTCTGAAGTTTGTTTTATTCTCCTGAGGAATGTCACGTCAGTCCTGACAGGTAGGCTTCTTGGCAGCGGCGGACAATCAGCTGGTCAATCTGCAGTTGAGCTTGTTTTGGGTGCCTGTTTGTGTGTGCACTTTTCTGCACCTGCCTCCACCTGTGTGTGTTTGTTTGTTTTTTAATACATTCACAAACTGTTTTTCTGTTAGGTTTATGCAGGTGCCCTTTTCTGGCTGTCACTGTATTACCAGCTTGGACTTATCTGGATGCTGCAGTGTTGGAGGGTTTGGGGTGAGCATTGGCATAAAGATAGATTCAAGATAAGAAGAAATTCCCCTGAGGGTGGGGATGGGGCAGTCTGAAGAATTGCAATTGAAAGACTTAGATATGCGAGATAAAGAAGAAAAAAAGTTGAAGGGTCCCAAGCAGGACAGTAAATGAGAAGGGAATGAATGAGGCAGCTTAAATGTCGGGGAATGAGCTGAGCCTAAAGAGAACAATGTACAAGTTAAACAAAGGAGGAAAGCTCTGACTTGAACTGATATATTGAATTTACACTGTTCTTTTTGGTGAATTGTCTGGCCTTGGCCAATGTATTAAAATTAATTGGATCATTCCTGAAGTGTTGCATCTACTCATCCTGCAGCTCAATGTCCAGGAAATTGAATGGGAGTTGAGAGGAAAAGAGAGGCCAGCAACAAACTTGCTCTAGCTGACTGCGGTTTGAAAAATGAAAGTGCCAGGGCTTTGTTTTTCTTTTTTCCTATATGAGAGGTAGCGTAATGAAGAATGGGGCTCTCATCACAAAGCCACATCTCAGGCTTGGCAAAGCAATTATAAAAGACCAGCTTATCATGTGCTCACTAGGACCGAATTTCAACAAGTCCTCCAAATAAATAATGATATTGGTCGTTCAGAATGGCCTGCGCAAGCGTTCCACTTTAAACATGTGGAAAGGCCAGTGTGGCTATGGCTGACCTACAGGAAGCTGAAAAGGAGAGTTTGACTCTCTCTTGGTATGTATGTGTTTCTTTAGGTTTCACTTTCAGCAGCTGGTTTTACCCACTGTTAAGGTGACCTAACGGAGACAGGTACTATAGACTGAAATGTTAATACAGCTAAACTACAAAAATAAATAGGTTACTTTATTTGCATCTATTATGTGGAAGACAAATGTTGTATACAGTATTTTATTTTGAATGCCAGCTTTCCAATCTTTTTCATTAAGCAGTCTATACAATAAGCCAAATGCATCTTCATTAATTCCTTTTTAAAAACTGTTATTTAAGCAGCTCTGTCTGGTAATGATGGTGTTCAGCAGGGATGCAACTGTAGATCAGGACTTCTTTTTATGAGCTGGACAATTCTTTAGATGTTGACCGCAAACTGGAGTCATTCTCCGGTGGTGAGGGACATGCTGTGCAGAACCCATATAAAGTGAGATATCAGGTCACCTCTTGCACTCTTTAGGTTTAGGAAAAGATTTGTAGAGAGAAAAAGACACTTTTAGAAGGGAGCTGACAACACACTGAAAAACAAACCTATTGAATCTCCTCAGTAAAATTGGTAAAACCGTTTGCATTTGATTGTTTTTTAGTATATTTTGGACCATGTTTTCAGTAAAGAGTACCCAGACCTAACAGCTAAAATACATGCTAATGTCAAATGTAATGTCTAACATTCCTCAATAAATTACACAACTAATAACATTAGCTCTTAATCTCTTTGCAGTGATAACTGAGGAAACGTCCTTCTTGTCACAATGGCCGCGGGCCGATAGCTAAATTGGACTCGATTGCAGATAACCACAAACAGAGACGGCTCAAACGTTTTGCAGTGTTTATTATTTAGTCAACCAGTGAATTCGTGACAAGGAGTTGCAAACGAAGTAGCCGTGGGTCAGTAGGGGGGATGAATGGGGATTTAGCAGGTTGCGACGGTTAAGAAGCTGTTGCGTTGGTGATTGGCGTGAATCTCGCTTTGAGGGAGAGGCGGTGGTAGTCCAGGGGAGTAGTGGAAAGGCTGGCAGACCTGAGTTCCGCTGTGTCCAAGGCAAGGTGGTGAGTGAGGCTGGAGGGCAGGCAGGTGAGGGTCCTCGTATTCCTTATGAATATGAAGATAATCCAAGGCGAGCTGGGGTTGAGGGTGATGACAACGAAGGTCCAGGAAATCTGAAGCACACGAAACCAAGGTTAACAATGAAAAAGTGGCACGCGCATAAAAAGCCGCAGAGTCAATACCAACGTGAGATCGTTGATGAACTGGCAGTGAAGGAGAGTCTGAGGGGACCTTAAATCCTCAACCTGATTGCCCTGAATCAGTCTCAGGTGTGCAGGACTGCAGCAGGGAGATGGCTCCGCCCAGGGGTGGAGACCAAGGAACTCAGGTGCCTGATAGCACTTTCCAGTCGAGTCTCCAGATCCTGACACTTCTTAATTATTTTGACTATTTTTTCTTCATTACACCGTAACAATGTGGCAAGTTGGTGCAGGTGAAAAGCAAATGTTAAAAGTTGCTATACCGGGAATTTAACCAAGAACTAATAGTTCAATTCCCAATGCTGTTGGCTTTTGTGCCCATGTGACATACACTGTAACCAATTAGCTATCTGGTTACTCCCAGAGTTTATTTTTAACACTACAGTTAATGAGTCTCACTATATTAATGCAAGGATGGTCATCAACACACCGCCACTCTACATTCATGGTGTCAGACACGTGGCTACTCAAGAAAGCCATCGTCTATCATTGTTCATCAGCATTGCTAATAACTTTACTTATTTAAGGAGAAATTTAGGTTTGTTGCAAAAAATCAGACACAGGCTCCAGATGTAGATGTAAAATGTATTTACACTTATTAAATATTTTATGTCATTTTCTGACAAACATTACTTGTGTTAAAAAGAAGAAGAAGAATCTGCATGGGTTGCATTGAACTCTCTGGCATCTTTTCAGTGATAATGTTTTTGCACACAAACATTAAAATAATCACATCTGAATACATGTCATAAGTGAGGCTGATAAAAAAATAATAAAATAAAAACAGTGCTGCACAAAAGCACGGTAAAAAGTGAAAGCTGTCAGTAGAAAGCAATGGTGACTTATTTGAAAGTGGCACAATGTAAAATGTCAGTTACCGTGAAGAAGTTAATGAAAGAGTGAAGCAAGTCAGGAGGTAAAAGACACAGACAGGAGATGAAAGAGTGCTGATAGGCAGACTGACATCGCAAGAAATGCAGCAAGAGGGATGACGAAAGCAGAGCTGAAGTCAGACACACACGGCGGATTGAAGAGCGCTAAGAAGGGAATTTGATTTTTGTCAGCCTCTTTTGACTTCAAACTTCAACTGACTGCAGCGTGAAGACAAATGTCAGAGTGCAGAAGTTGTGAAATTGATGCCAGAGTTTTTTCTGTCTTAATTATAATCCTAACATATACTGAAAGTACTTCACTTCGCCAGACTCGGAGTTAACAGAGAAAAGCCAAATGGGAGTATTCTAAATGAACCCTAAGAACAAATGCTTTAGTTTAAATTAAATACCTAATTCTGGCAGTGGGTGTGTGGGATTGTAGCTTAAGGGGGAGGGGGGGGGGCAGTGGGTAAAACTGGGAATAATAAGTTGTTGGACATGAACTGTGACGGCCTATTATTATTTTTAATTGAATATAGCCAACAGAGACATGCTGCCGTATTGACATGAGCCATAATTTCAAAACATAATTACGACATATTTTGTGAAGTCGCTGCAGTCACATTTGTAACTCTTTTCACTAATTTCTAATTGGATCGTACTCTTCATAAGTTTTTTTTCTCACCGCTGGAAAGTGGAAGTGCAGACTGTGGACTAATGGGACAGTAAAAAAGTTCTTAATGTGATGATCAGCTTCATAAGAGTCATGCACGAACGTGACCTACTTTTCACGAGCAATGTCAGAGACAGTATATAAAAGAAGGAGGTAGCTATGGTGGCATCACCCTCTGGTTTAAATGTGTTATGATCAGCAACATCCTGGATTTCTTAGAGCCAGAAGTGACCATATCAGCCAAGTGTAGCGAGTTTTATAGTGTTCCATATAACTTGTACACAGTTTAGTGATTCATATTAGGTGGTGGGGGGACGTCTAGCTGATGACACCAGCTATAGCTATCTGTATCAGGAGCTACCTGCCAGTCAACACAGCCACACCTCTGTGAATTCAAACTTTACAACTGGATTGGTTATATATGTAATTTAGTGTATTTTTAAATGAACCTCTAGTGCTCATTTCAGGAAATGTAGTTTTGGATACTGCTTCACCCAGAAGTTGCCATTTGAACATTAGAAGTGATAGGAACGACGATGAAATGACCCAGATTTATCCGTTTGCCTTAATGAAAACAGACCCCGGAGACTCTTTGAACACTGTTGGAACCATTAGAGGCCTAAAAATACTTCAATGAGTGGATATATCGGAGACCTTTTTCCACTGAGTCAATAAATTGACATTTAGAAAGTTGTGGGTGAGAGTTCTGATGCAGACTAAGTACAAGCTGCTGTTACGTGAACTAAGAAGTCCCTTCAGTCCCACAGTATAAGCAGATGTTTAGTGTTCACTGTTATGTGTCAGCATGAACTTTTGAAGTTCGGCACGCGTGATGATGGATTGCCAATGCCGGTCGGTCTCTTATTTCCTTACACATGGTGCAAAGCACACAGGCAGTCTTAACCACTTCATTAACTTTTAATTTCCCATTTGAGTAAGTCAGAAAATAGAATGTAATAACTTTTGTCTGATGTTTGTTGACTGCCATGAAGAAAAAAACTAGATCACAGCAGCCTCTGTGCAATAATCCTCATTAGAGCAAATATACAGAGACAATATTGGCAATTTGGTACATTATGTTGGGGTGCATTCTTTAATAAATAACTTTTCATACACCACTTAATTCTTTGGCATACATTATCCTGTTACAGTGGTTTTGCTGCTGTTTTCGAGACTTCAGTACCACCACCAGATTGGTTGTCAACAGAGCTAAAAAGTGCTCATATTGCAGCTCTGAAAACTAATTTCTCAACTCACCCCTCACCTATCATCCCTCTCGTTTTCTTTCTCTGTCTAGAGCTAATAGACGGGACCCCCACCTTGAAAATCAACCATGGCTCGGGCACAGTGGTGCTACAGTTGCCAGGCAACGTGAACGTGGCAGACAGGCGGTGGCATCGGCTGGATGTCCGCAGCAACAGCAAGGTGGGTCGCTCTCTCCATTTAACAGCAGCCATCATCTATTTAGCAAATAAGTTCAAATAAATTCACATCGCACTGAAAAAATATTTTTTTTATCCAGTTTTAATGAGATTGTTTTTGTTTTGTTTGTTTTTTTTACTTTTAAAGGCACATCTAATATTGTCATGCACATGAAACACGTGAATTTGTAAATATGGATTTTTCTTTCTTGAATATAATTTGTTCTTACCTTTACCATACATTGCATTCACCTTCTGCAATCATGTATAAATGTCACTGTCTTTGCATTAGGGGATATGATGCAGTAAGTAAGCTGCTCCTTTAGTTGTGCAGATTGTGAGTAACAAGCCTACAGTTCATTTATTTAAGTAACATTAGCACCAGAGTGATTCTGGGTTTTTGGCCCACGTGCTAAGTGATGAATCAACCCAATGTTGGTTGAAATATACTGGCTGCTTTACTTTGTATATACATATAAATGCATGCGATGTGTTATTAATCTTGGATAAAACGACAGTAGTGCGGTAATTTTTTAAAAACTTACCAGAAATGTATTGCACAAGATAGTTAGCAGTTTTACAGGAACACCCCGCGCTCTTCTGGTCGCTCTTCTGGTTAAAATATATGATGCACACTTTTGAAATTACCCCAAACATCAGATAACAGCCCAGAATAGTCCACTAATATTCCTTCAAAATGTCCTTGTATTCAGAAGATTTAAATTGGCAATTTCTTGGGAATACTTGTTAATTTCTTAACATATAAATGCACATGACAAGTGCCATTCAAGTTGGAATTATTGTTAATTGTTTGACAGTCCAAAATAAAGACTACATGGCCAGCAGGAAGGGGATGGTCATAGCTGGACCACTGATTGTGCCAGAGTCTATAAGAGAGTGACTCTCTGGCTCCCCTGAATAGTAACCTCAGTAAACACTTATACATTTATGGTCTCATTTGCTAGTTTAAAGTTTTATTTTATAGAGCATTAGTGCTCATCGGGTAAATTATTCCCCCATTTAAAAATAAAATACATAACAAAAGAGTGTCCCCATATCTCATCGAGAGGGAGAGACCAAAAATATTGACACTGAAGCTCTAACACGGGAGTTCATTGTTTTATAGACCATGTCTCTTTTTTATTTACAGTCTTTGGGCCAAAAAATTTACACCATGTCTTTTGAACTGAATGTTCTTTCTGGTATATTTGATAAAGCTGCTGATTTGTATGTATGATCTCAGAGATGAGGTTATATATTTAGTATATGTCCTAGACTTTAAGCATCGCCCATTCGGCTCCACGCAAACCTTTTTAATATTGTTATTTTCCAGGAATCTAAATGGGGAAGACGTCGTGATTAAGTATTATAAAACTGTCTGCAGTGTAGAGTACAAAGGAGGATAATTGCAGACAGATGATTGCAGTAGCCCTCTTGCAACATCTTCTGCCCCAAATAATTGCAAGTTAATTAAATTAGTGTGAAATTGGACTAAATCTTTATGTTGTTAAGATTATTCCGCATATTATTTGCCTGTCGTATATCAATGACAGTTCCTGCTTCTATTATTAGATGCTGTGACATAATGAAAGCTGCAGTGTCACTGTAGGCTTTGGGCGCCTGGCTGCATCTCAGCCTTCTTTCATCCCAGCATCCCACTTCAGTACCACTTTAGAGCACTTCAGTAAAAGCACAGGACTGAGTCACATTTTTTTACACACACGGCCAGTGTGAAGCCTTTTCATATTCAGCTCCATCAGAGGCCTCTCGAAAACCTAAAATTGAATAATTACACTTATGTCACCCTTAATTTATAAATGGCTTAATTTAGCTCATTACTCAAAGACCTGCAATGTTCCACAGACCGCCCTTCAAAAACACACTTATTACGCTGCCTTGAGTTCAGATTATAAGAAAGGAGACGCCGTCAGAGAGCGTTCACTCTCGCTACTCACTAGTGTGACTAAAATTTGTGTCTCATTTATGGCTTTTGCCAAACTATTCAATTTGGTAGAAAACACCAATTTTGTTCACTGTTTTTTTTATTTCTTTTGAATGAAAGGAAAACAGCTTCAGGCTCAGCTTCCCATCACCACACGTACAAACACAGGGAAATTTGTTCAATATTGAGAATGAGAGCAGCCAAACGAAAGCATGCAGTGAGACTTTCGGGTAATGCGATAGCATTATTCGGAATCGCGTGAACACTAGAATGCATTCAGACTTTTGTTATTACAGCGAGGATTATTCTGCACCACAATGGTATTATTCTAAATCACATGTGAATCTATTCATTTGTCCTGAATAGTCAGCTGCGGCTTATCCAACCTGGTTGTGTGACAGCATGAGATCCAAAGCAGGAAGGACAGTGCTGTTGTTGGGAGATTTACTCTGTGATTCAGCAGCCAAGAACCAAGAGCAGTGTTTTTGTTTTTTTGTTTTCTTCAAATTAAGTAACATTTGTGAAAATGATAGATCCAAAGAACCATTGTCTCGCTGTCCTTCATTAAGAATCACATTGATAAATAAGTAAACCACGGTCTGCTAACAGGAACATGACTTGATTAAAGTAAAATAAATTATTTACATAAAATCTGCAGCGTTAGCTGTTGATACAGAGTTTGTATTAATGTTTAATCATGCAAACACGTGCTGTTTACGTTACTTTATCGCTGCATGTAAATCCTGTTTTAAAGTGAAATTATTATTATTATTATTAATGATGTAAATATGAGAAAAAACGTGCCAAAATCGTACTGGAATGAATGATGTAGGCATCATATTTGGAATCTGTTTTCACACAGAGGTGATACCAGCAGGTGTAGAAACAAAACAACACATAAATGCTGTTCTATGCTGCCTGGTGTGTTTGTTAATCATCTGTAGTGAGTGTTATCCAAATCACAGAGTATTCTTCTTTTAACTGATTTATAACTTTCAATATCTGACAGAAAATAGAATTGGTATTACCAAGCATAATGACATTTTTTCTGTGTGTTCCTGACGTATGTCTGAAAGCTTTTATCGTGGATGTGTGAAAAGTAAGTTAAAGGTGTTGTTTTAGCACACTGATGACTGAAACTGTGCTGGCACATACTGGCTTTTTATCCAGCCGAGTAATTATAATGATTTCAGCGCCAACTTTTTTGGAAGGTTAAGGCAATGGACCAGATTTCCCCCAAAAAATTATTTTCAGCCCTCTTACATGCTTTATTCTTTTTTTTCCTGTGATGTGAGCCATCGGGTAGCGTGTGTGTTTGGGTTAAAACTTTACTAATTACCACAGGAAGGAGGAGGCATGTTTACTGAGAGGTAAACAGCAGATGGAATAAAGAGTCTAGTTAACTGGAATAAGCTGCTGTGGCTTCTGCTTAATCGCATTCTTGTTAAGGCAAGTCCACATGTTTAAGTTGTCATGCAGCAGAGCAGTGCAGCATGCACTAATGAAAGAAATATGAGTCAGATGCCCTTCTCACCATGGTAATAATGCTGAAAGTACGCTCGTTACAGTTCAGAGAAATGACTTATTTGTGATTTATTGAAGCATTATTTGAGTACATCGTGCGCTGGTTTGTTTTCTCTGCAGGAAGTACGTTTCACCCTGGATCGATGCTCAGGGGCAGCGGTGAAGGAACTGGTGGGTAGCTGGTTGACCTCTCAAGACCACTCTTCCTGTGAAGTGATGGGTGTTACGCCTAACACCGACAGGTAAAAAGAAGCACCTGAACAGATGCGTGCACACCACAGACTTTCTCACTGCCTCAGACTTGGTTTGCTTGTAATTTGGCCCATGTGTTAGCAGGCTCCCATTTTTCAACAAGACTGCAAAAAAGAAAAAAGTGTCCTTCAAAGTTCGATTCTGCTGCTTTCATGGTGGCTTGATTCTACTTCTGAATGCTCCCCAGCAGTGGTTGGTTGTTAGTGCTGGGTGACCGTCTCCACCGAAGAAAAAGCTAAATCGCAAACATTTGCAGTTTCTTTAAGTCTTGTCACTTTGCATGGTGAAAGTTACAGCTGCGTTGGTCATTTATTTTATAATGAGAACTAAATATTACGCTGTAAAATGAACGTATAGCCGGATGAGACTGTATGCTCTCTCTCTGCCATAAAACCTCAGAATTATTTTTGCAAAAGTAACAACGAATTTAACCCAAAAAGAAATTATACACCAGATTTAATAGAAACTGTTTGTGTTGTCTTTTATGAGTTTATATACAGAACATGTGATTAAAAAAACAAAAACATATTTGTTTCATGATAAAAAGTATGAAAATCTACCAGTAAGCTTTACTGTAATTGTAAAAATGATAATTATTCAAAACTATTTGGCTCAGTGTCACAAAATCTACAACATTTACATTTGAGAAAATGCGACATCCCATTGTTTATATGGGATGTCATATGCATATATACATTTAAGCCAACGGCCCCCAACCTTTTTTGTGCCACAGACCAGTTTAATGTCAGACAATATTTTCACGGACCGGCCTTTAAGGTGTCGGCGATAAATATAACAAAATAAAATGATACGACCAAGACAAAAATTGTGGTATTTTGTAAATATAATAATAAACGTGAATTCACTTTATTAGCAGCGTCCTCCTGAAATGCGGCAACAACATTGAGAGTAACATCCTCCTCTCTGCCCCTTAATGCTCTCTGGTCGCTATGGTAACGCCTAAATATTTCTTTAAAAAGACACAACTACAACACGGGAAAACACCCAGAGAAACCGAGTTAACGATAAAAACCCTGAAAACCATAAATTTCACACCCGAGCCTCAACTCTCGTGGCCTGGGATCAGTCCGTGGCCTGAGGGTTGGGGACCGCTGATTTAAGGAACTGCAAATGTAAAGAACTGTCCAAAGTTTTGCAGTTAGCGTTGCAGCCCCATAGACCATCGAAGTATGGTATTAATATTAACAACTAATTTTACTGTTTGGCTGTAATTGTAGTGCTCTTATCAGCGTTCTGTGTTTACCAAATGATTGTTGCCATTCCCCTGCGTCTGCCTGCTGTTTGGACGGGGTTGTAGCCCCAGAAACATTAACTTAGATGAAAAATACTCTTGCTGCTGGACAACGAACGTCTTGCTGTGGATACTCGTGACAACACCGACAATCAGAGATGGAGAATAAGACTGTTGTTGTTGTTTTAGAGCAGCAACTTCTCTTTCATAAAGAGACAGAAAAAGAAAATAAGGGGCATCCAGAAAAGTAAAAAGAAGATTTACGCCACATTTTAATTAGGCGACTTAGCAGAATGAACCAGCAGATTTTGTTTGCTGATAACATGTTCGATTTCCTATTTTGAACTGCAAACGGCTGATTAAAATAAGACTGTTAAGTGCTAAAGCAGCAGGTTCAGGCTCTTTCTCATTGCTGCAAAGTCTTATAGTTTTCTGTTTCATCCTTCCTTGCTTTTTGAATGCTTCTGTCCCGCTGTGTGTTTCAGACACCTGAACATGAGTCAGGTGCTTCAGCTCGGCGGTGTGAACGAGGACATCCCATACATCTACCCCCAGCTTCAGCACAAACACTTCACCGGCTGCGTCCGTAACCTCATCGTGGACAGCAAGGTAACACACTTTATAATACAATGGCACGCACGCACACCCATACATAACCACACAACCATTAGCACACCAGTATGCAAGCAAAGTTAAACTCACACCTGCACTCCAGCTGATAAATGGATTAATAACAGGCTTCGACATTCACAGTCCCCTTGTGCCATGTGAGAGATGGGTTTTTATGCTTTTAACTGTAATCTCAAAGAAATTTCAAATGTTACACACGTGCACTTTAAGAGTGAAATGGAATATGAACCTTTCCTCTCCTGCCCAGTCTGACATCAAATCGAGACTTTCAAGTAACCAGCTCTGCCGGAGTTAAAAAGTCAAGGACTCTATACTCAGCCATGACAATCTGAGCCCAGCCCCAACAAAATCCAAATCATTTCTGTATGAACACAGGCTTCTCTTATGACAGCCTCGTGTGAACCTGCAGTCTTCTGAAGCCTGAAATTTTGGTTAAAATTGCACGTTTTGCTACAGTTTTTGGTTATGAATCAAATAAAGCTGTGACTGCTAAATTTTGCCCCTGTCTATCTAAAACTGCTGAGCCTCGGCTGCTTTAACTGGTATTTAGACATAAATGTCAGGCTTTTCAGACTGGATTGCCAAAGATTGTGTGAGATGTGGGTTCCCTGATAATCAAAACTCACATGGCAGAAAATTAGAAATTAAATGGGTCTGCTTGGAAGATATTTGACTTTCAGCTCCAAATAGGTTATGTGTTACCTATTAAACTTTTTTAAATTACCTTTGTTACTCGCTGCTTGTGATAATGTCACATTCTCACTCTGCATCTGTTCAATAGTGGCATTTACTGTATGATTTAGACTTTGTTTAAACTGTCCTCCACAGTTAGATGTGTTTTCAATCTGGTGGAAAAGTGTCATCAGAATTTTGGGCAATATTGTCTTAATATCTGAAGGTAACGGGGGGCATAGGATACTTGGGTAGGGTGGTGCAGACAAGGATTGTGGAGTGTGTCTCACATGTGCAACTGTTGGGTAGTGCTAGTCCATCTCTACCATGGCATGTCTTCAGGTGCTGAAGGGTGCCCCAGGTTGTAGATGGCTTGTTTACCTTGGGAGGCCTGTGTGGTATTCAAAGGGTGAGCAACTAAACTCTTAACACCAACCGACATCTTCGTTGCGCCCTGCTGGAAGCAGGTGGGCCAATCTGATCCAGAGACGAGCACAACTAGAGGCATCTGTTAATAACCACCACAGTTAAACTTCCTCTGTATAGATTTTGTTGGTAGCAGACCTTTCATCATCTTTCCTGGAGGTGAAGCTAACTTGGATTGAGTTTGGGGTTAATGGAGGTAAAGCTGTAAAGAAAAGGTGTGCACTTGATTTCTAACATTGTATAGATTTACACAGGCAACGTGTTCTCTCATATTGGTTTCTGTGGTATGCAATAATGTGAGGGTGTCGGCTGCCACCTTGTTAGTGGTCAGATGTTACCATATTTAGATAATACGGTAGCTATGGTTGCTGGCTAATGTAGCTAGTGCAGCTAGCTAATGTAGCTAGTGCGGTTAGCAAGTTGCATCACACAGACAGACAGCCATGTTATTTGTCAGATAGCTCTCAGTCAGTTCAGTGACTCCAGTAAAAAGAAGCAATCCCTAAAAATAGCCATTCACCTATAGCAGCCAATCAAATCATAGCTTTGTAACAGGGAAGTCTGCAGGTAGACTCACTTTTGTAGGCAGTTTCAATGTCCATTAGGGGAACTTTGCAGTTGTGGCACTTTGGCGTGTGCGTCAGAGGTTACCGTTTGGACAAAAGGAAAGACTCACTTTAAAAACAAAGGAAATAGTAATTTCTTTATTCCAATTATCCTTTTTATCATTTTTTCATGATTGCTGGAAGCCAACAGTGTTTTTAAAATCAAATAAAAATCACCCAGTTCTGTTTTGACTGCATGTTGCAATCTGCTGCAGCTACTAATTTAAATTAAGTGAGAGAAGTGAACAACGGGTAGTAGCGTATTTTTGCTGGACCATTTCAGGGAAGTTATTCAAATGTTGGAGTGGAAGATTTTGACTAAATGCACACTTTTATTAAAAAAAACATCACAGGAAATTTATGTGGACAGGCCTGATGTGCTTTTAAATGCAGATGAGCAAAATAGTTTTTCTCCTGCTGATTCCGCTTCCATCGCATTATGCCAGCACTGCGTATGATGGATTTCTTTCTTAGAGTTAAAGCACATAAGCCCCACATAATGGACGTGGAGGAGATCATATTTCTAGGTATAAAACGGAGATTGGTTTGTACAGTTTAAGATTATATTCTAAATAATTTATGAAATTATATTTCACTAGTCATAACAGAGTATATTATATGGCTCAGTGTTGAGAGAATTACTGTGAGACTGCTGTTCATCATTGTCTGGATTATGGTCACTCTCTAATGTGCGTGCGTGTGTGTGCGTGTGTGCATGTGTGTGTGTGTGTGTGTATAGAAGTAGTGAGGACCGGGAAAACACTGAAAGCTGGCTCAGAGTGGGTTATTTGTGGCTTGCCTTCAGCCGGGTACACATGAGCATTTAATGCGCTAGGACCGCTGAGTTAATTGATTAGCCCGACCAGCCAACCAATAAAAACAGTCAATAATGTGAGCCTAATATCATGAGCCAACTACTACACAACCTCTCTGTCACTTTAGTCCAATACATGTTCCGTTTAATGAGGTCAGTGTCAGCACAAACGGGTTCATTACCAGGCATATGTCGCTCTCTCGGTGTCCTGCAGACACATCCTCTGTTTCCAGCATTAAATAGTAATTGGTTGTTTGCTAAAAAAAAAACAGTCATGATGCAGAAGTTTTAAACACATAAAACTGTGCAACTGACAAGTTTCCATCATTTAGTGTGTGTGTGTGTGTGTGTTTCCTTCTTTTTTCTTGTGGTCCACTCATATTCTAAGGACTCCTCTTCAGTCTACTAATAAGGCATTTCTGTGTATGCAGGTGTGTCTGTGTGTTGCTAAGTAATAACCCAGGTGTTTTGTGGGAAAGAGCAGTTATTATTCTGCACACTTATGTTTAAATGAAAAACAACCTTGGCCAGTCAATTCAAACATCCTTTCGTTCAGCACTCCGGTTAGGTGTGAGGAGCCACGAGGCCTCTAGGGGTGGCTTTTAGAACTGTTGTCTCTATAAACACAATTTATTTGTATCCATTCAGTAGACAATTTAAAAGCTCTGTTAAGATGTTGAATCTCAAGAGCGGCGATATTAAAGGATATAAGTCTGTCTTTCTGCAGTGCTGAAGGCTTGGAGTTAGTGTGGTTTACCTTAGCCAGGGATGTAGCAGGAGGCTGCACAAACACTGTGTACTAATGAGAGAAATCTGCATGATGTGTGTGGGCGGACATGAGTATAATAAATCCCCAAAAGCATGCAACAGTAGGCGTGCTGATGATTAATAATGTTGATGGACATGTTCCGGCATTGTATGATTTTTATTTTTTTCCTTTTCCTCTGGTGTTGTTGTTCCTTTCCTTGCAAAAATGTTCCAGTGTGTCATGTTTGTTGCTATAGCAACATCATCTGTTTCTGCATGGGTGTGAGTGCCTGTCGATGAGGTAAAAAGGTAGCTGATGTTGATATGTCCTCCTCACCGGCAGTAGGGGTGGGAATCACAGACGAGCTCACTGCCGCGGCACGATGTGAACAAAAGCAACGTTATCATGACTTTTAGTTTTTATGTACGAATCCAAAACTAACAACACAAAGCAGGGATTAAGAAAAACAGCCCAAAGACAGTAAATGCAATTGCCACAGTGAAGTGAAGGCTACAGCGCTACAGGCCTGACTGCTCACCACTGCCTATTAAAATTTGGTGTCTCGGTAGCTTTAACGTCACTTGTGTTAGCTCAGCGTTGGCATACTGTCTGCACAGATGTTTACAGAGAGCTGATGTTGTGTTAGCAGCATATTATTGGGGTAATCGTGGCTCAAGAGTTGGGAGTTCGCCTTGTAATCGGAAGGTTGCCGGTTCGAGCCCCGGCTTGGACAGTCTCGGTCGTTGTGTCCTTGGGCAAGACACTTCACCCGTTGCCTACTGGTGGTGGTCAGAGCGCCACATTGGCGGTGGCGCCAGTGTCCGGCAACCTCGCCTCTGTCAGTGCGCCCCAGGGTGGCTGTGGCTACAATGTAGCTGCCATCACCAGTGTGTGAATGGGTGGATGACAGGTTGTGTAAAACGCTTTGGGGTCCTTAGGGACTAGAAAAGCGATAAACAAATACAGGCCATTTACCATTATTGTTTCCGTTTTGGATGCAGTTGCATTTCACCATTGTGCTCTTGCCCATTCATTAAATAAAAACAAAAGTAATGTCTGTACCTCCAGTCCTCAAAGCTGTAAGATCACGTCACCATTTTCCTCTGTATCCACCCGCTATAAGGCTAATTGCTCATACAGAAAAGCAGAGCTACATGTTTGAATCTTTGTACACAGGCGGAGTGAAGGCAGCATCAGGAACTATATACTAATTGTCCTTTATAAGTTATTTATTTAGAGAAATTAATAATGTATTTACAGAAATAACACTTTATTCCAAAAACACCTGCCTGCAACCTGGAATTGGCTAATCAGTCAAGCCTTAATTGGAACAAAATCACAGTTGACCATGGTCAGCTAGCATTAGCATTAGCTTTGCCAAAGCTGCACAGTTATTTCTACTGAAGAGTAGCAGCTCATCCATAACATCATTCTTTCAGTTGTTCTCTAAAACCCTGTCTGGGTTTAGTTTGAGTAGATGGGTTGATGTATTCTTCAGTATTTTGGGAAAATCTAAAGAACATCTTGCCTGCCTATATGTATGTTAGCTACAGTCTGCGGTAATGTGCACACAGGTTTAGTTCATATGTATAAAACTCTCAGATCACATTGCTAACAGACTCAGTGTTACTGAAAGTAAGGAGCTTCTTATGAAACCAAGCTAGTAAACCAGTAGAGAGATTTTGGGAGCCAGAAAAAGCTATTCAGAAGCTGCTGAATTTTTCCACAGAATCTGCAAGGCCGCTGAGCAAAGCAAACGTGGTTCATTCTCATGTCTTGAACATTTTTTATGATAGTTTTAGTATGAAAATCTACCAGTACAAAGGTACAAATTTAAGTAAGTTTTTGGCATGAAAAATTCTCATCGCAGTTCCCATTGACTAAATTAACACTGCATACCATGTTGTCTTAATTAAAACCAGTGAAGTGTGGTGCATGGCTGCATGTAACCTAAACAGGAAAAGGTGAATGAATTAAAAGGATAAATGAGACTGGAGTAAGCCCGGTGGTAATAGTGAGGTTGCGTCCAGGTAAAAAGGCAGGAAATGATTTCCTTTTAATATGCTTCTATTCTGGAGCTACCTCTCTGCCTCTCTTACCCCTGCTGTCACTCACCTTTGTCCGTTTTCCACTTTCTCCATCCTCGTCTTATCATTATTCTGCTTTCCTTTCTCCCTTCAGCTCTCAGAGTAGCATTACAGCTTTAAGGTTTTCTGTGCTTTTGACATATCTGTCACTACATTGTTAAGTAGGGAGGTGTGCAGTTACAGCACACTGACTAATAGCTTTTTGAGTGCTACTAGCTATGATTCGAAACTTGATTTACAGAGTTTCTCAGCAAAAAGTTTACCTCAAAACAGAAGTTACAGAACACCGTGGACAGATGATGTTTTCTCATTTCACCAAAATATATATTCAGCAAAAAAAGTTCTGTATGTTTTTAGGAAATCATAGTCTAGATGTTGCCTTGTATTGCATTGCATTTTGCTTTTGGCAGGCATGGACACTGGGAGCAATTTAAAGTAGCTAAAATATCTTCTTTCAGACAAGTGAGGGAGTGAAATAAAACCAACATGTAGATGGCGAACTAATAAAAAAAAAAAAAGAATTTTTAACGATATTAAACGACATCATCTTACCACATGTTGTAAATTTGAATTCAATACTTATAAAGACTCATTTCATGCTGTTTAGGTGACATTATGCTTGACTTCTGCATGTCATTGTCAGTCATCTTCATTATCACTTCCTCCAAGGTGTGACTGAAGTGCTTCAAGGTTCAGACATTTTGGGTGAAACTTCACTCTTTGCACAGCACACTCCAGCTGCATGCTTTTTCATTTAGAATGTATTTTCACTTTGTGTAGGTTGAGACATTTTTATACCAAACACCTGAAATTAATCGTGGCAAATATGGCATCCTGCTGCGTCTCTTTGTGGGGGTGTGACACTGTTCTCAGCTCACGCCGTAATTTGTTATTCATGAAGAAGCAGCTGTATTTTTAAGTTGAGCTCATGTATCAGCCAGTGCTGTGCTCAGAGACACACGCATGCACACATACTGGAGCGACACCGATGCTCAGTCGAATCAATGGCAGACACGCCAACATGTCTTTCTGCTTTAGAATGCAGATGTTTGTCTTTCAGTCCTTGGCGATCAACATGATCAGCTCAACCCCAGAAAATTGTGGAGCTGTAGCATTTAAAGGTCAACAACCAATAAGAGCCCTCTTTGCTGGAGGTCAGAACCAATCAGCAGCTCCCTGATGGCATGATTCATTTCACTTTACAATCTTTCACATTCCTGCATCCTCTCTGCAGCACAAACACTCATAAAGTTTGGTCCTGGCAGGGAGGTGACTGAACATATTAATGTATTTTATGACATCCGATTGTAAGCGTTCAAGGTTCCTCTGTCCTTTCAGCTCTCCCTGTAGGTGGCCATGCTGTTTCTCTGGTCAAGAGTTTGGTTTCATCATTGTGACGAGAGACTCTGAGAGACAAAGAGATGACAATTTAAAGAAAGAGACTGTCTGAGTTTATGTCTTTCAGTGTATTTTAGAGTTTTCTTCCTCAATCGATTCATTTTCATTCTCTTTGACTTTACTTACCTCTTTCGAATATTCCGACTCTCCCTCTGGCTGCTGACCCTCTTATACGTCTGTCCCGTGTCTTCCCTAATCCCATTTTCTCTGCTGTCACTTTGCCTTTTTGCCTTCTGTATGTAAGCTACTTACTTCTTGGCACCTCTCCCTATTGCCTTCCTCGCATCTCAACTTTTCCACTTTTTCTTCCCTCCTATTTCCGCCTCGTTTTCCTTTTTGCTTTCTTGTTGTTTTTCTTTGTTTATATTTTTCCAATTTCACTTCATATCCAGTTTCTCCTTTCTTCAACTTTACCTTCTCTAAATTTACTAATCCTCCCATCTCCTCCCCTGTATCTCTTCCGTTCAGCTGTATGATTTGGGCTCCCCGGCCGACTCGCAGTCCAGCTCTCCAGGCTGCCTGACCACAGATAGCAGCTGTGTCAACATGGGCTATCCATCCTGTGGCCACCGGGGTCGCTGTCACGGTGAGTGGGGCTCCTTCAGCTGCCAGTGTATACCCGGATACACAGGACACCAGTGTGAAGAAGGTATGCCAATTTTTTATTATTTTTGTTTTACATTATGCAATAAAATGTTGTTCTTGACTGTAACATTAAAAAGAAAAGAAAATCATCCATGTGGCCTCAAAGATCATTTACTCCCTGTTGACTATGTCAGATTACAGTATGTGAAACGAACACATATTTGGTCATTGTCGGACAAGGAGTTTGTGCTATCACAAAATCGCTCTAAATGCTAAAATGCACACGTCCTTCCCAGCTTATCACTTCAGCTGTGTCACATGGTACAGGCTGTTTCCTCCAACAGCTTCAAGGGATCCTGAGCAGCTTTATTTTCAGTGTAATGTTTTGGTCTTCAAGGCTATAGTAAACATGGCTGTCAGAAATTTTACGGTTAACATTCCCATAAATATTGTTGACGAGAACCCCCTGTTTTGTTACCGGGTAACCTAGACTGTAAAACAGAATAAAAGCTGTGTGGCTCCAAGGCCACAACAACTATGGCAAAGGACGCAGCAGCTGAGGGTGAACCAAAGCATTTAATAAATTAGCTGAGGATGCAACTACAAACATGGAGCACTTCAGTTAAGCTGTTTTCACACAAGCAGCCCTGAACTTTTCCAAGAGCTATCCAGGGGAGCTGGATATGTGAACAAATACATCCAGGCTAGACGTTTTCTTTAACCTGCCAACTCCCGTATACAAGGTTTGTGTTAATGTCAGTTTGTGCCTGTGTGTGTGCTGTGCAATTAACACTAACAAGTGGGTATGATGTGTGGCACCTACCACGTGCTGCATCCTGGCAGCGCCACGACACATCACATTTCTAGATGTCTGAACACATGTGAAAGCGGACTATTTCCTGCTGCGTGTTGCATGTGTGAAAGCGCAACTGTGGAAAATAACCCAACTTTATTCACCCGGAAATGCCAGAAGTTAATGTTTTAAAATAGTTTTAGTGGCATTCAGTTCATTTCAGTTTTATTTGCACAGCACCAAATCACAACAGTCTCCTGAAGATACTTTATTGTAAGGTAAAGAGCCTAAAATAGCAGAGAGAGACTCCAACTATCAAGTGACCCCCTTTTATCAAGCACTTGAGACAGTGGGAAGGAACAACTCTATTTAAGAGGGACATAAGACCAGCTGAGAAACATAATCTCTCTCCAACATGTCCTACGGGCCTCTTTAGGTTAGACATGCCCGAAACACATCTGTAATCCAGGAGGCATCCTGGGGAGATCCCTATATCACCTCCTGAATGACTGAGCTCTTGACCCTAACTTTACGGTTCAACCCAGACACCTATCAGAATGAGGTCTGTCTGCTCTCTTGTACGTTGTTCTTATTCTTTCAGTCACTCCCAGCAGCCTGTGGCTTTAGGTGAGGGTCAGAAAGTCAACAAGTAAATCGACAGCTTTAGCTTCACACTCAGCTTTCTCTTCACCGTAATGAACAGCGTGCCAAAGCATCTGTTAATCTCCTGCTCTGCTTTACTCCACTCTCACTTGTGAGCAAGACCCTGATATACTTGAACTCCTCCACTTAATGTGTCAACTAATCCTTAACCTGAAGTAGGCAGTTAACCCTTTTCTGTCTGAGAACCACAGCCTCAAACTTGTAGTTCCCGATTCTCAGTCCGACTACACTCAGCACAGCAAATTGTCCCAGGCTGAGCTGGAGGTCACTACTGAATAAACCCAGCAGGGTCACACCATCTGCAAAAAGTAGAGACGAGATCCTGAGACTACCAGACCTCACTGCTGTCACTCATTGGCAGCGTCTATGAATTCTTCCATAAAAATTAGGATGTGCTGCGTTGACTTTTAGGGTTTAAACTAAACAAATTGAATAATGGGGGTAAGTAGCTTTGTGAAGCGATACCCGGGACATCGCCAACTAGCCATGACAATGCTCCAAGTGTATCGCAGATATATAAATGCAGGCAAGGATGACTCAAGAAGACGCTAACGGCACTCCATCAGTTTCCAATCTCAGAAGTACACTGCAGTGTAATTTTTGTTTTACTCACCAAGCAACCTACCCTGCCCCTTGGCCTAAAGAAGATGGCTTCTTCTGAGCCTCTCTGTGCTGGTCGTGTGGTTGTGGAGACAATTGGCTTATTGCAGACTTTTATTGGACTGAGATTGGCTCTTTAATGGCTCAGGTCCTACGTGGCCTCTCGCACACATCCTTGGAGTTGAGGAGGACACCTTCAGTCATGCTTTCTGCTGATCGCAGCACACTAGTCCAGGCTTTACGGTCTTGTTTGGTTTCTGCCTCCTATTTCACAGTGAGACTCAGACACGACTCGAATGTAGAATCTGAAATCGTAACAGGCCAAGATTTGGTGTGCAGTCTGTACAAATGGTTCTTTTTTTCTGTTATGTCTTATATGACAAATAGCGCTCCGGTCCTTAACAGATTAAACCATCTGTGTTTAACATGCAGCCCAGTTCCAATTTACCCCGGTGGATTGCTTTGCAAAGTAAGAAAATTACAAGGAAGTCTCTTTTTTTTGGAATAAATCTGCAATGCGATGCAGTATTAACTGAACTGAACGAATGATAGTGAGTCACTCTCATCTTGTAAAACAAAAACTTGCAAAATTCACTATTAATTCTTTTACTCTTTAATTTAAGTATTTGCCCTGTACTCTGTTGGAGTCTACATGGAAAATAAAAAAAGAAGAGGAAAGGAAAACAAATACCCTCACTTCTACTTCAAAGTATTTTGTGTATTTGACAAGCCATCGTTGAATAACGTGAGACTGTTGGTGTAAAATTGATGGTGTTGTTATGTTTTTATATAAACAGCCTGTGGCCTTGAGAGGCAAAGTAAAATTTGAGATGGAGTTTTGGGAGCTTCAAGAGGACATGGCTGATCAGCTGCATATTCCATGCCTAGAAGCACCCCAAAAAAAAAAATTGATTTGACATTGCCTTCAAGTGAGCTCTCATGAACCACTCGACTTTGTCAAAGTTACAAGGGAAGGAGACAAAGAAAAGGAAGAGGTGTGAAAGCGATAGAAGAAAATTTCACTTGCGTACGCCGTGAGATGGAAGAATGGCTTTGAGAGTTTTAGGTGTGCTTGGTTTATTCTGAGAGGCACGCACAAAATCCACTTCTGTGAAAACTTCAAACTCTTAGACAGAAGAACCCGAGCTAAACCAAACATGCATATTCTATCTTGTGCATTTAACATATTCTTTCTGTCCCCAGCACCGGACTTTTTAAAACTGATTTAGCTGAAGTGACTTGTGGTGTCTTCTCTGTGGAGGAAAGCAGCATCCAGACTGTCTAAGAATTATGTTTTGCACTTGAAATCCTGTTTAAACACAGCACTATGTGGCTGACCTCTGTGTGTGGTTATGTGTTTGTATCCACCAACACCAGAGGTCCCAGAGTACTCCTTTGATGGCCACAGTCACGTGCGTTACCAGTTGGCGTCCCCGCTGCCTGCCCGGAGGACATGGATCCAAGTCCTGGTTCGAACCCGTAAACACAGCAGTGTCCTTTTCAGTCTGATCTCAAAGGAGCAAAGTGAATACTTACGTCTGGAGGTGAGTGCAGGAAGATGGAGTCATCACTTTTCCTCACTTTCAGAATTTTTTCATAGCAGGTTGTGAGTTTAGGTTTGGCTTTGTTGTGTGGAAAGCAATTTTATTTTACGTTCTCGCTTCATGAACAGTTTCAGATTCTGCTCTACTCTTTATCCTGTAGCAACTGCAGGCATTTTCTTTATCCACCCACTGCTCTTATGACATGCACTTTCTCTTGCTATAATGATACCTATGCAACAGACACTTTTTGAAAAGAGGTAAAAGCAACAAAAGTAACAGTTAACATAATTTGTTTCTGTAGCCATGTGTGAATTCATCGTAGTCTAAAGAGCTTGGAAAGAAAAGCGTCTGGACTTTCTTGAAGATGTTTCATCTCTCGTCCAAGAAGTTTCTTCAGTTCTAAGAGCAAATGGTGGAGAGTCATGACCATCTGTCTTCTCTGTCCAAAATGTGAACGTTGGCATCCTCAAAGGAGTGACCTTTGTCCTTAAGATGCAACATCCGAGTCTTGTGCCGTTGAGGTGGCTCTTGTATGCTGTGCCATGCATTCATGAAGTGGCTGTTTGGTCTCTCCAATGTAGACACTGTACAGCATACATTAAGTTTGCTTTTTTTTTTGTCTTTTGGATGAACTGGTTTTTGTCTGAGTGTATGGCTGGGTCTGAAGTACACTGGGAAGTACATTGAAGTCTAAGGAGCTTGGAAAGAAAAGCATCTGGACTTCTTTAAGTTGCTTGAAGACCTCTCATCCGAGAAGCTTCTTCAGCACACTGAAGTACAATCCCAGCACTACTCCTTCGAGGATTCCAACGTTCACATTTTGGACAGAGAAGACAGATGGTTTGAAAGAGGAGTGAAAGAAGCGTCTATGTCCACTGTGAACAACCATCTTTGAACAGAGGCAGCGGCTTACAATCCAGTTTCCTTCCCAGACGCCTTAACGCTCACTCACACCCTGGGCCATTTGACCTCAGTAAATCACATGATAGGGGGGTAGGTTTCACAGTTGGTTCACCCGAAACCTCGGCTGATTGTGACCCACACCCGTTTTCACATGTGATTAGGTAGAGGATCAATAGGGGGTCCATGACACTCTTGGGGGCCCTCCCATAGGGCTTAAAATCTGGGACTCTCCACCAGTTGATCTTAGAACTGAAGAAGCTTCTCGGATGAGAGGGCAAACATCTTCAAGAAACTTAAAGAAGTCCAGACGCTTTTCTCTCCAAGCTCCTTAGATTCCCAGTGAAGTTTGGTAGGACAATGAATCTATTTGCATTTTATACAAAGCTATCACCTGAATTTGTACACTGTAGGGACAACTCACGTAGGATCAGACTGATTAAATATTTAAAAGTAAATAGACATTTATGCTCATTTATCATGGTCACTTATGTGAATTCAAGACCTAATGAGCCAGACAAGTCAACAAAAAGTGAATGAATAAATTAAAGGAGGCACACAGCTTTCAGTGAGACGCTTTGGCCAACCACACAGATGTGACAGGAGTAAACAAAGTAAACAACTTTTTGTTTTTTACCTTTGACTTCTTGGGGCCCCCACCTAAGGCAGTGAGAGGGAAATCATCACAGGTGTACATCTCCTGTTTCCAAACAACATTTCCTTTCAGGGGCAGATAAAAGACATTCGAAACAACCAGAAACAGATGTATGTCTTTACTTTACTGTTTTTGGTTTCTCAACAGTTTTTTTTCCAGCTGTTAATATCCAGATGTTCACTTGTTGTTGTTGTTTTGTGTTGTTGCATGTCTTCTTTTTAATTAATGTTTTCCATCCATCAGTTTATAAAATGAAAACAGTCACATCATTGCACTACGCTAATCTTAATCATCGATGGAACATATTAAACCTTGGCCGGGCCTGTAGCGGCTTACCAGTATATACAGAGGACGTCTGACTTCTGACACTTGTTTAGAATAATTGGTTTGTGTGCAAACAACTGCAAATTATTATTATTATTGAATAATGTGAATAATTATTATTATTTGTCAGGAAAATGGGAAAGAAGTGCAGCATCTGATTAAAACACTTGGAAACATACACAGAAATACAGCATATAAAGTAAAGCCAGACAGAAACAGCCTGAATTCTCTTACACAAGCGTTATTTAGTCTCTTAAATAGTCTTTAGGAATCGTTCTCCAGCCTTCAAAAGGCTTCTTTGGGTGATCACACACTGCTTCAGTAATGTTGAGCTGCAGGCTCTGGGGAGGCCAGTCCAGGACTGATAGTGTTCTGTTGTGTGTTTGGCATCATTGTCATGCAAGAAAATAACGCTGTTGCCAATCAGATGCTTTCCAGATGTTATTACTGTACATGGTGGATCAACATCTGATTTCTCTGTATGCATTTTCCACCGTGTTTTACAAACGAGTATAGATGCTCACCGCGCACCTTCCCAGTTCTTTACTCGTGCCTTTCCCTGTCTTTTGCCCCACACTCAAACCACACGTATTGATCAAACATCTGTGTCTTAAATGATGATGATTATCCATACCATGGCAGCCGTTTAAATCTCCTCTGATCTCCATCTGCCTATCCTTTCTATTCATCCATTCCCACACTCCCTCCTAAATATCACATTGCTCCATCAGCACAGCCACATGGGGAGCGAGTGCACATCGTTTATCTACCATAAATAGTGCATTTATTCCTGAGTGCAGAGCAGTGAAACATTGGAAACCCTGCTGAGTTCTTGGTGGAAACATAACCGTTTACTGCCTGCTAAGATTATATTTTTCACTGTAATAGTTTTGATTGCTTTTAATCAGAGGAAGAAATTAGTATGTGTTACTCTTGGTTGGATACACTGTTACATTGTGAGGAGCCCCTTCTGTTTGTGTATGGCTTCACATCCAACAGTATGCTTAGTAAAAGATATTACAAAACATATTAGGCTCTCTTCTTTAAATGACTTTAGTCTCTCTGATTACTGATAAAGTTCCTGTTTTTTGAACCACTGTTTTTTGTGCTGTAACAATTTTACGTGCATGAAATTCAATTGAATTTACAACAGTAGCCTCAAGGCACTTCATACTGTGAGGTAAGGGCCTTACAATATTAAAGAGAAATATCAGACGAGCCCAATGAGCAAGCACTTGGCGACAGTGGGAAGAAACAATGCCTCTGACAGAACCAGGCTCGTGGAGTGACAGCCATCTGCGGTGCAAACTGGATGCCCTGGTGTTGTGTGTGCAGTACCGTCAACTTCCGTGTGACCGCTTTCAACCGGAGGACAGTTGCATAGGTCACCTGGTGGTGGAGGGGAATCTGCCTCCAAACAATCTTGGTCTGACTTGGACTGACTGCAATCACTCTCAGGCAGACTAATGAAGGTGTGCTATTAATTCATGTTTAATTTATAAACATAGACAGGTTTCCAACACTGCACCGATGAGCACAACTCATCTGCAATGTGTCTCGATAATCGCGATAGGTGGATAGGGGATCAGCTCTGTTGGTTTCCAACTGGTTCTGTTCTGGTTGTATTGCTGTATAAAAGCTGTCTATGTAATTTTGACGTTCTGCAGCAACTTCCTTCAGGAGTTTCTTTTCATAGATGGCAACAGATTTGCAGCTTTTTGACGAGTTTACACGGTTAATCGCTGCATTATCACAAACACGTTGCGTGTAATTGGCAGTATGACTCAATTATTGCTGATCTTTTGCCATTTTGATGCACCAAAGTCATTTTGTAGACTAGAGCTGATTGCAGGTGGTCACGGGACTGGCCCCCGTCTTTTAAGCCATTGTTTCTCAACCTTTTGGAGCCATGGCACATATTTCACATTGGAAAAATCACGTGGCACAGCACCAAACAAAAATGTCACAAAAAGCATGATCATTTTTCCCCATAGACCAGGCACAGCGGAATTGGCTCGGTTTGTCCCCAGTATACCTTTGTTGCCTTCTTCTGACCACTACTCATGCTAGGAATTTTCTCCGGGACCAGGTCAGACTGACTACTTTTCCTTTTCACATATTTATCTATTGCTATTACGCGCTGTGTCGTCTCACAGCATGACTATTATGTAATTTCCTCTCTGTCTTCTTCTGTTTTACCTGCAGTTGGCAACACATTTAATTAGAGCAGGTAGTTGTACTGCCCTCTGGTGGAAGAGAATGTAATTGTTCTCCCCGTTACTCACGCCGATCGCTTAGAGTACTAATCAGGTGGAACCAGATAATCTTCCACGGCAGACCTGATCATTTCTTGGGAAACACTGTTCTAAGCAATGATTTCAAAGGCAACGAGGTTGCACATCCATTGGACACTGTCAATAATAATTTTGGTCATACCACAGTCTCCAACCAGTGTTTGCCCCAGTGTGACTGTAGTGTGATGAGGATGGTTCAGGGTCACCTGATCGAACCCTATCAGATTGTCAAAATGGAAAGTTTTAAGCCTAATGTTAAAAGTAGGGAGAGTGTCGACCCCTCCAATCCAAGTTGAGAACTATTAGCAGCTCTAGGAACCACGAGTGAGCCTGCAGTCTGAGAGTGAAGTGCTCTGTTAGGATGAAGTGATACTATGAGGTCTTCAAAATATGATGTGGCCAAATTATTGGAGACTTTGTATGTGAGTTGAAAGATTTTAAGTTCAATTCTGGATTCAACAGGGAGCCAATAAAGGGAAGATAATGATGTTACTCTCTTCGGTACTCTTGCTGCAGCGTTTTGCTACCTGAAGGCTTTATAGAGAGATCTGAAAACAAACTGATAATACTGAATTATCATTTATAATATAGTTCAGCCTAGGAGTAATACATGCATGAATTCACTTTTCAGCATCGTTCTTTTCACTACTTTTAGTGATACTGTCCAGATTAAAGAAAGCAGTGCTGCGTATTTGTTTAACGTGCATGTTGAAGGACACATCCTGATCACAAATGACTGCAACCTTCCTTTAGTGCTACTATAGGCCAAGGAAATGTCATCCAGAGAAGGTATCTGCTTCACAGATAAATATTATTTAATAAAATCTACATTGCAATGAAAATGTATAATATTCCTTTAAAAAAGCGCACATAAAATAAAAAGGGTGTAATAAAAAGTATTCAGTGACTAAGTTTGTGCGTGAGGAAATCATCTTGCAAATATTAACACACATAAGTTATTTTAAAGCTTCACTTACTTGTTTCCCATGTTTTGAATTTCTCATGGTGAATAGAGCAACAGGGAACATCAGAAGTATCTGAGGTAGTTTGCAGCCCTGCCCTGAGTGAAGGAGGATCTTTAGGAAAGGATAGCCACAGCCTCTCTGTTCTCTACCTAACTGTTGCATTTGGGATCCATTCGTGATGTTCATAATGTTGAAATTCAAACCTAGAAGACAGCCAAGCATCTCTTATTACTCAAACAACATCGGACGTTAGAATCCAAAAGGAAGAGTCACCGTGAAAAAGCTTTACTCTTTTCTTTTCATGTAGAAGCTTCAGTCAGCGCTGACCATGGTCACAGAGACAGCTTTATATCAAATATATAGATGTATGTTATTTAAATATACAAAAAGTAGGTATAATAGTTTGCAGCCCAAGAATTTTAAGAATTGGAACTAACTTTGATACATGCAGATATTTCACATAGACGTAGTCAAGATATTAGCTTATTTGCTGATATTGATTATGACCACACTGTTACTTAAGTACTAATTTATACTGCAATTAAACAAAAACACACAAGAATTATCTTGTGGGTTTTATATAAAAACATTATATTAAATTATTCCGTGGCAAATTTAGTCATTTCGAATCTTTCATATAAAAAGAAAAGTATGAACCATTACACTAAGTAATTATTTTTGAATTAGCTCACGAGCTCCAGCATGATTTTTGGACCATCGGCCTCGACTTAACCAACCAGGAAATTCCTGCGCTCAGTGTTTGTGTTCGTGTCTTCAGAATTAATATTCATCGTAAAGGGAGCGTTGCTCCTCTCTTCAGTCTCATTACCTCGCAGTGAGAATGACCCATATTTTGGCTCACTGGGATCTTTGCTTTCTGTCACAGTGAGTGAATGCACACGAACACACCGATTCTATGGCACTAATCTTCTATTGACTACTGAGATAAAATGAAGTAGACGGGAGCTGAATTTCACTCGGTCGTACTACATTACGCATAGCAGTCTTTTGCTGTATATCACAAAGTGGGTTCATATCACAATTACTACGGTAAGGAAATAGTCTGAAAACTTTAAACTTATTTATTTTTAGCTCTTTTTTTGCAATTTAAAACTAAAAGACTGATGTAGATTTTACCCTTTCACCGCTTTAATTTTCACTTTTTGCCAGCTTTGTTAGATATGCTTAAATTTAATTATACCTAACCATGGACATAATTAAAGATGTTATTATTGGATTCTGTAGTACAGTGCAGATTTTATCCTGCACATTTTCTTTCCTGACTACTAATGTCTCAAAGGTAGATGAAATATTTATTATTCTTTTCAAACTTTGCTTTTGTGACCAGCACGATGACATTTGCAAATGTGATTACAAATTAATCACAGGTTATAAAAACAAACTTTAAAAAGACCTTTGAGGCAATAAGGCAAAAACTTTTATTACCCAGGAATGAGGAAAAAAATGTGTATGTGCTTCCTGAGTAACAGCTTGGGGAAAAGTGCTGACACCTTAGCCTCTCGCAATTTATTTTTTAACATAAGTAATTGTTATTGAGAAAGTATTGGAGGGCCGTGGTGGAGCTCGAGTTGCAATCACACTATAAGCGTAGTCCAGTGAACCATGCACGCCTGCTTTTTCAGGTGGGCCCACCCACGTCGCACAGCAATCTGGACATTGGATTTCAAATGCACTCTGGCTTAGTATAAGTGCTCCATGAGATGTTTGAACCAGGCATTAACAGCTCAACATGACTGATTAGCGTACCATCACAATAAGTGGCTCAGCCACTGTTATTCATCATATAATTACACATGTAGTTGCTCTTAATAAAAAAGTTTTCATAGATATTCATCAGACTTTGTATTTTACCACAAAGCTCGGTTACCATGTCAGTAGTGTGGCTGCAGAAAGCTGCACCACTCGAGCAGTCACTCTGTCATCCAATCATCCTGCTTTGTCTCTGGTTATATTCACGCACTGAGTTGCTGCACGAAACTTTATAGGATCAGCCCGTCTCATTGACGGGTCTATTATTAACATATTGAGCTCTCAAGTGGGGTGGTAGCAGAACCGAAAGGGGGTAAAGGGCAGGTATTACGACATGGGAAGACAGAACCAGCATGAGATCATTGATGTTTGTATGACATCCCTAGCAGTTCCTTTCAGATTAAGGAAAGAAGGAGCTCATAAATGACAATCAAAGGTCATGTCCTTGTTGTAAAAACCAAAAGCTGCTTTTTCTACACAGTCCATGCTGCATAGTATCAAATTTGCATCAACTTGCAGTTTATTTCTAAATGACAGGCTATTCCTTACTGCTTGATGGCTTGATGACTGATTAAATAAGACATTAAAATCTTGCTGGGCAAGAAGATGCTTTGCAGTTTTAATGCTTCATTAAGTTCACGCTGTTTGGCTCATTTATTTTTACAAGGCAGATTACCTTGACCGCAGGATGACAGACAGAATGACATCCTGAACTAAACTCATCAGTTGCACAGCCAGTCACTTTCACATATGAAGAATTTGTGATTGATCACGTTATAAAGAATAGAATATGCACTTCTGTTTAAAATGACCTCGTTTAGTGAAGATCATGTAGATTTTTTCCTAAAATTGACACCAAACTGGAGCTCGTGGTGTTCGTGGAGAGTATTAAACATAAATTAAAGTGATCTGCCTTTAAGCTGGTAAAAATGCAAAACGATGCCATTTGCTCAACAGTTTTTATTTTTAATGGCAAAGTTGATGTGTAGTCCCGAAAGCATCTGACTGCAGATTAGGTCTCTGCAGACAAGCAGATATGGGTGCAGAAGGGCAATAACAATTGTACGAATGCAAAGTGGAAGCTGGTATTGAGCATCGAATTTCCTTCTATTCCCCAGTATAAATAAAGTTGAAGAAAAAATGCCTTCACTAGTCATATATGCACACAATCTACCTTCACACACCATTATTTAATCATGAGAACTGGGGAGATTAATGCATCATCTGCACATGTCTGCAATACTAAAGGCTGCGGCGCTGAGAGCAGTCTGTCGCAGGAAGCATCTGTGGGGAATGGAAGGGTCCCTGCAGTGGGACTGTTTACTGAAAAATGGAGTTGCACACCTTCACACACACCTAGTGCAAAAACACAAAGACACACTATCAAATGCACTCAGTCACATACCACCCAGGGAGCGGAGCAGGAGCCAAATTGCACCACTCCGTTCAGCTTTAATTGGGGGTAAAATCAGGTGGCAGTGAGTGTGTCTGGTTAGAAAGCTCTGCCCCAGTGGATTCTGAATATAATTAATACTTCATCACAGAGCCTTGAAATGAGCCACGGTCCTCCAACTAAACAACCTTGGAGCCATCCAACACTTTATCCAACTGAAGAAACGACCGTGGGATTGATGGAAAATCCAAAGATGGGCAGAGGAGGAAGGACTGACGTGACAAAGGGAAAAGGAGGAAAAAGAAAGAAGACTGCGAGATCAGTAGACAGCTACAGAGGGAGCTGGCAAGCGATGGCTGTTTTCTTTTTGACAAAGTTTTCCTCCCCAAAAACACTTGTTAAATCTTTATTTGTCGAGAATGAATGAGAGCGTTAATGGTAGCCACCCACTTCTCCTTCACATCTCACTTTCTTTGTCTCAGTTCCTCTGCCCTTTTCATCTCAGTCCTCTGTTTATGTGGCAGCAGTGGCAGACAAAGATGGAGGGGAGAAAATTATGCTCAGTGGGACACTTGGAGGAAACAGTTTGAAATTGAAATGAGGACAACCCACCCACCGCCCAATCCCTCTTAACACTGCATATGGACATGTTCTATCCTGGTTTTCTTCTCCTTCTAGCTGAGTTTCATACACACACACATGCAGACACACAGCTTCCTGGACTGAATATTGCTCTGTGATAGACATGTGGTGAGCATCACAGCCGAGCCAAAATCTTCATCTCGAGATCTGAGCCTTGAAGAGAACAGCTTGTTGTGTAAACACGGGGGAAAGTGCTGGTGTTCTCCCTTATTCTCCTCTCATCCATGAAGTCGCTTTCTCCTTTTGTCTCTCCCATTCCTCACAAGATTGTACTGGACAATCTTGTGTGTGTGTGTGTGTGTGTGTGTGTGTGTGTGTGTGTGTGTGCGTGTGTGCGTGTGTCTGTGTGTGTCAGTGCTACAAATCAACAAATTGCAAGTTTAAATGCCAGCTTTCAATGTTCTCTCATTTAATATTTATTCTAGGCCCAGAGCAAAAGCAGAAATGACAATTACCTTTTTCCCAGGGTGTTTGTAATTAAATGGTAAGACACATGTTGTCACTGCTTAGGGAGTAAAACTGGCCGTAGGCGTTCTTGTGGTAGAATCCGATTGCTTGATATGAGAAAGGTTTACCTGAATGCACGTTCTGGTCATACAGTCATTAAACTGTGTTGGGAAATTTCTGTTTTGGGAATTATTTATTTTCCCCACGTCTAACCGCCATGGAATCGATCTGGCTTATTGGCCTACTGGCCAAATTGTCCTATTGATCCAATCTTTTAACATCCTTGTGGAATCTTTTCTTTCTTTTGATCCATTAGCTTTAAAACCTGAAATTTGAACTCAGGTCAGCGCAACATATTTTCCCTCTAATGGCATCCTGCCATTAAGAGAGTTCCTCTGCCAAGGAAAGATCTCTTTGTTTCTTTGTCTGCAAGAGTACACAAAAACCAGGCTGAATTTCATGACCTCCCATGAGGAAAAAAGCCATTAAATTTTGGTTTCTTGGCCTCAGTTTCAATTTGTTTACTGGGATTTTGAAATCCATGCTGCTCAGACTTCTGCCAATGCCCCAAAACAAAGAGGCTCTATGTCATTTAGTTTATGCCCACTAAGCACTGAAAAGTACACTTGAAAGGTGCTCGAAGATAGACAAACGTCAGCTTTGCTTTGCAAGAAAACTGTTTTCAGAGGAATCGTTTCGCAGGGAGGTTGACTGATAATCCCTTGAGAGCAGGTCTCTGTAAGGAGAGATATACTTAGTGTTTTCACATTAATTACCTCCCCCAAGCAGGTTTTGTTTTTGATAGCGTGTGTGTGCGTGCGCCATTCTATCTGTAAACGTGATCGCTCAAAAAGCTTTAATTGAGGTGCAGAGTGGTCATGGTAACAATCCATTAAACTTTTGCTAATATCCACCGATTTTTTTGCTCAAAAATTGACAAAAAGTGTAAAAAGGCCAGAGTATGACCTCTGACCTCTCCTTCAAGGCCAAAGTGATAATAATGGTAGACAGATCTATTTATTTAAGTTCTGTTTCTTACTGTGATTGTTTGTATTGACAGCATATAAGCAGGGAATGATATATGGGGATTCTAAATATCACATTACTTTGATCTCTGACATCTTCTTTAAGGTCAAATAAGTCCAAACGTTGATACAATGTTTTTTATCCAAAATTGTACTTAAAATGCTACATCGTCTGTTTTATTGGCAACATTTAGGACAATATGCTCTTATATAGGGATTCTAAATATGAAATTATAGTTTACATCCACATTTTATGTCACATTTGCACTTCACATCTGCGTTCCTTTCAAGCTGACCTCAATATATGTCATGTCCTTAAACAAAGTGTCATGAGAATTAGTTAGAAACATGCTGCAGTATAATGTTATGTATGAAGCTCAAGTTATTCATGTCCAGTTATTTACAAACCACTGGCTACTATCCATTTCCTACTCCGACAGTACTCCTATGTAATCAAAGTAAAAATCCGTCATGTTAGTCTGATTTTAATGCACTAAAAACTTACCTTTGAGAAGAACAAGAAAACCCCAAATGAATATGTAGTACAAAATATAATCCTGTTTGCTTAAAAATCAGAGAGTTCCGAGGCAAAAACTGCTGCTGACTGAAAAGAAGGACTTGTTTCATTTGCCAGAAATCATCTTTATAATCCCCAAGACTGATTCTGTGGACAGATGAGACGAATTTGAACTTTTCTGACAGTTACATTTGACATAAAACTAACCTCATTGGATTTGCTGCTTCAGAGCCTGGACGAATTCCAGTAATCGATGAAACAGTTAATAGTGATCGGTTCTGAATTCTCGGGGTAAATGTTGACATGTTCTAGCTTTCTCATAGTTGCGAATCAACTGGCAGCTACACTTTTGTGGAAACAGTTCAGATCAGAAGATGAGGCTCGAGCTGAGCAGGAAGAGGATAACATTTTAGCCACATGCTGGTGGCGCTGTGTCTTTCCTTCACGTGTTTGCTTCTTTGGTGAAAGGAACTCATCTCATCGTTATTTTTGTTCAAGATGGCAAATCAGCATGCTGGCTTCCACAAACCAGAGCCTGCTCCTGTGTATAATTATTGGAATTAGTGTAATTTTACAATACAATACAAGTTTATTTGTATAGCACCTTTAAAAGACCAGCGGTACACCAAAGTGCTTTACAATAAAAACAGGAAATTTAAGACAATAAATAAAAGACTATTAACAAAGTACCACATGTGTCATCAGGTTAAGGGCACTAATTATACAACAATAAAAGGGAATATAAGAACAAAGTTACTAAGAACAGATATAGCTAAAAGATAAAGTACATAGATAAGAAATTGAACCAAATATAAAACAGGGACGCTAACTAGATGGAAAGCTATGTTGAATAAATGAGTTTTTAAACGGGATTTAAAAGATAAAACGGAGTCTGACGCAGCGATAGGAAGCTTGTTCCACAGATTCGGTGCAACCAGGGCAAAAGCACGGTCACCCCTCGATTTAAGTCTAGATCTAGGCTGAGCCAGGAGTAATTGGGCTGAAGACCTGAGGGCTCGCCCAGGGACATATAGACTAAGAAGATCGACAAGATAACGAGGGGCTAAATTATTTATAATTTTAAAAGTGAGCAACAATATTTTAAATTCAATGCGATATTTTATGGGTAACCAATGCAACTCAATAAGAACTGAGGTGATAGAGGCATGCTTTCTAGTGCCAGTCAGGAGGCGAGCCGCAGCATTCTGGACAAGCTGAAGTCTGTGAAGGAGAGCGGAGTGAAGACCAAAGTAGAGGGAGTTACAGTAATCCAATCTAGAAGTCACCAAAGCATGAATGAGCTTTTCAAGATCTTTATGAGGGACATAGTGCTTAGCCTTAGCAATAAGGCGAAGTTGGTAAAAGCTAGATTTGATTACTGAAGACACTTGTTTGTTAAATTTGAAAGAGCTGTCCAGCAGAACCCCTAGGTCACTAACTGAGTCAGGGAAAGAAGTGGCAAAGGAACCAAAGGTATCAGCTGATTTTACACCAATTAGTGCAGATTTATGAATGAAGTATTCTTTTTTCTAATAAGTAATCTCAAAAAAATGATTGACTGTACCTTTAAACGCTGAATTCATGAATATTCAAGTACTTTTCAGTTATATGCATCCCTGTGAAAATCTACGTACACCACATGATTGACCAACTTGTTGAACCACCTTTAAAAGCAATCATTTGAAGTGTTATTCTTTGTGCGGCTTTGTCAGTCTCTCATATTGTTGTGAAGGAATTTTGGCCCACTCTTCCTCACAGTGTTGCTTTAGATCACTGGCTTGTTGCGTGAACCAGTTTCCACCAAGCTTTGGTTGTTAGATGGTTGCTACTTCCTCTCTTACGTCCTGTGGAAACAGTAATGGCGTCCTTAGTTTTTCAGTCTCCTGCTGGATTTGTAAGGCTTATATTAATCCTCCTGTTTTCCCATTGCAGATCTTTCAGGGCCTTCTATGTGTTTTCTACAACCTTGGGGACGGGGACTACAACCTAACACTGCCCACTTATCGACTCGACAATGGTGAGTGGCACGAGGTCTTCCTAGATCGCCATGACAATGAGATGACACTACGAATGGATGGCGGCGGAGGACAGCGTGAGGTTTCAGGACTGCAGGGCCGGAGCCGAGAAATCATCATTGACCCCACTGTGGTGATGCTGGGAAACACCTTCCCTTCAGGCATCAACAAGAGCTTCCAGGGTAGGTGGTTACAGCATTAATCTAATAATACTGTCTCTCGGTGTCTGTCAGTCATGTAGATTTTGGATTTGTAACTTTTTTACGAGCAGAAAAAAAAATGTCTCCAGACACCAGGGGCTGAATATGTACGTATATAAAAACATGCATGTATTTTTTTTTCTACACAGACTGACATTTGTGAAACTAGAGCATGTGTGCACACTGGAAGAAATAAGTTTACCCATGCTTTCTCAGTTTAGCTGCACCACCTCTGAGCTTGAAAAGATTCAATTTTCCAGAGAAATCTTTGGGGGAAAAAAAATCAGCTTTTATTTGTGCCCTCCATCGACTTCTTTTACTCCTACAACAGTGCTGATGTGCAGGTTTTCTTAGTAGCAACACGTATCATTCAGAAGAAGACAGCAGTGTATAAATGTTGACAAGGCTGTGGCGACATATACAACCAATGTGGCGACCACACACCAGTAAAAACACTAGATGAGAAGGACCAGAGCTTCACTATATGGCCCCACCTCCTAATCTTAATCACCTCGCCACACCGGCTGCCTTTACAAACAATTGTGAAAGAACGGGCTGTTTTAAAGAGCTCTGGGAACTTGATGGTATGGGCCTCCATAGCCTACAGCACCTGTAGGTGTAATGTGCAGGTGGCTAAGAACGTTTGGTCATACAGTGTAGCTGGTTACCAGCAACTGAAGCTTCAAAACAAAAGTGAAGGGATTGTACTACAGTAAATTAATTATATCGTCTTTTTGATGGATGAAAAAATACAACATAAATAGCAAAATATACTTGACTGTCATTAAGAGGACACGGCTTTAGAAGATAACATAGAAAATAGTGCATGGACACATTTCTGCCTTTGTGCCTGCAGAGGATTTTAGATGTGAATTTACATTATTTTATGGGTCTGGCCCCAGGTGTTAAGAAATGAAAATCTGAAATTATTTTGTATCTTTGTAATATGAGCTCCTAAGTAGCACTTCCCAGCCAGGCTTATAGTAGTTACTTTGGATTCAAACTCAGGAGCTGTGGGGTACGTCTGCTCGGGAGAGACCGAAGCACAGCATTCTGCAAGGACAACAAGAATATTTTTTGAGTGACCCTTAGAGCAAATCGATACCGATATCTCAGTAATCACTCGGGTCGGCGTTGGCATTTCTAACAAACCTGCTCAGCGCAGACTCTCAGAGACTGATTCTCCAGATGTGGACAGATGCCCGACGGTTACAGTCTGTTACTTTCTGCTCTCCCTCCGTGTATTTATAAATTGTCACGTTTTACGACCTCATTTCTATGAGTAACAACTGTAAAATATGCTTTGATGATTTGATGGATGAAAATATTTAGCTGATAGGTTTTGTTTGTACTGAATAATGGACCTATATTTCATTTTATAACACTAAATTAATGGCTTCACTCTTCTTGAATTGAACTGCAGTAGTGAGATTTTCTGAACTGCGGCACGCTAATGACTAAATATTTAAATGTCATTTTTTTCTCATTTCTGTAAAGCTGCTGCTTTTTCCTGCCATCCTAAAAATGAAATAGCAGTAAAACAGTGTTTGCTCTTTCAGGGTGATTTATTACTCTGAGTTAAAGAAACCATACATAGTCTGAGTGAAAGAGCAGCATATTGATGTCGTGCAGATTTGTGCAAAGTTGGTGGTTCTGTCACAGTTAAATAGACTGTGATTAAATTGTCTTTGGTCATAATACAAATTAAATAGGTGATATTCTTCCAGTGTATCCATATGTGTTCAGCAATGGCACAGTCCCAACACTGTTAATGAGGGAAAGATGTCTATTCCCCAACCAGTTGGTGAGTGGTTGCTGGAGGTCAATGGCAGTCGAGCAGACCTAAAGACTGGTCAGTGACGCTCACCAGGAAATGCAAGTTGCAAATGTTTATCCCCCAAATAGTTACAATATAACACTACTATAAGTATAATTGTGCTACAGCAAAGCTGGTGATACAAGTCAAAGTTGCAGAGGAAAAAGTTTTTAAAACCTCTCTGTGGTACAAAAATTAGCAAACCTTTAAAGAAGTTGAAATTAATCTGCGCATTTTGTCGAGTCTTACTTCTAGAACTAATTTGTTTGAGTTGAGGTGTTGTTGTTTCCGTCCCAAGTGGGTTGTTGTTATAGCGTAGCTGCATTCCTTGTCCCATCAGTAAACTGCTCAGTGTTATTCCAAATCCTGAAAATAATTAAAAACATTTTTTAATTGCTAAGGTGGTAAACACAGAAAAAGAAAAATGTAAAACTTTAAAGAAATGTAACCATTAATTTTGCCTTTTTCTCAATAAATAGTTATTGTGAAAAGTTTGAGGAGAAAGTAAAATTCCCCCAGGTTACAGAGTCCTTTTTCACAACACTAACTGGGCTGTGTAAACTGGATTGTTGAGTACCATTAACTAACCTAGTAATTGCTTGTTTCTACTTTTTTGTAGGGATGTTTCTCTGTACAGAAAACAATATATATTTATGTTCTGCAGAAAACAAAAGTCAGTCATAAATTTGCCCACAGAGTTTACACAAATCTAAGGCAGATGGATGTGAGCAGGGCTGAATCATTAAGGGTTAACATCTTCTTCTGGGAATGGAGGAAAAGGTTATGGCATACAACAATATAAATCTTCCAGAATTTCTCTGATGGATCGCACCGTGGCAAAATAACACAGAAGAATTGTTGTTGCTCGACACCATCTAAACACCATCCAGGCTCTGGTGTATATAATTTGTCTGAGTGTGTGGAAGAAAGAGATAATGTGATGTGTTTGATGTGTCACAGGGTAAGGTGAAAGGGGTGGTGTTTCATTCAGGCAGTTTAGCAAGTATTTCTTCTGAGGAGTGCTGCCAAAAATAGGTTGTTTTATCTATTCATACGTGCTCTTTTCAAGAGAGAATTGTGACATTTTTATGTATTACTGAATGATTGATATGACACTTTAATGGTTAATTCATCCAAATGCAGTTTTATTGTTAGCTGGGACGATGGCCATGGTCCCTACAGCTGTGTGTGTGTGTGTGTTGTAGTTTTTCCTGTGTATGTGCTATAGTGTGCGCGAGTGGGTGTGTCAGATTACATTGATGTTATTCTTACAGCTATTTAAGGTCCACTTTTCCAAAAAGCTTCAAGACTTCTAAACACAACTAGTCAGATGTCTGTATATATAATATATTAAATTACATCAGGTTCAGAACTGGACTCAGGATAACTTACTTAAACCATAAAGCAGCAACGAGCTGAACTCAACAAACTGTTTTTAATGCTGATAAAGGGAAAAATATATATGCTGGACAAGGATTTAATCCAGAGGACTACACAGAACAGGACAAGGAAACACAGTGCCATGTGGGAAAGAGGCAACAAACACAATAAGTACACATCAGGTAATTAAGAAGATGGAAAACACCAGAGAACACAGCTGCAACAAATCAAGTAAAATAGACAAGGAAGGTTAAACTCAATACCAGGCACACGAGACGCTATTAAAATAGAACAGGAACTAAGAAGCTGTCATCAACTGAAACAAGTATGGAACTAAAGGCACAGAAAACAGGAAACTCATAAGTGTAAGTAAGATAAACATAGCACTTCAAACAGAAGGCTATGGAGCTCACACATAATCCCATCATAAAACCAAAAACTCAGAGTGAACCTTCTGAGCTGGAGCACTTAACTAAAGGCATGCAATTCAACAAAAGAACTCACATCAAGCAAGGAAATAATGAGAACTGCAGACACAAAGAAAGAACAAAAAGCTAAATGTGAACACTAAAAAATACAGGATCATAAATAGGATAAACGAAAGCACAAAACTAGATACTAGAAACTCAAAACCTGGGATCCACGCCGCAGGGACCCTGACAGGAACAGCTTTTTAAGTTAGCTAAGGACATGACAGCAACGTTTTACAGCGCAAAACTCCAAAGGATTTCACCACTGACGGTATACGTATGATATCATTAAAAGACTGAGAAATCTCTATGCACGTGGTCCAAGGACACAAACTGCATGGCATCGTTTTTGATTCAGTTCAGTTCACTTTTATTTATACAGCACTTAATGACAACAACAGTCGCCTCGAGGCACCTTAGCCCTTCATGCTGTGTTTCAGTAAAAGCAGGGATGGTTCTATCGTGGAAAACACTGAATGGCCTCAGGGACGTGTATGGAAAACCATTGCAAGTGAACACAGTTCAGTGCTGCATTCAAAAAGTAAAGTTAAAAAAATTACTATTCAAAAAATATATACTATGAAAATCTTAATCTGAAACTGTATATGGAAATGATGGATGCTTTCAGTGTTGAGTTCAAAATACAGGTGGAATAAAGTGCCCATGGGATGGGTGAGCATCACATGTGGGACGGCTTCATTAGCACTAAACAGTACACACACTTTTTTTGTTATATTTGTTACACTTTTGTTCCATTTTTCTCAAAGTTCCTGTTTTCAGGCTCAGCCGTCCAGGCGCTCTTTTAATTTTAACCTCATTTGTGCCATACGAACATGCTAACAGTTTGAATAAGCTGAAACTGCTTTGTGCTGTTTGTTTATTTTACATGGAACAATATCAGCTCACCTTCAGTGTTATGAATTCCCACACAAAAGGGGGCATTTATTTATTTTTTAACGTGGCCTCATTCTGAACAAACAGATCTGAGTTTTTTGTGCCATTTGTCTAAATTCAGTGTCTGGCCATGACTTTGCAGAGACGTGCTGGCAGATGTCGTTAAAAGTGGTTCTTCACATGCTGAAATTTTATATGAAATCTGTCTCAGTGAGGTCACAAGTCATCATCTAATCACTCCCGGCTTTGACGTCGCATCCTCGTCTATCTCCCTGCAAAAGCAGCAGCAGGCATTTCTTCTTGAAAAGTGGAGTCCGATTTACTCTGCTGCATGTTAGCTTGAAGCTGTAAGAAATACAACTGTAGACGCTGACTCCAGCGGTCTCCATGATTACTTCAGCACAACAACATCGTCCATTGTTCCTATTTGGATCAGTTGAGGACCGTAACCCGTTCGTACTGGAACCTGATGTTGGCACAAAGGAATAATGTGAACAAAGTAGAATTAGACACTAAGGTTTGCATTGTTAACTGAGACCTACGAGAGACAACAGACTGACTCATGCACATACCGTACTGTACGAACACAAATGTTGGCAGATTCAGTTGAAATGTCGAGAGAGAGAAAATAAGCGTGGGTACGGATGGAAAAAGGAAAGATGCTATATGAGAGAGGAAGAGGTCAGAACCAAGAGCCACAGACACAAAGTGAAAGAGAGGCAGAGAACTCCCAGATATTAGACAGTGAGAGATGTAGACAGCTTTGCTTCGGGCAATAAAAGACAATGCATGAGTTTATTAAACGGATTTTAAAAGCACTTCCCTTCAGAAGAGGTACACTTGATAGATGATGGCAGGCCAAGTGAATATCTGTGCACGACTGTTTGCTTTTGGGGGATGTCTCTCTTCAAACAACGACAGGGGAGATGAATTGATAGCTGAATATGCCAGCTTAGCAATTAAGGGATGAAAACACAAATACCATAAATATATGTTGTCACATAGACAAACAGGAGTAGACCTAATAAGATAATGTAGAATGCCCGAATCGGATGTTGCTGTTAAATAAGAGCATTGCCATTTTATTGAACTTTTTCAAGCAGTCAATTTTAAACTGCTCCTACACTAACTTGACATCTTTGCTGCCCAATAACTGAATAAAACAGAACAAAAAACGGCTAATAGAGATTTGCTTACTCTCAATTTGGGGTCTCCTAAATAATATATAGGCTCAATTAGACCTCCACAGTTTTCTTTCCTCTGTACCATTGTCTTTAAATCTTAAGTAATTTTAATTTGTTTGAGTTCTTCATGTTTCTCTCTCCGTTGTTCCCTCCTGGGTTTCTCCATCTCTTGTGCTCCCCTGTAGAAATTTAATAAGACTCCTTTAAACATCAAGCAGTGCTCACACAGTTCTAATTACAGCGATTGTGGATTCTAAACTTGCTGTGTGATACAGTCTCTCAGCAGTGGGGTTACTTTCGAGCTAACTCAAACCATAAAGCAGCAACAAGCTGATAGTTTGACCACTGGTGTCAAACTAGCTTTAGCTCATGGACTGCATCCAGCTCAGTTTGATCTCATCAAATAGTAACTTCCACAAAAACTTAAGAATTTTGTATGTTTTTTTTTTTTAGAATAAAAGTTTCATGTTAAATGAACCGTAAATATTTAGATTATAAATTACTTATGATTTATTTTCCCATGTTCATTACAAAGAAACTCAATTGCCCTAAATTTAACCTCCTAAGACCCGAACTCTTCCACGGCAGCATTTTTAATTTCTCTTTGATATTTGGGCTGATTGGGACCTGATGAATGTAAAAACAAAGAATTACCAGATTTTTTTACCTTATTTTTTTTTTTAAGAAAAATGAGAGCTACATATGAGGATATTTGTTTAAAATTTCGATAGAACAGTAGCAGCATAATGTCCTCGTAAGTGGATATCAGGCCCTTGTAGAGCAAAATTGAGTATTTTGGTCTAAATAACCCAAAATGTGATGTCCACATATGTGGACGCAGGTCCTAGGAGGTTAAAGAAACAAATCACCTTTGCTCCTTGTTTTAAAGGTTTAATGTCAGTGTGTTATGGCAGGCCATCAGTACTGGCTGTGATAACTGAGAATCATTCAGATGTGTGGATTTAACAGTTTGAAAAGATCATCTTATTGCATGATACAGTTCCTAAAGACTTACCATAATACTTCCTGGTCCACCCATCCATCCACTGTACCCTGTACCAGCTCTTGGGTACATGGTGTGTTCTCACCTGAATGTCCCAGGTCTGCCACAGGGACTCCACACAGTCGGACATGCCCGAAACAATTCACCAAAAAGCTGGGCAAGAGGCTTCCTAGTCAAGTGCTGAAGCTGCTTCAGGTATTCTTGAGCGGTTATACTCTGAGCCCCTGAAGAATACCTGAGCTCCTCGTCTTGTCTGGTTGTTTCTTGTAGTGTTAATTGATATAAATCCTATTGAGTTCTTACCTACACGTTCTTTTATTTGCTTCTTTGCTTGGTAAATATGTTTTACAGTCGGTCTGGGAGCCTCATTGTGAAGGGTGTTTGCTTTAATTCTGATATAGGAAAAAGGAGTGGGGGATTACAAACAGTTGCCAAAATCCAAAAAACAAACTGTAATAAACCAGAAGTAGGAGTAGAATAAAAATGAGCCTTTCAAACGTATTTACTCCCTTTTAGCACAGTTTAGCAGGTGTTTGCCCGAGTGACACATCTAAGTTGTCAGCGCATCGCGGAGAACATAATAAAGTATCCAACACAAATATTTTCCTGTTATCCACAACATTATGAATGACGGATTATTAGATTCTGCTCTAAATACCTGACACTCAAAAGCTCACTAGACATTGTTGCAGCAAAAGAGGAATTTTGCTAAATCTTGGAGACGTCAAAATGTGAGTGGGTGGATTTATGCCTCAAGTGGTAGAACTGGAGCCAGCAGTTTATTTGTTACCAGGTACACGAGCAGAGCTCTGCTCTCATTTTGTGTCCGTGTACATAAATGCAAATAAAAAGTCTGTTTGTTGTTCCGCTGAACCCTCGTTTCCATTCTTCTCTCTGCAGGCTGCATGAGGGATCTACGCCTCAATGGTCGCTACATGCCGCTGGACAGCCAGCCACGAGATGGGGTTTCCCAGGTCAGCGTACAAGGCCTGTCTGTTGGGTGCTCATCTGACTCCTGCAAAAGGAACCAATGTAGCCCCCCTTTTACCTGCGTTGACTTGTGGAGAGTGCACGAATGCAGGTACGCGCACAAACCCACGCATACCGAATGCAATTGCACAGTCGAGCACACACGCTCTTCCTTGTGAGTCAAAAGCATGAAAACACTTGCGTTTAAACCCATTTGCTCCCTTTGAAACCACTTCTCAGCCTCTGACATGGATATTATTTTTGTTCATAGGCATATAAAGATGCTTTGAAATAACCCAGCCCTGACCCACTTAAGACTGCAAAAGAAAAAGCATCCCTGAGCTTTTATTTACTGTAAAGCTAAAATGTCTGTGCAAATTCTATGGAAACCATTTTCTAACAAAACACACATTTGCTCGTGCGTACAAACACAAAGGATGTTTGAATGCACGGCAGCCAATTCAAAGCAAATAGTAAAGGAAGACCAGAAAAGGTCCACACTGGCATCCTGTACAACAACTTGCAAAACTGGAACAAGAAGGACAGCAGACTGACTGTGTTGGAATCTGTAACAGTTTCAACATGGTCTGAAATGTGTGGGAGTGGAGCAGAGCAGTTTTAAACATCCACCAGGTCATGAGCTCTTTGTTTCTTGTAGTATAAATGGTGGCATACGTGCTAAAAAAAAAAAAAAGCACATTAACCTCGTGCATTTTGAAATTACAATCAATCCAGAATTCCCCATTTGGATGTCCCAAACATGAAAATTACATTAAAATGAGCAATAATCCATCCCAAACCCTGAACAGATCTCAGGTGATCTAATGATATAATGAGAGCTATAATCTGACCACATTCCTCGTGTCTTTTTTACTTTTTAATCATGTTATGAATAAATTAATGCCAGTCATTCAGTGCACAGGCAACAGAATCCCTAAGCAACGTGCGTGCAGCCATGCCCATCCATCACTATATACAGTGATAGATAGACGAGGTAGTAAATGTTGGGTATTTCTTGTCTAAAAATGATTTTACACAATGAGCACTTTTCTTGTTTGACTCTCAGACTCTGAAAAGGGTTCTGTAATATCTTTCTATGACTTCGGGGCATGTCTGAAATCTCAGTTGGGCCTGCAATAAAACCGTGTGTGTATGAGAGCGGGAGCTGTGGTCATTCATCAGGTCTAACAAAATTATAGCAGGGAGCTGCATTATGGGAATTGTAGGATCCAGACGTAAAAGTCAAGATACGTCAGCCTCTGCTGCACCAGTTCGGATCATTCTTCATTAAGTTTGGAGTTATAGAAATGCAGGATTACTGAATGTGACTCTGATTGCTTTGGTGGTTTAAACATTGAAAGAAATCACAAACTACCTCCAGCTAATTCTCAGCAATTCCTTCTGAATTTACTCTTTTGCTTTCTCTCTACAGGCCCAATTAACAAATCCTTTCAGGGATGTGGAATTTTATTTTACACACAGTCTCAATTAACTCAGTTTTTTCGTGATGCTTCTTCTTATTAAATTTTAAAAAAAAAATCAGGAGGAATAAATGCAAGGCGACTGACTACCAGGCAGCCTCCAAGTGCCAAAGTGGTTGAAGGCCATTGCAAATTATTTGCTCATTTAGTTTCCTGTTGAAAATGCTATCTTCTCCATGAATGAGAAATAAAGTTACTGAGTTCCTTAGCCACAGGCTCAGAGCAGCTGCTAAACCTGTGACAGTGAAATCATCTTATATCTGTCTCAAATACTGATCCGTAGACTTTTATGACATGAAAGTCATGTAAAATAATCCAGTACAGTGAAATGTATACACTATTATCAGAGAAAAGCTTCCTCCCATCCATCCGTTGACTTCCCTTCATCCAGGGCCGGGTCACGGGGGTGGCAGCCTAAGCGGAGAAGCCCAGACCTCCCTGTCCCAGGCCACGCCCTCCAGCTTATCTGGGGGAACATCAATGCATTCGCAGCCCAGCTGATTGATATAATCTCTCCAGCATGTTCTGGGTAAGGTGCCCTGCTGAGAGGTAGGACGTGCCCAGAACACCTTACCCAGGAGTAGGGCTGGGCCATATCATACTGTTCACAGTAATACCGGTGTAATGTTGGGCAACGATAAGAAAATGAAATATGGCGATAGAATATGGGTAAAACGCGCATGCGCAGTGCCTTTGTTTACATACGCACATGGCGGCGACGCAGAATGAGAAGGGCGAAAGCGAATCGTTGAATGAAATGGATGAACCAGAACTGGTTTGTAAAAATGCTGCAGCTTCACTGGTGTGGAACTGGTTTAACTTTCGTCCGTCAGATACACAACAAAGCACTATTTTTGGTAGCGCATGCTAGCGGGCCGTCATTATTACCGTGTTGTTTGGAAAATACGGCACACTTAAAATCAATCCTCTGATTTTTCTGAAAGTCAACAGTACCCCTTATAACCCCGTGTGCCTTATGTATGAATTCTGGTTGTGTTTACTGACCTCGAAAGGATTTTATGTGCACGGCGCTCGAAAATCTGTCAAATGTTTCAGTACGACTTTGCTAAGCTACGAAGCCGCACCGCTTGATGCATTGTCGGAGCATTACGGCTATCGTAGGCAGGCGCCTCGCAGAGTGATACGTACTGTGCGTGTATAACCTCTTTTTAAGTTTTGTGGATATTATACATGGTTATGCTGAGGATATGTCGGCCAGTTTCCACTGGAAATGCCTTTTGGTTAAACTGTCAGCAAGGAATTTGCATTTGAACTGTTAAATTTTTATATAACTTTAATGCACTTAAAAAAAGCTGCTTGTTTAAGTGAAAATACAATGATGTTTTGGGGTTTTTTTGCACTAATAAAGTTGAGGAGTTGTAAAGTATTTTGTCTAGTGTCAGTTATATCGTTATCGCAAATTTTCAAATCTATATCGTGATAAATATTTTTGGTCATATCGCCCTGCTCTACCCAGGAGGCATCCTTGTCAGATGCCTGAACCAAATCAACCGACTTTTCTCTGAGCCTCTCTCAAGTGACGGCACTCATCACCTTGTCTCTAAACTTTCTCTGGATCATTAATTTATGCAACAGAAATTCACTCAAAATTATCCACCGTTCAAGCTAATCTACTTGTGCATCTTTGGACCACTTCTAGCGTGGCTTGACCGTATGCACCATGGAAATCAGACGTGTGCAGAGAGCAAGCATCAACTTCAATATCAAGCCGACTTTACTTTAGTTTCAAGGATTATTGCTGGTGATTTGAGCAGGGTCTCTCGGACCCAGAGACTAAAACAGTTTATTTCTAGTCAGTACAACAGGCCGTGAGTGTGCATGTCTTTTTGAATTTCATGGACATGAAACTATCCCTACATGGTCTGCTGTAACGTGCATGCCTGAGCTGTACTTTTGGACATGCTGGAGGAGGTTCAGTGAGCATCACTGATTAGTGCTCTCTGAAAGTCGGGTTCAGACTCAAAACAGGAGAGGTCCTGGAAGAACTCCTTCCCAAGGAAAACTACATTGAGGGGAAAATCAACCAAATCTAAATATGATACTTTTTTCTAATGTGGTAAAAGGCATTTTAATATGATCACATCATCACATTAATATACTCACTACAATTTGCCTAAAATAAATGCTTGCACAGAAAGAATGTTTGCTATTAATACATTTGTGAAAATTCATGTATATTTACCGGCCCAAATGCCTTTGAACTCTGGGCACCGTTATTTTCTGTCTGAAGTTGGCATCAGACAGACTTTCAAAAGTTGAAACCCACAGAAAGCTGCAGTCCTGTCCCCCTTTCAAACATAACGCACAATGCAGCGAACCCACCTGCTCGGCCACTAAATGTGGTAAAAACAACATTAATTTTTTCAACCCCTCTCACCCTGATCGGATTCACCCATTTGCTTGATCAACGTTTCACACGCACTACTGCATTAATTTCTCTAAAAGGCTTAGTTTGTCGGTGGGAAATGGGAAATGTCGTGCAACGAAAAGCTGCGGCGCGCTAACAACCCTCTCCTGTGGCACAGAGCGAATCAAACACGGAGAGCTCTTAGCCACATCCACTAATCTCAGCTATTTTTCTGCCATTGGAAACATCAGCCTCTATTCAGTGTGTGCAGCCTCCTAGCTTTTAATCTGGCCTTTCCCCTTTTTCCCACTCCTCTCATCCACTCATCCACTCACCCACATCATCTATCCACCAATTTATTTTTTCTTCTTTTACAATGGCTCTCATTCTTGCACTGTGCCCCTCCTATCCCTCCATTTCTTGGGTTGTATGGTTCTCATCTCGCTTTAACCTCCCTAGCGCGGCCACACACACAGACACACACATAGTCCGACTCTCTATTCTCCTAGTGCTTATTTGTTCGCCTTGTTCTCTTTCCAGTACTTGACCTGAACCTTGGAACATGATTAAAGGGTAGTAAATGTTGGCAGTGAGCACTCCATGCCCAAGTGTTTGAAGCTAACTGGAGGGCCACCGTCAAATAGTCAAGTAATTGCTGTTAATGCTGCATTTGGGCTCAAATAAATAGGGACGCAGTCAGATTTGTCCGATCCTTTTTTTTTTTTTCATTTAAGAAAAGAGAAAATATGACAAATTCACTGTTTGCAGTCAGGTTATCATAAACGTAAATGGAGACAGGGAGAGTATAACTGTTTCACATCTAAGCGGGGATAGTCGAGGGGATCAAAAAGTTGAAACGGTGTTTAATTGAAGCTTATTGTGGCGTCAGATCAGACCTCCAGTTGTGGAGGCGAAGCATCTGTCAGAGCACCGACTGCTTCACGAGGGGAAACAGAGACAGTACTATATCAAAGCCTATATTAAACTAAGCCTCTAACAGATATTACAAGAAAAAATTAAAGGCTTAGCACTCAGTGTGAAATTTAGGTCTGTAGCAAGTTTCATATCTTCATATCTGTTTCATAATTAATTTGTCATTGTGTGGAAAAAGGGGCTATGGGAGTCTGTTGAGGAAATAAAAGAGGCTGCTGATAATTGCACGTCTTCTGCCAAATCCACACATTAATGCATGCGCACATTAACAGCCAGCGTTTAATGACGAATAAAGAAAGCACTCTGCACATGCCCAGTTCATTCAGCGCTGACTGACAGGTAAAGTCAGGCACAGAGCACATCTGCATACATACATTTACACTGACAGGTGAGCTGGACCTTTATTATTCATTGTAGCTTTAGAAGTATGAGCTTTTCTGATACCTCACAAACTTTTGTTGTTACTTCTTGGAAATCTTTGCACTTAGCTCAACAGGAATTTAAACTGTGGGATTATATCAGAGGTTATATTAGAAAATTCCACCTACTTGTTGGACTCCTTCAGTCTGTTCATATCAGAATTTATTTTCTCCTTTTTCCACTTATACTGTTACCTGGAAAAGTTTATGTTCAATAACTACAGCTCAGCGTTCACTGCATTCTTTTTTTAGATTAAAAAATAAATAAAAAACGTTGATTTTACATTTGCCACGTCTCTGTTTCTCAGCCATGCAGGCACAGGAAGGATGGCAAGTAGTTTGCAAAAGCTTTAAATTAATGATATTTTAGACGAACCCTATCATTCTGACCACTTGCCTTCTGCAAAGCCCACTGCTGCTCATCCATTATGTTAAAATAAAAGCTCTAAAATCTAAACATAATTCTGAGGATGGGCGATGTTGGTGAGTAGGACAGCTAACAATATACTAGAAGTTATAGACAGACACTTTGACCCTAAGGAATAAATTCATGCTGTTTCTAACATAATGTGCCACCTTCAGTGTCGCACACTCGCTGGTTTCCGGGTGATCGAAGCCAAAGACCCAGCTCTCATCACCAACTGTAAGAGAGTCGGTTTCATGCAGAAGTGTCGGTATTCCTCAAAAGATTTCCAGGAGCTCAAACAGATGTGGTCAGAAGTGGACTCCAGTAAGTGATCAAAAAATGGGTTCAGTCGTGGAGAGACGCACAAAGAGATGATCGTGAAGCAGAGATCAGCAGAATAAAAAACAATATTTTGGGTTTTTCTTTAAATTTATAGACAGAGTTGTGGAACTTTGAGCACATTTCATATTTTAAGTTCTATTTTTAACTTTACTATTTATTTACCGGAGCACATTATTAAGAAAAGCAACAGAATTCCCAAGCTGCATGACAGCATAACATTGAGATGAAAAACATCTCTATCACCAGAGATATAAAAAAAATATTATTAATCATGCTTCAGAAAGTCTAACAGCTCCACACCTGTCACTGATTACAGTGCACACAGGCTCCATGTTATGATAAGGCACTCTTCATAGCACCAACTGCAGTCATGGCTAATGACAGGTAATGATAAGAGAAGCTGTGTTTTCTGTTAGACAGTCAGGTGTCCTGTATTCAACACCTACACAGGCTCCAACCGCGCTACAATTATTCCCGAGTGCTTGGCTATGATTGTGGCATAATAATCCTCTGCACAAATTAATTTTCTTTTTAAAATGTCTAACAGATCGATAGGAACGTGGTCATTTTAAAAACTGATATTTACATCTGCAATAACAAACAAAAACAAATAAACTGAACAGTGAAAATGGTTTAATGGTGATGCTGACTTCAGTTGGTTTGGACAAGTAATTCCACTTTGCGTTTGTTCTTAGGATGGTTCTCCTGAGTTCTGGGGTAGGAGCCCCGACTGAAAACTCTCGTGGGGTGAATGTGCGGTAGCTCGTGCTGAAATGCTGCTATATGAGATGACAGTTTAGAAAAGTCCTGCAGAACATAAAAGGTAAAAGAAAGTGGTGCATCTACTTGTTTTGGCACTGGTTAGAGCTCCTCACAGCTGCATCCTCTACAAGATGGACATTAGAGGAAAACGAGAGCGAGTTGCATAAATAATTATCCTCCCCAGCCGGCAACAGAATCATTTTCTCAGAATCATAGAGAGTAAAAGTTAGTCTATCCTCGCATATATTTAAGGTTTGTGTGTGTGATCACTCTATCTGTACTAAAGACTAGTTTTTTGTATACAGCTATATTGTATATCAGACTAGTATCACCTCATGCTGTCAGATGCCACCTGTGTCCTTTGCTCACTGCTCCTGGTTTTATTAGCCAGAGAAAATTAGAAACCTACCAAGTCCACTTTAGAAGATTAGAAGGGGACCGTGGCATAAATCGCTGGTTTTTGTATTTCTACTTTATGCTTGATTAGGATTAAGAAAAATGTGCCCCTCGTCAACAGCAGTCCTTCATGTTAAAGACAAACGTTACGCCCCTCTGCAGCCCCTAATCTCCACAGTGTGGTCACCTGTTGCTAATTGGCCACACCCAGTCAGGTGTGGATAAAAGCATACCAGAGGCGGGCTTTCGAGAAGCTCACTAGTCTTTGCCTTGGTGGCACCAGCTATTTTAGCCAAACCTCTTCTCACTAACACTCTGGTATTCATCTCCTTTTTTATGTTGCGGCTTTTGAGCCGAGTCGTAACACAAATTAGAACATCGTATCTGTTCTGATATTTGTCCTGTGAACATAAACTGCTGTCTGAAAATAAAGAATTTCTAAAAATTAACCAAAAGGTGACGAGACTGACACCACACCCAGCGATCACCTGGTTCACACCTGTCTGGGGCATTTAACCAAACGATTAATGGTAAAGTATAAGCCATGGCCCATGCAGGTATTCCAGATATTCTTATCCCCAGCAGGTTTTCCCAGTTACTCCTTGGGAATCCTGACGCCCAGCTCATAGATGTATATTCACCACAAGTTCCCTGCCTACCCTGGGGTAAGACCCAGTTGGGCATGCCTGGAAAACCTCCACATCAGCTGACACAATGAAAAAGCTTCTCTTAAAAGCCACATCTGTTAGCGCCCCATGTTTGACCTGGCAGGGTTTCATGCCGGATGCCCTTCATGACAAAGAGAATTCGGGTCTTTGCCTGGAATTAAACAAGCAACCTTTTTCTCGCCAAGCAAACGTGTTAAAGACGACACCATCGGAGGCACTGGAGGACAGAGGATGTCCAACGTCTTAACTGTCTCGATTAAATGAGATTTTTACATTAAACGTTTTCATTTCGTTTCGTCATAAGCTGAACGGTTTTGACTGACCGCCACCATCACACTGAAGCCAACAAAAAAATAATAATCTACCAACTTTTGGTTGAAGAAAATAAACTTATTTCAGCTTTTTTTCATTTCAAAGGTGCTGCAGATGTTAGAGAGGCTTTTCTTCACTGCTGGAAACAGCACAGCAGCAACAACACCGCAGAGAGCTCGGCCTTATTTACTTCTTAGTACAAACACACACATAAACGTCCATTGTTTACCAAAAAATTAGCCCATGATGTTGGTCTATAAGTTTGCCTTTGATCTCATAACCTTGTGCTTTCTAAGTTAATGCCTTTAAATAAATGACTGGGTGAAATGAAAGCCTGCTTGTTCTCACACGTCTTCTCCCCTCTTCTTTTGGTCTGAATTCTTATATTTCATGACAGAAGGAATCAAAGGTGTTGGTACACAATGTACTAAAATAAAAGCCAAAGCACAGTTCCTGCCTTTCTTTCATATCGAATCAAAAATGGATTTTGAATCGAACTGTGTCCTCAAGGAATTGCATTTAAAAACGAACGTTGAGATTTCCTGAGACTCTCACCCACACAGTGAGTTTAAATAGCTAAGCAGATAAGAACATAATTCAGAGACAGATTCTGGGAGAAGATACAGGAAATTAACCCTTTACTGCCTCGTCTGGGTTAGTTTCTGTAGCTGAGAAAGAGCAGTTACGAGATGAATTACAGCAGCGATTTGGATTTAGCGTCGCTCTTTCATGGTAAAGTTAAGTCAATATTTATAAGGACGAGCATATCTGCGGAGAGCAGAGGTACGACTCTGATGTCATCGAAATGTTCAGCCTGGAGCTTTTCCATAGACTTTGAATGGGATGGTGAATTAATGGGCTCATAAAATGTTTGTTTGAACTGTTACACCCAAATGAGCTTTTAATTATAGTAGTGCTTTCTGAAGTGAGGCAGAAAATGTGCCCCTGTCTGCATAAAACCATCCTAGTTACTGCCAGTGCCACTGTCAGCACTTTCATCCCCTGCAGTCCAGTTCTCTGTTCAAGTGTACATCTGTGTAAGATCACCTATTAAAGTAGTAAATAACTCCGTTAAGACCAGAGGGAGATAATGACAAGCCAGCTTTACATCTCAGATGTACTTCAGTAACTTTTTAGTCAATTGCATTTGTTCAACTATTTTTTTTGCACACTTTCTTTGCTCAAGTATGTTTTAGAGAAACATCATTTGAATACAATAATTGCGCTACATGCATTTATTTATAGTTTTAAGTATTTACACACATTCCTAAAATTCCCAGTCTTCCGGTGCCTTGTCCTGTCTTATCGCCCTCGATTTCAGAATAATAGCTGAAGCAGAGCGTTCATGCTGCCGTTGTTTCCTCTTCCCTGAGGTCAGGACATCAGAGAACTGACAGAGAGGAACAAGTGTGTTAATACTGCAGCATTTCAGCCTCGCTCTGTGATGTCATAAAGGTCTACAGATCCACCAATGGAGAAAAAATGGTCTGAAACCTGAGCTTTTGGCTCACCAGTTATTGTAAACTCGCCACACTGTCACGTTTGACTTTCACAACTACATAATATAGGAGGAGTTTATATTCTGATGAGGTAACAGTAACAGTTCTCTTTTTATTCTCATGTTGTTCACCTTATCAAATGTCACGAACATGTCTAATGTTAATCTACATGAAATATACAGGTGGGGTTTTTTTGCTTGTTTTCTCTGTTCCTGACCGCCTGCTGTCTCTATCCAACTCTTGTCTTTTGCAGATGTCCTCCTGGTCACATGATCAGTGTAAACGGGACCAAAAAGTCTTGCGTGTACACCCTTTGCGCTATGCGGCCCTGTCACCGCGGGACCTGCGTGGCCCAGTCGCCCTCCAAATTCACCTGCCACTGCCCGGAGGGTTACCGAGGACACCGCTGTGAGACGACACTGGCCATATACAGGGAGGACGTGGGCCTCAGCTTCAGCTCCCTCTTTGCCATCTGTATCTGCTTCATGGCCTTACTGGGTAAGTCCTGTAAATGTACTGCGTGTTACGCACATCTGTCAGACTGTATTACTGTCGTGTTTCTACGGCAATACTTCCCATCCTAACTATAAGCAGTTTAGAAACGATAATGATGCTTAATATAGTGTTTAAAGCTATAACTCTGTATGAATGCAGCCCTGATAGCGTTATCGTGAACGTACTGCAGCGAGGCGGGAGGAGCACGGAGGTGAATCTTCTTCGTGTGCAGGCTGACAAATGCTGCAATTTTCATTAAAGTACTGATGAGTACAAAATTACTATTATGTGACAGTGGAGTGCACGATAGATTTGAAACTGACACTTGAAAAAATTGAAGCTTTCATTCATAAAGTTCGTGCACTCTAAAGTGGTACGACGGTAGAGCGCCAGGTGTTTGTAATTAGCTAATCAAGGGCGTTTTTTTTTTTATTATGTGTGAGTTAATGTGTTTATAAGTCTCAGTGTGGAAACAAACAGAGACCCCACGAAGATGGTGCGCTCCGTTTTATCGATCAGTGTTTTCAAAATGACAGCCTGATTTTCATGAGGTCAGTAACTCTAAAATAACTTTTTATGTCACTCTACATCTAAAGCAACTAATACTTACTGCGTTTAATATACTCTAACAAACAAAAATGAAGTTGTACGACAGCTAATCAAGAATGAATGTTTCTGCGGACGTGATCTCAAGAAGTTTCCAAGTCTTGCACTGAAGTTTTCAGGCAGTTATTAATCAGACTTCTCAAGTCATTTGTGTGAATTTTACCAGATGGGAATTCTTTTTAATGATTATTCAGATTCTGCATGAATGTGCTCGTTTACTTCGTTGGATCTGTTGTACAGAGTTGAGGGTACATTAAGATCCTCGCTGACCTAAATCTTAAGAACGTCTGTGAAAGCTTTTTAATATCACATCTCTCCCTTCCTAATGAAGGTTATTCCAAAGCTTGGAGCAGGACCTTTTATACTCCCCCATGATGCCATATTTATTCTCAGACTGTACTAAAGTAGCTTTACATTCATAGTTCAGAAAAAAAAAATTTTTTTATGTAGGTCCTCTGTGAATCCTGCTTGTTTCATGAGCGCATGAGGATATCTGCTCTCATTGACATCATACAGATAAGAGTAGAAAAAACTGTTTAGAAAAGTGTGTGTTCTGAACTTTTGGTTAACAAAAAGACGTCCAAGCTTGTAACTGTGTATGTGTAACATGACAAATCCTATTTAGGCTTACCTTCTTTATCTGCAGATGTAATTACAGTTCAGTTATTTAGCTCATCTGACCGAAGCTTGTGGCGTCCGTTGCCTGTTTGTTCATTCATCTCTCTGTTCGTTCAGTTCACAAGATTTGCTACTCCTACAGTGTTGGTCAGATTTAATCAAAATTGTACACAATTGTGGTCAAAGTCAAGGTCACAGTAATATATGGTCATTTTATGGTCACCGTTCCCTTTTTGCAAAAACTGCTGCTCAAAGTGTTGGTTCGGATTATAATTTTCATGAAATGAGTGTTTGCATGGACTAATCTGTGTACCTAGGTTATCCTGTTATGATGACGATGATGGTCATAACCTTGTGTGTCATAATGGTGGAGGGAGTGGTCTCACTGGTTGACTCCCACATTAGGAAAGCTTAGTTGGATCCTTACTACCACCATTATGTCAACATTATTAATATGCCCAATGCTTTTTATGACCGTGGTTACAGCTGACCACGAAGCTTCTGAACTCAAACACTTTTGTTTGGTGGTAAATGGGATCAAGTTGTCCTGGATATGACTGTGAGCCTCTCTGATGTCTCAATGGATGTTAATTCTCATTGCTTTGTGCAGTACAGCCGACCCCTCTGTGCTTTACATATTACAGTAGCCTGTAAATTGTGATGGATTGTGAGCGAGATTAGCTATTATGATCTGGTTTGTATACGTTTTAAAAGGTAGATGGAGGGCTTCAGTGAAACATTGGATTAACAGGATGCCTCACTGCATTAGCAGAGTAAATGATCCAAATCCAGGGATCTCCTTTCAGCACATTAAATTACATCAACCTGAATCCCTATACAGTAACTGTTTGTACTGCTGTGTAAAACTGTACTATACACAGTGCATATATATATATATAATGTAGTCCTGTAAATTAAGTACATTCTTAATATTTTTAAGAGGGTAAAGAGCAGCCAGGTTCTGCTAATCAAACACTTCTTTAATGGATCATTAGCACGTGTCTGCACCTCTATAAAAGTGTAGTTTTGTCAGTTTGTGGCTCTGGAGCTTTCTGGTGTGTGTTAATACAATGATGCAAACTTCCCAGAAGTGGTCGGTCTCCCCAAGGTCAGACTGGGCAACACTCAGAGAAACTGCAAAAAGCCCAAGAGCTGCATCCCAGACTCTACAGTCCACAGTTAGCATGGTAAATGTTAAAGCTGTTGGACTGAGTAAGCAGGGCTTGGTTGGAAGGGTTACCAGGGGAAAAACTCCCGTACTGTTACTTGAAGTTATTGGTGTTAAAGGTGGTCTTACAAGCTACTGGATCATGTGGTGACCTCCGATATCGCTCCTTTGTTCTTCATGCATGGCATAAAGTCATTGTCCAAGAGTGATGCAGAGTTCTTCTGTCTCCTACCACCTTAAAACAGAGCTGGCCTTCCTGATCAGCTTATCCAACCGCTTCAGCTTCCTTTCAGCAATAGATTAGCTGCTGTTCCAACAGACAACACCATTAGAGATGGCTGCCACTCCAAAAGATCTCGGTCTCCTCAGAGTCTGATCAGGAGATGGTTCCACTGGCACCAGTCCACAAAGTCCTGACTCCACTGTCTGTACTCTGACATATCTTCACCCTAATGAGGCTAGCGATGGGAGAATCATCAGAGAACCTTTGTAGATGGCAGCCTGGGTAGTTGATGGAGAAGTCTGAGGTGTAGAGGGTGTCCTCACCTACTGTGGGCGACCAGTGAGGTAGTCCAGTATCCACTAGGACAGGTGGTGGTCCACTCCTGACAGCTCCAGCTTGTCCCTCAGAGGTCGGATGGTGTTAAAAGCACTGGAGAAATCTTCCAGGCTTCTCCGGGTGGGTCAGAGCTTGGTGCAGGAGGTAGATGATGGCATCATCCACCCTGATGCCAGGCTGGTAGGCAAACTGCAACTGATCCAATGAAGAGCTAAACAGGGTGCGATATTTTAGGACCCGCCTCTCAAGGGTCTTTATGAGATGCACGATCAGTGCTACCGGCCTGTAGCTGATGAGGTCCTTTGGATGTGTAGTCTATTGCACTGGTACCACACCGGAGGTCTTCCACAGCTGTGCTACTTTCCCCAGCTTCAGGCTCATATTGAACATGTATCCCATGATGCCACACAGTTGGTCTGCGCAGCACCTCCGGGGGCTGATGCCATCAGGACCTGAAGCCTTTCGCACCTCGATCTTTGGCAGCTCGTTCCTCACCTGAAGTGTTGAATGTGACAGGATGGTGGTGAGGGAGGGGGGCTGTGGGATGGAGTCTTTGGGTTGGACTTTAGGCAGTGAATTTCAAAGGTAAAGCTGTATACCAGCCCTTTGTCTCGCCTGTGAGCGGATCAACTGAAACATTCTGGTGTTTGATTTTCTGTTGTTAAAATCCACATTTTTCTTTCTTTCCTTTATGTTTTTGCTTGTTGAATATTCATCCACCTGTACCTTTTAGCTTTGTATTCCAATCCCTGAAGGATCCTCTGCTGAGAAAGCGCCTCGGGCTCAGTCGTACTCAGAGAGCTGTCAGTACAATGACATGTTCCCGTTGTTTAATTGAGGACAATACAACAGAACAGTGAAGAGCAGTATGAGACGAGCACAGCCCAAGAAGAGAAAGCAGATCAGAGGAGTGCAAAATAAAACAGGACGACGCACAATACCAAAAGAAAACAAGAGGGAGCTGAATAGATGGCAGAGGCTGCGCGCAGCACGGCGAGAGAAAGAAAAAGTGGGAGATGTGTGGTGAGGAAGATGGTGTTGGTGTCACACTGCTGCTGGCCATGTCTGATTGTCTCATTGGTGATTCACAGGGCACCTCTTTCACACCCGGAGACCAGCCAGACACTCAAATGATCATTTCTCCTTTTCTTTTCTCCTCCATTCCAACATCTTCCTTCAAATTTGGCTCCGGGCTTATATTAAATGCGACATCCAACCTTGATCCTGTTGAGGCTCAGCGCTGTTTTAAGTGTTAATTACTTGATTTGTAGGCGTATAAGGTGCTGTTTACCCAAACCTGCAGAAATTGAGATCAATGCTCCGGGGGCTTTGGTAGTAATTTCAATCGGTAGAGCATCCTGCGCTCGATCGGTCAAGCATTCCTCACTCTGAAATTTAAGTAGCAGCGAGAGAGACTTCTTTTTTTTTTTCTTTTTTTTAAGCCTTCATCAAATATTTCTTGTGCACACTCCAAATGTTTGAATAGCAAGAACAAAAGAAGGGCAGCAACTCTCAAAAGCAGTTCTCTGAGAATGTTGTGATTAAAGACAAATTCTACTCCCAAAAACGTTCATATTCGCTCGTTCCCTTTGATCCTGATCTGTTGTGTGGTTTGATATGGTCAGCTATGAGCTTTCCCTTGTCTGCTGGTACTGAGGTTCCTACAACATGAAGGCTTCATAGTTGGTGGGGTGTGTGTGTGCATGTATTCTAGCACCTCCAGCACATAAGTCATTTTAACGTGTGTGATACTTGGAGGATGAATCTTTAATAAGTGGGGTGATCCTTGACTTTACTTTCCATTTGTACCAAGTTGACATTTGTAGTTCGAATGAGACATTTCAACAGCTGTTTGCTAGATTGCTATCAATTTTCAAGAGGCGGTGGTGTCAGAAACACACTTGACTGAGAGGCTGCTATTGGAGGATTGACTGGGAACATTTTTAAAGGCTTCCTTTTATTTCCTGTTTGACTGGTTTAACCTGCAAAAGTTTGGAAAAATGGTTTAGGCTAAAACAAATCCAGCCACCCATTAGTAAAGTCCTGTTATAAAGCCTTGAGGTCAGTGTAGGGTTAGAGATGTGTAATAGCAGATTATATTAGTCGCAGCCACTTTAGAATTTCTCCATCCATCCATTCGCTTCTGCTTATCCTTTTTCAGGGTCGTGGGGGGCGCTGGAGCCCATCCCAGCTGTCATAGGGCGAGAGACAGGGTACACACAGAGACAAACAACTATTCACACTCACATTCACTCCCGCATTCACACCTATGGGCCCCTATCCCCACTAACTGCATGTCGTTGGCCTGTGGGAGGAAGCTGGAGTACCTGGGGAGAACCCACGCAAACACGGGGAGAACATGCAAACTCCACACAGAAAGACCCCTGATGGTGGAATTGAACTCGGGACCTTCTTGCTGTGCAGCAACAGTGCTAACAACCGTGCTTTAGAATTTCTAACGAACCCTTATCTTAACAGCATACACTCGCCAGCAGCTGCTGGTATTTGGTGGGATTTTGCCTGAATTTTCATGGCATAATTTCAACAAGGTGCTGGAGAAAAAGAGATTTTGGTCCATATTGATTTGATAGCATGTTAGCTGCACATCCATGATGTGAATCTCCTGTTCTACCACATCCCAAATTTGCTACTATCCTGATATCACAGCAGAAATCAAGACTGCTGAGACCAGGCCGGGCTAATTTTCTGTTGTCTAGTTTCTGGTGAGCCCATGTTAGCTGACAGGATCCAGTGTGGTCTCCTGCTTCTCTGACCCATCCGGTTCAGCGTACTGTGCGTTCAGAGATGCTCTTCTACAAGTAGTTATTTAAGTTATTGTTACCTATTCATATGATGAAGGAAATGTGAGTACAGAAAGTCAGTATTTTACAAAAAAAATCTGCTAATACTTATTAACTTAAAATTTCGAGTAAATATCATTTGTTTTATATCACAGTAAAAACAGATCAGGTCATTTTGATATAAACAGCTGGATTACCAGCTGGAAACCAGCTTCATTATTAAAACTTCAGCTGGGTTTTTCTTCCTTCATCTCTCTGTAGAAAAATAGACCAGTGACTCATCATGACCTGTGGAAAAAAAAATAATGGATGTAAATCCACTTGAATTTTTAGCATCATTTATATGTAAGGAAATGCATGATTTTGTGCCTGATTTCATCTTGAAAGAAATTATACATTCATGCAAAACCTCATGAAGATGAAATAATGCATGACCTCATTCATGCCTCAATGCATGAACAATGCAAAACCTAATGTGGTCACAAGGGCTAGATGTTAGGACGATTCCTGATGTCATTAAAACATTGAAATGATATTTTTAGCTTGAACATCCACGGAGCAGTCTTAGAGGAGTCATGTTTCTCCTCCACTGATTGGACTGTGAGACCAGCAGCACTGACACAGTCAGTCCCCGGGGTGCTCCTCGGGGGTTCTGAGTTCAGAGCAAAGTTTCTAGTTCAGAAATGTCAGCACGGCTCCAAACCGAGTCAAAGTCCAATTGGCAATCTCTTGAGTATTTTAATGATTAATGGCATAGTCCTCTGAATGTATCATGTAGCTGGAATATTGATTCTGCACAGCGCAATGCAAATTAATTTATTCTTTTTGCTTCTTCGGGCTTTTACGTGTGTGGAGCTTTGCGTAGATATCATCCTTTCTTTGCACGCACCTCTATGCCCTCATGTTGTGTTTCAGCAGCTGTTTTTCTCTCAGGATTATGTTGTTATTGCATTATTAACTTGTCTTATTACTGTTGGCTTGACACTGACATCCAATACTTGCTTGTTTTTCTGAACACTTTTTCTCTTTAACTCATTCCAAGTTTTTTCCTTTGGAAAAAAAAAACATAAAGGACTTTTTTATAGCAACAAAGAGCTGCTCAGGGTAAACGACAGTAATGCTACTTTTACCGTTTCATTCAATTCAATTCAATTTTATTTATATCGCGCCAAATCACAACAGTCGCCTCAAGGAGCTTTATATTGTACAGTAGATTGTACAACAATAAATATTCAAAAGTTTGCATTTGACTACAGAAAAGCAGTCAAATGCAAACTTATCTTTTTTAAACAGTCATGTCAGAACATCAATAACGTAGGCTCTATGTAAAAGATGGACATAGACAGCATGGTTTGTAAAGCGATGATGGCTATTATCTTCAAACCTTGGGAAGATTCAGCGTTACATTTTTTCCACCATGTTAATCTAAAGAAATTCAGTTACCTTCTTTTTAAGTTTTCAGGACTACTGTGACTTGGATGATTGCGAATCTACACAGACATGCTGCCACCATGTTTTTGTTTTTGGAACCAGAAGGGACTTATCAACCAATACTAGCAATCAGGTGCAACGCACTGATGCATATACATGATAATTAGCTCTAAGTAACAGAATAGTTAAAGACTAGAATGTCACACTCTGAGCCTGGTTCTGCCGGAGGTTTCTTCCTGTTAAAAGGGAGTTTTTCCTTCCCACTGTTGCCAAAGTGCTTGCTCATAGGGGGTCATACGATTGTTGGTTTTTCTCTGTATGTATTATTGTAGGGTCTACCTTACAGTATAAAGCACCTTGAGGCGACTGTTGTTGTGATTTGGCGCTGTATAAATAAAATTGAATTGAACTGAATTTCTGTCTTCTCTGTTAGTACAATTAATCAAACCCCGTTTTCTATTATTTTTAAAATCTCCTTTAAACATCTTTATTTTTGCTGTAAATTTGTATTTTTATTTGGACATTGCTTCCAGCTCTGAAAAAGCCAGTGCCTTAAATCTGCATTCTTTCTGCTGGCCAGCAGGGGGCGACTGTGGTTACACAGTCGTAGTTGCAGTGATACAACATACATTTAATTCTCTTAGCCAATCAGCAATGCAGCAGCTACTATGACAAATATACTAATGAACAATACAGACGTCTGTGGATGATAGCAGCAGGTCTGAGACACGTACTCAGTTCGGGGCTAAGAGTCCATAACTGAGTATTGTTTTTAAAACAAATCTTAAAAACTGAAGTTTATTGTTTACACCCTTCTCTCAGAGGTTTGTAGAAATCCCAGGGAAGCAGATGCAGCTTCAGGTCATTTGAAACTCTCTTAAATTAGGCTGGTTTTGCCATTTTTTTTTCTTGGCAGATCCTTTCAAGTTCTTTATATTAGATTGGAAGAATCTGTTAGCTGCCATTAGAGCTCTACAGAAATGCTTTAATCTGTTTTTATTTTTCTATGATACAGCAGAGGAGCTGCTGAGCATTCTTGGGAATTAGACCCTCCTCTGCCTTTTTCACCTGAGGTGATACTCTGGCTTCCTGCGAACTTAAAGCTGGGTGCTCGATCCGCTCTGTATCTGTCGATGAATAATGGAATGGGTTCCTGATCTTGCCCTCTGATGTTCTGAGGGGTTGAGTACCAGGCTGTAGTAGCAGCACCATGCTGTTAGTTTGCAGACCTCCACCCTGTAGGGAGACTCAGTCCAACCACTGTAGTGTCGTCTGGAGGCTTAATAATGGTGTTTTGCTGTGGCTGGCTGGAACGCGAATGTTGAGTACCTGGAGTTCTGCCCGAAGCGTTCAATTTTTTTCTCATCAGACCAGACCTTTTGTTTCATCAGACTTTTTTTTCTTATGCTTTCAGAGTCCTTTAAATGCAGTCTGGCAAACTTTAGACGAGCTGTCGTGTGTCTTTTACTCAGGAGTGGCTTCCATCTAGCCACTCTACTCTAAGTGTCTGATTGAAGGACTGCTACTGAGTCAGTTACTTTTGGCCGAACAACCAACTCTCGGAAAAGTCCTGGTGGTTCCAAATTCCCTTTTCTCTGAAACACTCCAGCACTCCTCAGATCTACTTCTTTCCCCTTTTTAAAAAAATCACAGATGAGTTTCCATGAATTTATGGCTTGGCGCTTGTTTTGACATCCACTGTGAATTGTGGGGTGTTAGATACACAGATGTGGGCCTTTGACAACTAAGTGCAATCTATTCAATTTGCCTCAGGAGGACTCTGGTTTTATCCTTGTCAAATGAAATGAGTTACTATTATACAGATGCATTGCTAGCCATAAAAATCCACCTGGACATGAAGTCCTTTACTCGAATCAGAGTTTGGGGTTTTATTGTGTATTAAATTTGCTACACAGTGTCTTATATGAACTAATTAATACTTCCATTACCATGCTGCTGCATGGTAAATGTACAAATTGTATTACTTTTTATTAGAATACCTATTTTTAATACTCTCTGAATATTTTCAGTATGTTTTAGGCTTAGAAGTGATACCATGCACATGCTAAAAATAAGTGTTTATTATAAAATGAACATATAGTCTGAAAGTACACAAAGTATGTCCCAAAGGTCAAGAGTTCCTCTTTAAACTCCAGTGGCTATTTCTTTAGCATTAAATGTGATATTTTTGTATTATGGTGAATCTGTTCATCATTGTCAGGTGGTGTTATTGTCATAGATGAGCGGTTCTCAGACTGTGGTGTGGGCCCCAGTGGTGGGTCGTGGAGTTTTTTGATGTTTAGGAAAAATTAATAAGCCAGAATTTAGTGGTGCAGTCACACTCATGTTTATTTAAGCAACATTCAGTGTTGATTATTGACTAAAGCTTCAGATTCTGAGGTGGGGAAAGCCAGAAAAGGTTGGAGAACCGGTTTCATAAATATTTATTTTGTGTTCACACACAGAGCCAATCCATGTTCACAGCATGCCACAAAAATACATTCTTCAATCCACGTCATAACTCAAACTGAACTCTTTACTGGGCCACAGCAGATCGGTTCTAGGACATTTGCAGCAGTATAAGGGGGCAGATGGTTTTACGCTGGGAGGTTGCTCCTGCTCCAGTGCACTAGTTTCATCATGTGTGGATAAAATAGCAACATCAAGACCAAATGTATGCTTACAAAAAAATAGATAAATAATCAGACAATACTGCTCAATGCTCAAAAGCCAAATAGTTATTTTGTCTTAAATAATAAACCAATCTATCGTCTAAGTGCCCCACACAGCAGTGGTCTGACAGCACAGATGCAGACTCTCTTAATCTTCCCTAAACACAGCATGGACTGCTTTTTATTGAACGCACCACCAGATATGTCTTTATATGCCATAGAATATCCCACTGAAATAGCACGAGCACCTACTTAAATCATGTAGAGATGGATTTTCCGATCCATCTAAATGATGTAAATTAAGGCTAATTAGTGTGACAGAGACGTTCTTCGCTGCACTGTTTCATGTATGCATTGGCAGAGCTTGCAGTCTGTGCTGAAGGTGCGTGTTGATGACCCTTTGTCTTACCGCCTCCTCACGCAGGAACACTGAGTATTATTCAGCTTCATGTAAATACATATTGAAACTCAAAGCCACAAACAAACACACACTCGCAAAAACCTCACAATAATCTACAGTTTGATTTACTATATTTAGATGAGGCGTTTTATTTAGAGACCATAACACCAAATGTGCCAAATCATCACAGTCACAAGAAAACTGTTTTGGGGGGGGTTCATCCATATTAGTTTATATTTGTTGTCTTGACTGTGTTTTAGGGATCTTTGCAGCAAATTCCATGTGCACGCATTTGGGCGTAGTCTAAGGAGCTTGGAAAGAAAAGCATCTGGACTTCTTTAGGTTTCTTGAAGACATTTCATCCAAGAAGCTTCTTCAGTTCTAAGTACTATTGGTGGAGAGTCCCAAATTTTAAGTCTCCCAGAGGGCCATGGACCCCCTATTGATCCTCTGCCTAATCACACAAACCAAGGTGTGAAAACGGGTGTGGGCCACAGTCAGCCAAGGTTTCGGGTGATCCCATTGTGAAACCTAGCCTCACCCTATCTATCATGTGACTTGCTAAGTTTATAAATGGCCCAGGATGTGAGGGAGCGTGAAGGCGTCTGGGAAGGGACCTCAAAACTGGATTATAGATGGCAGACAATTGGATGTCCCGGATGACTGAGAACCTACACAGACACATTTGGGCATACTTGACTTTTGAGTAGTGACCAGCTGGAAAAGTTCGGCACCAAACAATCAACTTCATTTATGCTTGCAGTAACATTTTAGGTCTACAACTTTTGGAGAAAGCCATCGAACAAAAACAAGCTGTTTAGGTCATCAGCTGATGTCAGATAAAAATGCCTTAAATGGCATTTAAATGCATTTTCACACATATACTTTAATTTCTCTGTTCCAAAATCAGTTGATGGTTTGGTTTCTTTTCACTCTGAGCAAACTTCAATCAAACCAGCATGCGTCACTACAGAATGCTTATTAGCCAGATGTATCTGGGACAGGACCAAGAAATTGACAGCATTTCTAGCACACAATGGCAGATGGTGTAAGCTGTGGTTTGAGGAAGGAGTCAGAGGGGACTGGTGCAGCTCCAGAACCAGACAGAACACCGTGTACTAATGGGAGGTGAATGATTTGAAAGAGGGAGCGAGGTTGGGGCATGTAAATTAGAACAAACAAGCTTGTAGTGCAGTGGGGTCATATATACAATGTGAACTGGAAGGGCAGTCTATGAGGCTCATGGAATTCAGATATGGAGAGTGGGCAATGAACCCTGGACGCTGTGGAGGGTTCATGGTTTCAGTCTTAGGTCTTTGTTTCCCCCGCTGTAAAGAACATGCCAGGCTAGTTCTCCCATCATTCAGTCCTTGTTCCTGCCTTACACCTGGAGCCGGTCCCTGGAAGCTGCAAACAGAGGATGAGATTCCCTGCAGAGATCAATAAATAAAAAAAATAACAATAATAATCAATAAGAATTGATTATTGTGATTTACCTGCAACTCTAATCTTTGGCTGGTTAGATGCATGTGTAACCCTCATTTTTCAATATCACGGTTAACAGCACATTTCCATGTAGACTTTAGTGCTAGTTTGTTTACCTACTCTTGTTTGCCTGCCGGGGCTCAGCCTGCCAGCATCTGTGGATCAAACGCAGACACGTCCCTCCAGCCATCTGAGATGAAAAGGAGCTTTTATATTATAAAAAGCCATTAAAGATACAATGATGGTGACAGTGTTTCAGGGTGGAAAATTACTTAACATGATTTCAATTCGACTTGAAGGCATTTAGGTTCAAAGAGAAAGACTTGAAAGTGCACCTTGGCCCAAAACACAAAATCATTAACTTTCAATTACATATATATATTACTAAATCACCATGATTGTCATCCCAAGGCACTTTTCACAGTAAGGTAAATACCTTTCAGTATTTTAGATGGAAACCTCTATGACATAACTATTCTCTATGAGCAGAAGGAACCTTTTAACAGTAGGACGTCTCCGGTAGAAGCAGACTCTGGGAGGGCAGCCATCTGCCGTGACTGCTTAGAAAGACCAGACAGAAAAGAAGATCTTAGAGAGACAAGAAACAATACAACAATAAACGCTCGACAGGTTGCATCATAAGTACAGAACATGCAGTTCTCCATATACCTGCAGAAAGTGAAGGAGGAGAGAACACAGCACAAGCAGGAGGGAGACGATATATAGGTGCACCTTTGTAGGGACTTTGCTAACAGTTTTCAGATTAAAGCGTGCTGTTTAAGGCAGCAGTGGCTGCTGTCACCTGTAGAGCTGGATGATTGTTCAAATACTTTGGGGACCGACACTGAACTCGGTCCATCACAGGGGAAATTTGCCTGCTGATTTTTTTATTTTATTTTTTGATGATGAAATTTCCTCAAGGCAAAAAAGTGCACAAAGTAATTTAAAATTCATTTAGAGTCAAAGCCAGCACAATGTTCCTGAGCTGCTTTTTGTCCCTCACGAGTGCCATTAAACCTGCTTCTCACTGGGACTCAACCAGCTCCTCACATGGGCCATTAAAACCTGCATCGCCTCAACCAGCAGGCTCAGCCGGAGTCCCCTCAGTCCTTCTGAAAAATAACATTTTATTTTTATTTATGTTTATCTTTCCTGCAAAACTCAAAAGTGATGCATGATTTATTAAAAGCACTACAGAGAATAAACTGCTGATCGGTATTTGTATGTTTGTTTTGTGGCTTTTTATGTTTGCGTTCTTTGTCTTTTTCTTTGTTTGTTTATAGTTCTTTGTTTTGAAGGAAAACTCACTGCCCAAGATAAGTGGGTCAACCCAGCACTGCATAAAAGAAACCATCTATGTGAGGCAGTATCGCGTATCCTCACTGGCTTTGTTTTATGTTACTTTACTGACCCTGTATTTAAATTCGGGTCCAAAAATGCAAATGATGATGCAGTTTCTGTAATTGTGCCTTTGCATGTCACAGCATTGAGTTTTAAATCAAACAGTCAAGATGTGACTGAAGTACAGGCTTTCAGCTTCAATTCAAGGGGTTTAACAAAAGTATTGCATTAACTGTTGAGGAATTATAGACATACACAGTCCCCCTGTTTTTCAGAGACTCTAAAGTAATTGGACAATTGACTGACAGCAGTTTCATGACCAATTGAGGTCTGTTGCCTTGTTATTCCATGACAAGTTAATCCAAACGTTGTATTTTGTAGCTGTTCACAGGAAATTTCAGAATGAGGTGCAGTGAGATGTTGATGCAAGCAGTGTTGCCAACTCCTCAGTAAGGAAAATCGCTATTGGCTGTCCTAGAAGTCGCTAGAAGTCGCTAAATGACGTCATCGCCTAATTTGCATAATTGGTCATGCTAATGTAATTGTAACCAACATTGTAGGCGAGAAAAATAACATCGTGGAAGAGACATAAAGGGAGTAAAAAACGTCCTAAATGCATTTAGAATTTATTTAGAACTACAAATTAAATTTCTTTTAGCAATTATTGTTTTTTTTTAATGTCACAATTCCAACCCTGATCCTCTATCCGGGCTTGGAACCGGCAAAAGTGACCCGATATAGGCGCTCTGGTGGAGTTACTTTGTGTGTGTGTTTATAAGTAGTTTTAAACCTTGTGATCCACAAAACAACATAACAGTAAAAGAAGAACTGACTGCGTTACAGTCAGTGCGGGAGCAGCGGCTTCGCTCATGCGCGATTCATTTGCAGTTCGGACGCACAGGTGTGAACATCTCCTGCCCTGATAGCAGCTGGGGGAGGACTATCCTCCGCCTGTGAGCGCTTTGGCACGGGCGAGGTGCCCACGGCAGCACCGCTGCTTGTTGAGAGTAAGGGCGATACGCGCTTTCACGTCAAAAAGTTGCCATAAATAAGCCTCCAATAACACCAGAAAAAGGCGCCAGATTTGTCGCTAGTCGCTTTTTAGAAAAAAAAGTCGCTAAGGGGTCTGAAAACTCGCTAAATATAGCGACAAAGTCGCTAAGTTGGCAACACTGGATGCAAGTGAAGGAGAACATGTTTAGGCTCGAAAACCAAAGTAAACCCATCAGAGAGAGAGAGCAAAAGCTTTAGGAATGGACAGATTTTACTGGACTACTGTTGGTCTCAGTCTTTTAACTTCAAATATTTACTGTTGTTAATTTTCACCTGGTCTTTAAGTCAGACGTCATTAGCCGTGTCTGGGCCCAAACTTTGCCGCAGAGTTGAGAAACTGTCTAAATTTTTTCATCTGTAACAAAATGATCAGCGTTGCTGCATTACCAGGTGTAAGAATTAAGTTTAACATCCAGGCATCCACGAAAACACAATTTATTAAATTTAACAGAGTTAGAAGTTAGCAGGAAGTTAGCTCGCTAGTTTCCATCTAAATATAATATAGCATGTTCTGACTGAGAGATTTCTGAAACAAATTAAAACTTACAGCTCTGCTATCACTTCCAACATAAATGAAGACAGAAAACTAAACAGCAGTGACATTTGTAGGGTTACTGAAGTTGGGCTAGCTGGTATATAATGATGTGCTACGTGATCGCTAGCAACACAGCTATGTTAGCATAGCATAAACACAGTGAAGCTGGAGGATGAACGCTAACTTTTTTTTCCACTCGATAAAAGTTAACGTGAAGGTTCCCGATGGTTAGAGACAAATGCAATCGCATAGCAGGATGCTGTAAACGGACCAAACTTCAGTCAGGAGAACAACTGAGATAATCCATCCACAATACGAGGTAAGTTTTAAAAACTGAGCTTTAAAATAAACAGTGGTAATAAAAACTGAGAGAGGCCGACAGTGATCACTGACTGTTTTTAGGAGCTTGTAGATTAAATAGAACAAGATGCAAAGCAATAAAACATGTTAAAAACACAACATCCTTATTAAACGCAGAGTAGTTTGGGCCCGGAAGCAGGATTCATCACGTCATCACTTAAAGACTGGATTACGATCTTTTCAAATTTGGATTAGTTTGATTGTTCTTACCTCTCAGCCATAAAAGGGTGATGGGGTATTGTCGTCACCCTGCTGGGCAGACACCTAACCATAATTATATCTGCTGAAAATCTAGACCTTGTATTCCAGTGATGTTCACCTCTAGGTCAGAGGTCAAGTTTTCCGAAACTCTTCTGAATGCAACAAGTAGAGAACGAGGTGTGTCTGTCTATCAGTGCGCATCATTAGCAGCCTGTTTATCTGCAGTGCATTCTCACAGTTAATGTCTGCGCCGACTGTTTGTGGACAAAACGCTGATTGCATTTATATTTTAACGGTACGTGGATCTGAACGCCCCCCAGGCCGCTTCGGATGATCTGAAATTCCACACTCGATGAAAGTGAACACTTCAACCCAACAAGAACAGAGTTCAGCGATCCAAGGTGCATGCTGATGTGTTGGAAAACTCGCCAGAATGCGCACAGAATTAAAAGTACTGAATGAAGCAAGAAAAAAAATCTATTTTTAATTCTTACGTCTCCACCGCAAACATTCGCTGTAGCTTCTCTGTCTGTTTGTACCCCGTGCTCCAAAATGTCCCAGTGTGAGGGTCTATTCATAGCCGCATCTTTATCAGAGCGCAGCTGAGATACGACTGCACCTCTACGACACTACTGGCACAATTTTTTTTTGACAACAGGAGGTGGAGGATTAAAGAAAGGACACATTTGGATCAATAACAAGAGCAGTGGAGAGTGCAAAAGATACAAAGACTCGCTGAGCACAGTTACCTTGAGAAAGCGAACAATACAGAAAACTAAGCTAAGACATTGGACAGATACTGGCCTTGGATTAAGTGTTTTATTAACTTTCCATGCAGGGCTTTACTGCCCTGTGAGCTAAATGAATTACATTCAATAAGTAATAAGAATAACTTTGGGGGCCAATTTACTTAGTTTTTTATGCATGAATATAGTCAGTGTGGGAAGATTTGTATTACTACAACTGAGGGGCAGTTTGGCTTCCCAAACAGTGCCTGGAAATTCAGCGCCTGCAAGGAATCCATTATTAATGTTCAACCCTATCATTTTCCGGTACATGTAGTCATTTAACTCCAGGAACCAGAGGAAAAAACAAAAAGAACTCATTGCACCTGTGAATGTGTAGAGACGTTGTCTGCTGCATATTGGTACTGACCTTAAAATCCTGTTTAAAATATAGCACAACAAAAAAAGCAGCGAGAAGAAGAGTAGTGATAGATCAAGCCCACTGAGACAGATGGCTCCAGTAAGCAGAATTATAGTTTGATGAGGTAAAATCCATACTATATTATTGACCTGTGTTGACGTTCTCATAGACACTGATCTCATTGCAGGGCAGCTCGGATATTGATTGTCTGACTGGAAATCCCATTACGCACTCGCTCATTCAGTGCCATTTGAACTGCTGAAGGTACGATGGATATCCCTGCTCATCGCAGAGAGTAGCGGCATGCCACCTCGCTGCACGCAGTCTTATAAAGAAAGTCGAGTTTTAAGGGTCTCTATGCCCGACATTTACTTGTTAGCAGCGCTTGTAACACTCATCGTGAAGCGAACGACGGGCTGGAAGTGAAGTGGTTTAGGCGAGGTTTTAAGGAGCGTGCGCGAATAGCCCAGGGCGTCTGTTGAAGAGCCAGAAATAGCTGAAGGGTTTGACCTAACGTAGCGCTTGTTGTTAAAGTCCAATGGAATCAATAGACACAAACTTTAAAGAAGGGGTGGAGCGGCTGAGTGGAGGAAGAGAACCGTTAGAGGAGTTTGGACGGAGGGAGGGCGAGTTGAAGGCAGGAGTAAGAGTTAAGCAGAGAGAGTGAGAAAGGAGTGATGGTCAAAGACAGCACAGGACCTTGGAGGCAGTGTAAACAAATAAACACATAATCTTTCTTTTCAGGCTCGCTCTTTACTTTCTCCAGCACACACACACACACACACACACACACACACACACACACACACACACACACAGTCAGAAATACCGATCAAATTCTCCATTTCTTTGTTTGCCCTCTGGAGAAGACTTTGAACAGAGCAGATTCTTCTTGTACACCCTGACCTCCAGCTTCCTTGCTCACCTCCCCGTGGAGCTCACTCCAGCCACCTCTTCATACATACACACACACACACACACACACACACACACACACACACACACACACACACACACACACACACACACACTTGCTTCTCAGCAGAGGGGAGCAGGAGAAACATAAACACATAAAGGCATAAACTCCGCCGTCATAAACTAAGCAGTAACACACCTCTTATATTTCCAGATTATTTGCTTCAGTCTATAGAGGTTGTATTTTCTCTTCGTATAGGCCTGTGCCATAATGCGAAGGATATTGATTCATGCGGTGGAGCACAGCAATCTCACGTCAGCTTAGGATCACATTTCTTTGTGTGCTTTGTCACATCTTTTCTTTTGTGCTGTGAGAAAAAGAAATGCTTAATGAAGCGTTGGTTAGCCTGCACAAATGTACGTGTAACTCATAGTGAAACTGGATTTCTAGTCGTTCATTAACCGCTCACTGTTTAAAAGCCTTAAAGCCTCTGAAAATGTGGGGGTTGGAAAAAGAGGCAGTACACTGTGAGTAACCATAACAAGCAAATTTCTTTTTCAAGGTCATCTCCTTCTGTAACGCTGGACCCCGTTTAGCTCTCTTACTACACTTGGATCACTTGCAGTCCAATGCACTGCCAATTTCAGCATGGTCCTCTAACGTGTGCAGAGAAATAATCTGACAGACGATCATCACAGGCGATGGGAGCTGGTCCCAGCACAAAGTTTAGGACTGTGCTCAAGGTTGTTTTCTTTTTGTATTTCACAGGTTTGTGCAACATGAATTTGTCTTTCAGGCTCAATCTGTCAACATTCATTCACCAGCTATTTAATTTTGTAACTATATATATATAATCCACCCATTTCATGGCAGCAACACAATGCATTTTAGCATCTAGGCAACAAGGTTAAACTGAGTATCAGAATGAGGGGAAAAAAGATGACTTAGGCAACTTTAAATATAGTGTGGTCGTTGGTGCTAGATTCTGAGTATATCAGAAAGAAAATAACCAGTGGGCAGCAGTTCTCTGAGTGGAAATGTCTCGTTGATGTCAGAGGATGACGCTTTAAGCTAATGGGAAGGCAACATTCATCAAATGACCTCTACAGTCGCCAAATCTCAATTGAATGGAGAACCTCTGGGATGTGGTGGAGCAGGAGATTCACATCATGGAAGTACAGCCAACAGGTCTGGGCCACATTTGTGATGCTGTCATGTTAATGTGGAGCAAAATCTTTGAGGAATGTTTCCAGAACATTTCCTGGCTACATAATGAAGCATTAGGTAGTTCTGGGCTTCACAAATGCATCCTCTGTCGTTACATTGTAACACCCAGGGTATCTCAGGATATAAAGGGCTGTGTTTAGTCATAGTATAAAGTAAATGTCATTTCACAGATATAATACCATCACATGCCCCAATCGTTTATAAAATGCTCCCATTAATATTGATTGATGTTGTCGTTAAAGTATCTATGAGCTCTGCTTTGTTTACATTCTGCTTCTACTACCAAACTAATGTCGGTTATATAAAAATATATATAAAATTCCAGCCTTGCAGTTGGTGTATTTATCTTTATTAACTGCAATACTGACTCTGCTTTTGTGTGTGTGATAAACGGTGAAGTGAAACCTTGGAAAGTGGAAAATGCACAGCAGAGAGAGTAAATGGTCTGTATTTGTATAGCGCTTTACTAGTCCCTATGGACCCCAAAGCGCTTTACACATCCAGTCATCCACCCATTCACACACTGGTGATGGCAGCTACATGTAGCCACAGCCACCCTGGGGCGCACTGACAGAGGCGGGGCTGCCGGACACTGGCGCCACCGGGCCCTCTGACCACCACCAGTAGGCAACGGGTGAAGTGTCTCGCCCAAGGAAACAACGACCGAGACTGTCCAAGCCGGGGCTCGAACCGGCAACCTTCCGATTACAAGGTGAACTCCCAACTCTTGAGCCACGAGTGCCTGTTTAAACGTCTGTACCTGGAAATGTTTGTGTTTGGCTTCAAAGGTCTACTTCCATGATGGTATTCTATAAAAGGACATCTTTTTTCTTTTTACGTTGCAATTCTGATGTCCATCTGTGCAAAAATATGTTTTTTCCTCTTTCCAAAAACTTCCTGCCACCAGGGTTCCACAGCCCACCCCTGTGTGGCCCCCTCAGTGCATTAAAAGCAAATGTTTTAGGTCCACAAGAAGAAAACCATCTCTCACTACAAGGTCAGCTTTCAGAATTGGCTGCCTGCAACTTTGCCGTTACCCCAAAGTTACATTTCAGCTTTTGGGCTCAAAGCACAAGTGTTCAAAACAGGACTTCCAGGGAACTATCTGGAAAAGCTGCAGCACCAAACACATTGCAGATATGCAGCAGGAGTCTACCTTGAAGGGGAGATGTTCAGCCTGGTTCTGTAAGAGGTTTCTTCCTGTTAAAAAAAGGAGTTTTTCCTTCCCACCGTCACCAGTGCTTGCTCTTTTCAATGTATTATGGTGGAGTCTTTATCTTACAAAATAAAGGCTTCGGAGTGACCGTTGCTCTGATTTGACGCTGTATAAATAGAACAGAATTGAATTAAATTGCATTGAATTGAAGCATAGCTCCACCGTGCTGCTGTGCCACAGGTGGTCAGAGTCCACAGGGCACCCTTATATTGTAAATCTTTAAAAACACTATCTATTATTTTGTCCCGGCTCTTGCTATTGTGCATTTTCCTCTCAATGGCCTTAAATCCTCCAGCCGTGTAATCTCATTGGCTCTGGGCACCTCCGGGCTGCTGGACCAGCTGCTTCTCCACATTGTTTCGACTCATTTATTGTTTCTGTCTTGGGGAAGCTCAGGGCACCTCACAGTAAATGAGGCTCATTGCAGTCAGGGCAGGGGGACTGAACCTGTGACCTTGTTTTTGCCAGTTCACTGTCTCTCGAACATGAAAGCAGCCACTGCAGCAGTCAGACACACGTGGGCTCTCCTGAAACAAAAGTCTTTTTTCTTTTAGCCCCTTTCCCCCTTGTTCTTGTTCACTCGCCATTAAAAGCCATAATGCCCATCTTAAAATGAAACAGCAAATCTCTTGAAACAATTTCGTCTTATATATCTGCCAGGCGCTGGAGTTGTGGTGAGGGGGGACAAGATGACAGTAAATGAATATTGATTTTTCCTCTCGTACTGTGCAGCTGGTTTCTGGCTGAGTGAATTTACTCTTACAGAGTTGTCAGAGGGTGGGCTGTTTAATGGGGTGTTATCAATTCACAGAGCGTTTGAGTGCTTTCTGTTGGTGTGCTTACATGATGCAGTGGCTGCTGGGTTTTAGTTATGATGTAAGAGAAAGACATTCAGAGTTAAAACGCAGGGGTTGATGCAGAAGAAGAGACCGTGCACGTTCAGATGTGTTTGAGTTGTTTAAGATTCCAGATTTTTCACGCTCGTGTCTTACCTCGGATTAATCGGATTTGAGCAGCTCGGGTATTTATAATGCTGCCAGTTGTTGTATGTGATTGCTGCTGTTCTCAAATGTGATTAAACACAGCTTTCTGCTGCTTTTGAAAAAAAGAGAAGCAGATTTGAAGATAGCATATGTCTCTGTGAGTAATTCACTCAGTTAATGACGTCTGCTTGTAAATTATTAAATATTATTTAAACGCTGCACTCCAGATTCTACAAGTTGCCTCTTTTGCAGGAAACATGTGTTTTGATTCGGTTGTTTGATTTGAGAGTGGCGGGAAGTGCAGCTGAATTAAAGGGAAAAAATTAAAGCTTTTGTGTGGGTGTAAAGCAGGTTAATATTATGGAGAGGCTTAGAGTAGTATTATCAAAGGCGAGAGGTGATAGGTATGAGACAACATACGAGGGATTTGTTAGACATTTGAAAAGGTCACAGCAACACTACAGTGAGAAAGACGCAGAGACTGTTTGAGCAGAAAATCCGTGTGTGTGTGTGTGTGTGTGTGTGTGTGTGTGTTTTGTGTCTACAATCTGCTTTTTAGGATAACGTTGAATCGCCTCAATGGGAGGTAGCCCTGTGGAGTATTTAAGAGGACCGGCTCCATACTTTTATTCTTGCACTCTTTGCGTGACACCCAGTTCGTAATAATCTTTATTTATCTTTGACCGGGCCCAGGTGAAGCTGCTCAGTTCGCTCTCTGCGTGAAACGAGCCCTTTCAGCGCCCCTCCCTTTAAGCCCACTAGCTAATTGGCTGCCCCTCATAAACAAAAGGGTCAAACAGCAGGTGGGTGGGGTTGATGTTCTCATAGCTATGGTATCTGGCAGGCATGCCCGGGATATTTAGGACAGCTCGAAGCTTGTGTTTCTGGCTTACAGCATTAGTTTCAAACTTGTTCTGGCATGCTCCTCGTCAGAAGCCAGAGAAAGGTCACAGCCCACAGTTTTCATCCATTATTAACAATGAAAAAAGGGTCTACAGTGAAACGCGGCATACGTTGAATTTTACTTAGAAGTGCAAATTTTACAGCACGATAGCAGGACCGTCACCTCACAACAAGGTGCTGGGTCGGAATCCACCTTTCTGGGCGGGGTTGTGATGTTCTTCCTGTGTCGGTGCAGGTTCTCTCTGGCCTCCTCACACACAGTCCAAAAAATGCTGTTTAAGTTCATTTGTGATTAGAAATAGGCTGTATGTGACTGTGTTGGCCCTGTGATAGACAGGCGCCCATTCCAGGATGTACCCTGACTGGTCCCCCAATACCAGCTGGGACAGGTTGAATTGGATAACTGGAAGCCTGACCCTGACTGTGGTGGCTCTGGGGCCCACTCCACAGTTTGACAATCAGTGGTTTACAGGCAGTACCTCAAGCAGCGAGCACGAACAACTGACAGCACCTGCAGTTCTTCTATTGGCCACTAGGGGCTGTTCAAGCAAGTGAATTCCCATAAGCTGCCATGTTAAAATGTCCAGTGTAACAGCATTAAATGTTACAGTGTTAACACCTTAAATGTGATCAATTCTGGTTCCAAAACACTAATGACCAGAGACCAGAAAGCTAAAACCAGTGAGTGTGATTACGTCTGTCTTTTATATACAGTCTGTGGATTATTTTTATGCAGGCTGAGCTCACGAGCACCCATCATGACAGAAAAGCATAGTAGGTTCCCTTCAAGGTTAAATGTGTCAATAATGGGAGTGTAATTAATTCCAATAAGACATCAGGCGGCTAATTTTCCTCCCTCCCATTATCGAGGCCGGTATCAGTACCCTCTTAATGCCGTTTACAGTCAAACACTGTCAGCACCAAGTGAGCCGCCTATAATCCGAAGCATGTTCAGTGTCTACAAAGCCTGTCAGTCACATGGCTATAATTACCTCTAACTACAGTGATACTGGCAGATGTAAAGGAATGAGGTTGTGAATAATTTTAAATTAGCATTTTAATTAGGTTCACATGTTTATTAGTCTTTAATTGAAAATCTGATTGTGGCCAGATGTGTCAGCCACTGATATGATGTTTAATTTCATACTTAATAACTATTTAACATGATAGAGGCGACGCTTCGAGTCAGCGCTGTAACTGATATGATTGTAATGATCCAGTTTCTCAGAGGTGCAGAATCAGGGAGTTTGTAAAATGTGGTTAAAGAAAAACATCAAATGAAATTAACGTGCCCATGAAATAAAGTACGGCATTCATTGGGGGGGGAAAAGGTCAGCTGTTGCATTTTTATTTCATTCAGCGAATAGAAAATACGGTCAAGACATTGGTGAGGAAATTAAAATTGTGTCCTTCAAGCTTTTCATCAAAGAATCGAAAAGTTCCAGCAATCGCAGCCGTGCTTACCTTGGACCTTGTTAAGGTAATCTGCTTCTCAAAGCTCCTCCTGTGTTGGTTTAGTCTGACGGTATTTTCTTACTCACTGTACGGTCCAGCTGTTACTACAACAGCTTTATGAGGAAATCAGTAAGGCCACGTTGTTATCCATCCAATGGATGACGAGATAAACAAACAGCCTCGCTTGGTTAAGATCCCTTTCACTCTGAGCAAATCAACTTCTTTGGCAGATGGTGTCCAGCATCTTTTATTTGTTCTATGTCTCATAAATGTTCTTTTTGACCCGGACTTTGATTTGTCCGTCCATCACGCTTAGCCGCTCTCTAATCTTTGCAGCTCTACCTGGAACGTCTCGTCCCTGTTGACACGGAGAGTAGTGTTTTGTTGCCTGTAATGAAGGCGCCACCTGAAGACCTATGAGGTGTTTGTTTCTCAGCCTAGAGGCCGACCTGCCTTCTAGCTCAGTTGGTCATGTGACCTCCTTTGTTTCTGTTTAAAGACATTTTTCGTGTGAAAATATTTTCATGAAATATGCCTAATTTTTCAGAAAGAGAATGTAATACCCGAACTCGGAAAGGCCAAAGTTCAACAACCAAACAGCCAAATTCATCACCGTTTTCAGCAGCAGATCAGGCTTTTATCATGATAAACATCCAGCCTGCTCTGAAGCAGGTAACCATAGTGATCTAGCCAGGTGAGAAGAAGTACCTCACTAACCCATTAATCTCACTTTGTTCTGCACCCCCGAGGTTTCCCAAGGATGCACGAACTCACTCATGGCATTTTTGCCAATCTCGAGAAAGATTTTGACTGTCACAGAGATTTTTGCCAGTCCTTGAAATATATTTTGTTAAACACCAGCAGCAGAACACTCGTTAGCTCAAACTCCGAAGCGTCATCGTCACTTGATTCCTAACACGTATCACGTCTCTGCTCGCACTTTTCTCAAATGATGCTCAAGGCCATCTCCATCAAGAGCGCCCGTCTCTGAGGGCATATCTTGATTGAAGGATTTTAATCATTCAATTTGTAATGCTAATGCCTTCAACACCGTCTTGTCTCAACTGCAGTGCTGCTACTGGGCATTTTCCTCTACACTCGCTGGAGGTCCTACAAAGGGCTGAAAGAGGGCGTTTACCACGTCTCGGCGCATCACGACGGCTGGGAGGACATCCGGGAGAACGTCCTCAACTACGATGAGGAGGGCGGTGGGGAGGAGGACCAGGTACACCCCTCGCACGCTCACATGCATGCAGACTGTACCCTTTGCTGTGAAAGTTATCAAAGCAAATCAGAAAGAAACCTTTGTGCACACATACGCAACTGTTAAAAGTGATGTTCAGTATGTAACTGCTACATCGCCACGTGCTTGCTTGAAGTTGAGATGTTTTAATTTTGATTTCAAAGACTTTTATTTTGGAAATTCTTAGCAGTGGATGTATGGCAGCAGCTCTATAATGGATTCTGTCAATTCAATTTGGAATAAAATCCTGCAGTGTGTGTGCTAGCGTTTTAATTAGGCCCACGCAAAATCCTTATCTCCTCTCCACCAGCCAATGTAACCCACAAGCACTCAACGGTACTTAAGAGCTTGCATAATATCACAGCTTTGATCGCAACAAACACATGTGGCTGCTGAAATCATTGCTGAAACACACACAAAGAGGAGGAAAAAAAACACTTTCATATAGAGATCCTTGTCTGGCCTTATCAGTACCCCAAAACCTTCAAGATTCTGTCCGTTACCTGCAGTCAAACACACACACACACACACAGTATTGATCCCCTACACACAGCAGCCACCGTGGTTAATTCTCTGGAGTCTTGTTTCAAATCGCTCTAGAGGAATAAAAACAGCACTCATCACATAATCAGTTTCACAAAGCGACCCACGCCTCCTCCTTGTGCATCATTTCTTCCGCCGCCTCCTCCTCCTACATCTTTTTGCATCTCTGCCACCCTGGTTACAGTTCTGGTGGAATCACATTAGTACCAAAGTGGCTGCTGCTGCGCTACATGACAAAGTAATGGCAGCTGTCTGCAGTGGAGAGAGGGAGAGAAATGTCCCTCATCTTGCTCTTCTTCTTCTTGGTCTCTCACATGCATACAGAGATATTTTGAATTACAAGTTTTCTGCAACAGTAAATGGAGACAGATTGGAAACTTAAATAGGTGGAACATTCACAGTAAACGTTGTGGGGCGAGCTGATTGTTTTTCTGCTCTCTTTTCATTTTTCTGCTTTCTCACTGTCACATTTCATTTTTTTCTGCCTCGTCTTTCTCCCCCAGACAATCAGTCCCTCTCTGTTTTTACAGCTCCTGTGCTAACTCAGACTTTTCATCTGCTTTTGTGTAAATGTGTGTGTGTGAGACCAGAATGCTTACGACATGGCAGAGCTGCAGAAGTCCCTCCAGCCGAGCCCGGCCCAGTCAGTGCAGTACTGCCGCTCTAGAGCCTTGCACCACCCTCCTCCTCCCCACCATCATCACCACCATCACCTCCTCCACCAGGCGCCCCCCGTCCCACCCTCTTCCCAGCCGCTGGACGCCCTGAGCCGGACAACCAGCTCCACAACCTTGCCTCCCTCTGCAGCTTCCACTTCCTCCACGGCCACCACAACGACCAGTCTCCGCAGGGACGTCCCCCCCACCAGGCTGCCGGCCCAGGGCCAGGCCCGTCCCTCGCAGCTAGCCCGTCGTTCCCTGTCCTTCTCCAGCCAGGATCTGGCCCGCTACCTGTGCGAGATCATCCGCGATGCTGACCAGCATCCAGACACGGGACCTTTCGACTCCCTGCAGGTCTTCTCCACCGAGGGTGGGGGCTCGCCTGCCGGCTCCCTCAGCTCCTTCAGTTCAGCAGGGCTGGATGGAGGCAGCAGCGGAGAAGGGGGAGTGGAGGCGAGGAGGGAGGAGACGCTCGGGGAGTGGGGGCCTCGCTTTGAGAAGCTTCGGGCGCTGTACGAGCGAGCCGAGGCCAGCGACCTCTGAGCTCCAACACAAACTGATTGGACCCTGATAACGGGGCCGCCCAAAACAATCAATTAGCAGACGCTTGGCGGCGACTCAGGCTGGAAAAGCGAGAGACTGGCCGACAGAGAGAGTCGCTCCACGCGCAGCACTTTGCTGACAGCTGACACGAACTGTGTTGTATTTACTGGATGATGAGACCCGTCAATCAAAGCGGGGGCCTAAGAGACAGATGAAAGTGTCCCAATGAAAAGAGCCTGTTGCTCTGCACTCACTCTACCTTGGACGGCAATTTTGCAGGAGCAGACGTTATCAAACCTACAAGTCAGGTTAAATGCTTCAGAACGTCAGCCTGCACTCGGGCTACTCATCATGATGGAGCTTAGCTTCACTGTCGGAAAAATCTGTTCCAGTCACAGACACTAAAACCCCAAATTTCCTCGTGTGTGGATGAGCTGCCAGCTGAAGGCAGAGAATATGAAAATGTTTTGGCCAGGATTTTTTTAATACATACATATATATATATATATATATATACCTGAGCAAATCAATGCCACTAAATGTATTTTTAGCACCTTGCTGCTCTGTAAATAAATGTCATATATTTCACACGGTACTGTTACACGATAAGACAGTGAAGATGAGGTGGATCATACTGAGTAGCCCATCCAATGCAGTTTCACTGTAGTGGACACGTCGTGTTCTCGCTGCCTGGCTGTAAACAGCTTCTGTCAATGTTTGTATGAGAAAAAAACAAAAAGAAGTGCTTCGACCATCACTGGTTTCCAGGGTGAGATTTTTTTTCTGGTAATGTGTCTTTTGCTAGGTTGAGTAATTCTGTATTGGTTGGGTGTTTCAAGTTTCAACGCTCCATGGGTTGTAAGACATCAAGCTTTCTACTTAGTACCGTGCCCGCGTCTTCATTTGATTTCCTATTCTCATTTGCGCTCCGCCGCTGCTCGTTCCTCCTCACCCGGGGGAGGGTGCACAAAAATTCAAACATCTTTGTAACAAAGAAATGCGAGTGGACGTGTGGACTGCGGGAGGGAGGAAATGCTCGCTCTGTTGCTCTGTTCCGTGCACGCTGTTCCTCTGGCATACCAAATGTGGCGGCTGCGAGAGACTATTTTAACAGATGCTCGGCAGAATACAAAGTACACAGAGCTGCCTTTCAAGGTGACTACTCAATAAACATAAATGGAGGGAAGAGGGTAAGAGATATTTATAAGGATTATATATATATATATAAATATATATATGCTTGTGAGCTGTGATAGCTGTGCCATATGCAGTTCACGCATCCATCTATTGTGTCTTGCTAAATTAGCACATATTTCTTGGCTGAAACATTAGGAGGATTGTGGGTAAGAGAACTGCAGGAACATGTCATTGTGCTTTTGTTTTTGTTTTTTAATGTCGAAACTGTGAATTATCCCTCCAGCTTCTCTCTCTCTCTCTCTCTCAGCTCTGCAAAAAACTAAACACTTTGTCTTAAAAGAACAAAAAGGCAAATAAGAATAATAACCCAGCGAACGAGAGTCTAAAAAGGGCACACTTCCTTTCACATTTTTAAAACAAGAGAGAGGATTGCAGGGTAGGGGGCTGAATCAGAGAGCAAATGAGGGAAGGGAGTGAAGCGGAGGGAGCCCAGCCCTGTGGAGAGATGTCTCACCAGTGCACCACGGAGCACAGCGGCCCTGTGGGGGAGCCGCCGAGGGAAGAGATGCTGCAAGCAACAGTTTTCTGCATAACAGTTTGCTGCACTGCAAATGGGATGAACTTAAAAAGTCGTGTGCCCCCACCCACATGACCCCACAACCTACGATTCTCCCCAAAGTTCCAGCGTGGCTTCTTCTGGCGTTTCAGCCGCTGGATTCTGCTGGAAGCAGCAGCATCAGCAGCGCTCCCTTCATGCCTTTTTTTCCTTCTATTTGTCTTCACGCTGGCAGAGCTGAGCCTGTCGGCAGAGAGCAGTCAAAGGGTAGTAGAGTGTGAAAACATGTCAGGCCACTAATCCTAATAGGAGCTGATGGCCCGCTGTCATGCTGGAAAAACCAAAGGAATGTGAGGAGTTTCCAAAAAAGAAATGAGTTGACAGAGGAGTCGATCCCCACATTGCAGCTTCTTTTTCAGACAAACGCTTTCCGAGCAGCGGAGGCAACAATGCAGCTTTTATAAATAAGAGCATTTCCAGTCAATGATGCCTAAAAGTAAAAGACAGGCTTATCTTTCAGGCAGTGGGGAGTTCCTCGAGAGTGATGCTTGTATGTTGCTCTCTGGAGAGCGTCCGAGCCTGAGCCCCACACACAAGGATGAAAACACTTCATGCTTCACTACAGCTGTAAGGAGCGGAGATTCACTTCCCACCATTCATTTGTAGCATACGACGGCTTCTTCAGTGTTGTGTTCTGGGTGCAGACATGTTGTGAACAATGTTTTTACCTCATTTGTAAGTACAGAGATAGATACATTCAAATTATTGCTTTTTTTTTTGCCAAGAAGAGCAGCATAGATTTAAAATGTGCCGCTTCAGAGAGAAAAAAGAAATCAAACGAACATATTTTTTATCAACATGATGGTGATCAGCTTTTGACGGTTATATAAGTGTTTTGTATTTGCTTTGATCTTTTTTTTCCTCCCCTCAATAAATTCATTTGCACCAGTGCTGAATCGTGACTGCGTCTGTAAAGAGAAACCGATGAACTGAAATGTGAAAAATAAATATTCCTGGCTTTGAGTGACTGACAGGGAAACAGCATTGTTGGGGGGGGGGAATTGTTTTATTGACACACTGCCTAATAATATGTGAAACTTCACGTATCCCTCCACCAGCATGTCTGGCATGAGAAAGACTTTTAACGGCAGAGTAAACATTTACAAGTTTGGATGATTTTTGTGGCTTTACAGTAGAAAATGACAGCACAGAATCACTTTAGTGGATTTTTTTTTTTTAAAGGAACATCAAGCAAAAAGGAAAAATGACCAAAAGGCACCCAGATACATATTACAGTATTTTCTTTTTTCAAATAAACACAAAGAAACAGTTTCCACAATGAACGAGTTCAATGTTGGTTTAAATGAAGGTGTGAGGACTCTTTAGGATTACCAGGATGTCTCCAATTATTACTGAAGAAGAGTTCTTCATCCAAATAGTGATTATTCAATGTAATTCTAACTCTAAAGGCTGGAAAACAAGTTAACTCTTGACTTTAGGGACTTCAGCAGCAACAGCCTCCATCAGACACAGTAAGTCCTCCTACCAGGGTATCAGTATGTCCTGGATGCTGCGTGCAGGTCATACTTGCAGCACGTCACTTGAATTAAGGTCAGGACTCAGACTTTCAAAACCTGAAATCTACTCTCCTTCAGCCTTTAAGTTGATCTACTCGGCTCAGTCCCAAAATTGAACCCTCAAAAACTGAAAATGACATCACCTGAGTTCACGAGGGCTCAAACTGATAGAAAACACTTTGTAACATCGCGTGATGTTGCCTTGACAAAGCCAACAGACGTTTCTTAAAAATTCCCAAACTTATGTTATTTCACTTATTTAAATGTTCTTTACAACTAATGAATTTTAAGGTCCAGTCTCATCTTAACATCTTTCAGGATCTTGTCCTAAAAAAGGTGAAGAGAGGTCAAACAATAGATCTGCTTTTTATGTCAGCCGTTAAAAGTAAACTAATTCGGTGTCAAAGCGCAGACTTCATTCCTCCTCGTTTCACGTGAACTTCTGTTTCCTGTACTTTTTGGGTTGTTTGCTCCACCCGAGACACGTTTAATGTCATACTGCATGAAGGGGAGGTTCTTGCCTTAGACAAAGTTTGCATGTGTCCTTAGGCAAACTGGAGATAAAGGGTTGAAAATGTCAGCCAGAGTCTTCATGAACAGCAGAGCGGCCCTGTGTCCTTGCTGAATCAGCAGTAATCAAAGACTGAGTGCGGGCAAAGGGATCAAACCATCCTCTCATAACTGCCTGACACTCTGCTCGATGTCCAGCTACCGAGGTGGTAAAGCGATCCCAAACCATGATGCTCCCTCTACCATGCTTCCCAGCTGGGCTGAGGTTTTGGTATGAGAGCCTAACCTGGTCAAGCACGTCAAGCATTAACCAGTGTTATTTCCCACACTGTTCTAATTCAGGTTCCAGCAAGGCAGAGACATTTCTGATCAATCCCCAACCAACATCATTACATAGCCAGGAGATTAACATCTCAGTCAGTTAAATTCTGCCAGAGGCTGCTGCTGCACACACCTCTCTTTCACAGAAGTGATGCTGGCGTTCAATCTAGAACAGGTTCCACAAAAACAACAGTAGTTCCCAAAGTGAGAACCCATGAATGACAGATGAAGTCGATATTTCTTCTCATTAAAACACTAAATAGTTCTCCAGCTTCTCCTAGTAACGCTTAATGTTTCACTTCTGTTCAAGGTAGAGCTGGCTCTGCTGGGACTACACCAGTTAAAAAGAGGTAACTAATGTGCACAAGGTTTACTTTGGCATTGGTGAGCTGGTGCAACAGTCAAAGTAATAGCTGGACTCAGAAACTGGACTGTGAGCTCAAAGATGGGCAAAGTTTGCACAAGCAGGTGGCTTAACGTGCAGCTTCTTAGCCAGGAGATCAGATTTTTGACAGCACTGAATTTCATCTTTGATTGAAAAAGTTCAGATTTCATTTATTTTGTACATTTTGTGGCTGTTTAAGAAGCTTCAACACCAAAAACTACTGAGATGGAAGTAGAAATAAAACGGTTAAAATAGCACAACATCCCAAACAAGCAACCCTTGGGTGACTTGGGTCACCGTGGCATCACAGCACCAATGCCAAAGGATGCTAATCGCATTCAGGCTCCAAAATATCTGCACGATTATGATTCAGGCGAGTGCTGCTTGGGTTTCATCTACGACAGATGATAATTTTATCTCATCTAGCTTCAGACCAATAGATGAAAACCAATCCTGCATCTGGGAGCAATCCCAACATCTCGTTTGATTTTTTTAAGATTGGGATTAAAGTTCTTTGACTTCTAAAATCACGTGGAAAGACCTTCAAGAATAAAGTTGTCCGCCTGCTGCTCTAACATGACCTGTTCAGCAAACAATCACGGTCTCATCACGGTTCAGGGCCGAGGCCAGGTTTTAAATCGGTTGTCCCAAAAGCAGACTGTTCAAACTAAACCTGGATCCAAACAAGCCGTCTAGTGAGCATCTTACATGTATTTCACAAACATCTACTTTAAACCACAGCAGACTGTACAGGTTAATGACCGCCTTCATCGCCTCTTCATTAAGAAAACCATAGTCAGCAGCGGCCCGCTACTAAACCCAATATGTATGGAAATTAACAATGCTGAAAAAATATTACATTACTAGACTCTTATTAGGCAAACCTAATGGAATCACTTCGCTCTCAAATAAAGCAATCAGACATCGCCTAAATTAAACATCCAATATGGAGGCGGGAGGAACAAGCATTCTCGTTCCGCTCATCCGATTGATATGCATCACGACGAGGCCTCGCCTTTAACGAACACCGTGTTTTCAAAAGCCCTGCAACAACCGTGTGCAGGAGTGCTCACGCATCTGCGAGAGCGTGGATTATCAAAGACAGAGGTCCTTATTAACAAGTGTACAAATACAGGCAAACTGAGCTGAGATGAAGGGGAAGGGACGGAGGGAGGGTGCTAATTGTCCAACCACTAATTACCTACGCAGCTCCAGCCTTTCAGTCACCTCCTCGCCTTTGGTGTGAAAGAAGAAAATGAAGAAGATCACTGAGAATTCATGTTTTCACGCGCTCTCATTTCTCCTGCGCTGCTGTTTAAACATGAGCATCGTCTGTCATCCCCTCTCCTCCTCCCCGCTTTCTCGTCTAACCACAAAGCCTCGGTTTGATATGCAAGTGTTGGCCCCTCTTTCTCTCTCTATTTTGGATTGTGGCTCAGAATCAGCCCCGTTGTCAGGCTGCTGCAATTTCCTCGCTACTTACATTATTCATGTGTGTGTGTGTGTGTGTGTGTGTGTGTGTGTGTGTGTGTGTGTCAGAGAGACAAAAATGAAAAGGTTGAGAATGCTGCTGACGACAATCACAGAAAGAGAAAAAACATGACAGCAATCACAACAACAACAACACCGTCACAAATACCACTTGGTACCAACTCTGACCTCAGTTTTACAGCAAAAGCACATTTAAGTAGCCGGCAGAAAGCGAAACTAACGTAATTATCCTTCCTTTTCTGGGGTAACTGGTAACATTTATCACAGCGGCCACATGTGCCCCACCACAGAGGGGCCACATCTGAGCTCTGCTAGTGGTCTGACCTACTCTGTGGGGCTACAGCCGAGTATGACTAAACAATCACTGAACGAACAACTCTCAGCATTTCCTGTTTGTGGGCAACGATACACAGACTGCATATAAAAGATGGCTGTATCCCAATTCAGGGTCTGCAGCCTTAAAGGCCGCATTTTAAGGCCGATTACGTCACAGCGACGCCACGAAGGCTGTCCCGATTCAAAGGCTGCTCGAAATGCGGCCCTCAAATGCGTCCTTCATTTCCCTGAATTTTAAGGATGTGGCGGTGTAGACTTCGTGGCCTAACATATCCCAGAATGCATAGCGCGGCGGTGGGTGTGGATAATTTTGCCGGAAAAAAACCTGTCTTTGAGTGAAGATTTAAGGTGACAGGAAATATAAATAAATGCAGCTTGAATCTTTACTGAAGCTCAGTATTTGAAACAGAGTCATTCACTGCTGTAATAACTAATACTGGCTGAAATAATAACTTTAATATTGGCCATATTATATTTACATTACCAAAGTGAGATGACTTTAGCCTCATGAGCAACATCAGCTAATTGTTATTTACTAGCTAATCTTAAATGACTGTTCAGTACAGAAATGAAGCCCAACAATCATGTTTCACAGTCCCGTGGTCTCAGCCTCAGATACTTATCAAATCACACAGCGCTCGTGTAGAAACAAACAAACAAATGAACAAAATATGTTCTCCTTCATTTCTGTCAAACACAGCTGTATGACACGTTTCCAGCTGTTAGTATCACGATTGCTAGGCAACCTGGGCAGCGCGACGGAGGCTAGACCGTCCCATTTCACAAGCTTCGCACTTCTGGCCTTAGCGGTCTTTGAGGACGCGGCCCTTGAGGACCGTTAAGGCCGCGTACTTTAAGGCTGCAGACCCTGAATTGGGATACAGCCCAGTCCTGCACTCTTCCCACAGCAGGTCCACCTGTGTAGTAGCTGTACAGGGGCCCGATAGTGGATACCAGAAATTTGGCAGTTAAAGTAATTCATGGTAGAAGCAATAAATTGTCAATTTAATGAGCCTGCAACAGCTTATGATTATCTCTGTAACACCATAAACTCTACTGATCTGCTCTTATAGCAAGAGGCATGTTATGCTGACAGTTAGTGGAAGCTGACGAGACAGTTAGCAAACTTTTTCTTAAATCTTCTTTTCAATAATTTCAATCATTTATTTTTATGTACAATCCTGAGGAAAAAAATACCACGGTACAGTAACATGAAGAGAAAGCGGTGGGAGCTAAACTGAGCTCATCAGCTAGCAGCTCTCAGACTGATCATCAGAGTAGAAAACCACAAAAATCCTGCAAACAGAGAAGCTACACAGCTTAACAGATTTATTAGACCACCGCCAGACCAAAGAAAGAGTATTGGTTATTACCAAAATACATTTTTATGATTGTGTAATGGTTAATTCGACAGCATCTGCAAGCTCTGACGCGCAAGCTTTTAATATAGTTATTGTCTTGATCCATGAATTTTCAAATTTTACTTTTACAAAAAGGCAGAAAAGATTAATAAAAAAATAATAATAACACATTAAAGTTACAGAAGAATCAATTTTAGTGGCTGAATGTTTGATGAAATTCAGACTTCTGTGAAAAGTCCGGTGTCTCGGCTCAGATTTGGACACAGTTTATTTGCCTAATAAATAAAAATACATTTTTTGGACAGATTTCTAAAACATTTGTGTGCTTTGTTTTTATAACAGGTGGTCTAACAAAGTCCATTACCCGCCGTGTATCTGGTACACGGCCTCTCCTGGGACTGATGTTCTGGTGATAAGACAGTAATTTAAATAGTGTGTATGTTCAAAGAGTGTGTGATCCAGGTTATTCTGAAGCTACCATGTAGAAATGTCTCCCAGACACATCATAGGAAGGTAATTATAAAGATGACAGCTGTAAGGACACACTGACTAAATGTGTGTGTGTGTGTGTTTGTCTAAAAGCTAGCTGTGCAGAACAGGCAGACTGCAGCTTTCTCAAGAACAACTTCCCCAACCTGCATCACAGTGACTGCAGTCACGCTCACAGACCACAAATAAAAATTAAATTAAAGCCTAAATTTAAGTTTGTGTTTAGTTTGAGACATTTTGTAGAGAAGATCAAAGACCTGTTTGAGGGTTACGACTTTGTTTTAGGCTTAAAGTAGGTTCAGAGTGAGGATAAGTTGGGGTTTGGCACGTAGTTGTTAGGCTTGTGGGTAGAAGAGCTTAGGATGACAGGATGACAGCAGTGATGCTAGAAGTAATACAAGTAACAGTAAGATTAAACAGTCGCACGAGTTTCCACTGGGACTATGGCAACCTGTTTAAGCATGATTTTATGTTCAGGATGTTTAATGAATCAAATTCAAGCACAGTTCAATTATTAATATGAGAACATGTAATGAGGCCGATGACCAGCTTCCTTTACACTAACATGGCTGAAACATACTGACCGGAGCTGCTCGCTGCCCATCTGAAAGAACCAACACGTCGGTCAGTTCTGAAAAATAAATCATCTCCTAACTGACTTTAATCTTTTCAGTTGTATCATTTTTGGGGTTATTTATGAAACTTTATAAACTAGACATTTACACTTAATGTCGGCTGATGTCTACTCCTAAAACAACTGAACTACAGTGGAAACTGAACCTTTTAGATCTTATGTTGTTTTTTTTTTAAGTCAGTTTAAATCCCTACAAATGAAGAGCTCAACAAATCTTCGATTTCTGCCCCTACTTTCATTGGCAAAGAAGAACTCGGCTGCAAATACATACGACTTCTCTGTATTTCAATCTTTAAGTTTCACTTAGTCATCTAAACTTTTTTGGGGGTGGACGGCGGCTGAATGAGTGGACGTAGAACAGCCCGAAGCAGGAATCCTACATTTGCACACTCCACCCGAAGTGCAGACCGGCCCCGCTGTTCTAATAGCACGTCCAAAGAGCCACGTGTTGAAGAAATAATGGCCATGATCACAGCTGGGCGCAGTGCACAGAGGAGACAGAGGAACAGCAAGGATTCAGCACTTTTATTTCATCCTCTCCTCCTCTCTCCCCTCTGGCCTCTGCTGGGGTTGTCTTGCAGCCCTGGTCCTGCTACTGAGTCACGCTGGGCTGTGATGAGCCCTTCGTATTTTTCTTGCGTTTCTTCTTGAGCCGGTAGACATGGAAGGTTTTATTCTGGAATGTTCTGGTAAAGAGAGCGTTGTAAGCTGCCGCGTCCGTCTTGATGGCATCGCAAAAACGAGGGTGGGTGGCAGGGACGAGGTCGGGGTCATCCTCTCCAGGTCCGTCCATGATCTGATAAGAGAACAAACGCGTCACCATTAACAGCAACGAGAATGACGGCAGGCTGAAGCCAGCACAATCGAGATAAAGTCCACCGGCAGCAGCCTCTGATTTCACTTTGCTCTGCCAGTTAGATCTGCCATAAAATCTGTATGGATGCTTTAGTCTAGTGCATTAAGGGCTAAAGTGAGTCTAAATTAATAAATATTCTGCTTTGGGATTATTGATTGCAACATTGATAAAACAGCAGCCAAAGAAGGCTGAACCCAAAGAAAAAAAAGAGGCAGTGCAGGACATGTGGAGATGCTGGCTTCAAGGACGGATTTTCTTGGATGGAATAAGATACTCATTAGCAGCACTGAAGGCCATTAACAAAAAATATCAGCTTCTAAAAAGGATCCCACAGAACGGCACTGTTTGCTGGCGAGATGCAACACTTCCAGTTTTAAAAGGTGGTGGGTGGGACTGTGAAAGCTTCTGAATGATAAACTTTTAATGAAAAAAAAAAAGAAAAGGGATATTAACTTTTTGTCAAATATTCAGTCATGAATATTTTACGGTTTCACACACTTGAATTCTGAAAGTGTCACGTTTAAAAACACTAAATAAGCCGCAACATGAAAAGCACTGAGCCATGTTAGAGTGGAGCTACGAAAACTATTTTGAGGCTTATAGTGAAACTGTACAGTGTATTAAGGCAGCGGCCCCCAACCCCCGGGCCATGGACCGGTACCGGCTCGGGTGTGAAATTGACGGTTTTCAGGGTTTTTATTGTTAACTCTGTTTCCCGGGGTCTTGTGTTATGAATTCATTTTCTATATATTTTCATGTACTTTGTTTTGTAGCCGTGTCTTATTTTGAAAGGAATGTTTATGCTGCATTAAGGGACAGTGAGTACAAATTAGCTTCTGAGCAATATGTATAAATATTTAGGTTCATAATCACATGCAAACACTCTGCAGTGGGTATTTGTAATTATTTGGTGATTTCACTTTGCATTTTCATTGGAGTAAGATCATCATCATCATCATCATCGCTGGAAACCAAAGTAAGGTTTTCCAGCTGTAAACGACGCCCCACAGGTCATGTGGCTTTGGCCCGGTGAGTTTGAAATGTCTTGATGGCACACGGGGAGATTTTAATGTGGTGGCTGCCTGGTGTGTACAGTAAAGATGCAAACAGACAAAACTTAAAGTTTACAGGAGAACCATCACATTTTATAGTTTGTTATAGTCATTAACACTCGGGGTGTTACAGGGAAAGCACTGGATCACTGAGCAGGAAAAAAAGGAAGGCATCCTTAAAAATGAAAGCAAAAAAAAGATGAAAAGATGCAAAGAAGGAAAAACAAAAGCAGGCAGACAGAAAGACCAGAGGTGATAAAAAAAAAAAAAGTAAGAGCTAAATAAAAGAAAGTATGAGAGGAAGCGAAGGACAGACAGAAAGAGACGTAAATCCAGCATTCCTTCAATAAAGCTGTCTAGATGTCAGATGTTGTGTACGCTGCGTGACATTTACGGCGTCGCGAGCACACCCCGACTCTGCGTTTCATGTGTCTTACACGATTCTGGGCCAGACCGAAGCTCGCCTCGCTTCTGGTAATCCAAATAGCCGGCGAGCCGCATCTGACATCAAAATAAAGAGTCTGGGGGAGTGGGGGTGAGCGGCGGCAAAAGAGTGAGAGACAGTGACGCGCAGATAAGAAGTGGGACTATTGATCTGTCTGCAGAGGCTGAGAGCTTTCACCGAGTCGCAGGAGTCGGCGCATGCTGACACACACACACACACACACACACACACACACACACACACACACACACACAGTGAGTCACATTAAATTAAAGCCACCCACATGTCCGTTGGCCAGGTCGAGCAGGTCCCGCAGTCTGCAGCCCCGCCTGTGCCTCCGCTCGTAGCAGATGCTGTTTTCCAACACCACATAGTCGGCTCCAATAGCCTTCAGGATATCGTATACTTCCTCTGGGGAGCGGCGAGCGTACACTTGATACACCTGTTCTCACACACACACACACACACACACACACACACACACACACATATAAGTATTTCCTGAAAGGAAGCCAATATTAACTTGATATTGCTGGGAGGGGGAAACTCAATTACCCGACACATTTGTTTTCTGAATTACACTTTATGAAACTTAGGTTTATTCCAATTAGGAAACGTTTACTTTGAAAAACAAAAAAAATAGAATGAAAACAATTATGACTCAAACAAAACCCGCAGGGGAACAAGAACTAAAGCTGAAAACATAAATCCCAGCTTCCAGGAAAACTCTCATGGTTCATCTTTTATTTGTAGCAGGCAAAAGATTTAAATGGACAAATTATGCAGCCCATAAATACTGCAAGAACTGGCTAAGAGCTGATTTATTGTAAGGCTAAAACGCAGTGAAACAGCAACTTTTAGAAAGGTTCAAATAAGCTGTAAAAAAAAAGCATCAATCCAACTGAATCTCACCTGTGACTGAAATCACACTAATTTAACCACTAAGTGCTGTTTTAGTTTGTTTGTTGGTGTTTTTGGATCATCTTAACGGTGAATATCACATATACTCACTACATTGTGCTTTCAGTGATTAACCACAATGACACAAGCATGAGCATCTTCCTTTGCAAACGAGCCTAAATCTGTCGGCGATGATGCAAACATGACGAGCGTTCGCTGGAGCCATTTGGAGAGCCCTTCTGTGGCTGGTGATGAAATATGGTGGAAAATCACAATGGAAATAAAGTGACAACTAAATATTAGATATTAAAAATAGTCAAGAACTGACAGAATCTGATACTAAGTGAGGGATGACTCTAAAAGTACTACAGCGTAGTATCATTGTCACAGTTTATCCTCTCGAGATGATCTCATGAAAAGCTCCAAATCAATATTTAACTGATCCAGCTCTCAGTGTATTTTAAAAAATATATATATATATATATGTCAACTGCTGTAAATAACCAGCTTAGAACAATTCACTGAACCACACTGTGTCACTGAGATGAAGTTAAGCACTGCACGGCCTGGCGGACAAAGTCCTGGCAGCATTATTGTAAAACCCCAGCAGGTTTTCCAGGCAGAGTGTCAGTAAGCATTTTATATTCGAGCATTTGATAAACAAAAATGTGTATTGCGCTCGAGTAAATAAAGAAGTCAACTAACAAAACTGAATCTAAATCGCTGCTGATTTTTTCTTGACTTTTCTTCCTCCGTCTGAACCACAAACGAATTCAAGGAGTCGTTCACGTAGCTGTAGCCTGCAAACACCTGCAACCTACCAAGCTAACGCAGTCTGGACAGTTCAGACGGGGAGGGGGTCGATATCAAACCAATGTCTTGCCAGAGGGCAGTGTTAACAGAAGAAAACGTTAATCGTTTCTCTTGAACTCACAGATTGGTGCTGAGTGAAAGTCCGCTGATGCCAACCCTACAAGCTCCATTTGATCAGCTATGAAAACATGATGCCAAGTCACCAGACACTCGGGAAATAATCAGGGCTGTAGCTGAATATAATAGACCAATACTGGTCTTATCTCCAGTTTTTAAAGAAGAGATGCCTCTTCATTTTTTTGTCGTTTTCCCCTGTGGTGTTAAAAATGGCGTCGACCATTTTGCTTGACTAAGTGGAGTCGTGGCAACTTTTTACGTTGACTGCACGAGAGCTTTTCTGTGGATCAAGATGTATGTAAGAAAGTAATGAGGATGGAACCCTTATGATCAACAACTGCAGTCCTAAAACCTCTGAGTGGGTGCCAAAAGATTCTTGAAGTACCTAAGTCGCAGAATTTTATCAGAAGTGTAAAATAAATTAAAATAAAGAAGCAATCAACCTTCCTTTATTGGTCTTCGAATGCATTTTAATGTTTGAAACGGCTTTGTTCTGCTGATTGAGCCCTACTATTGTCCGTCCATGATTTAAAGTGCACTGACATGAAGTCGGTTATGAATTGCTGCACATAAAGTGAACTGAATTGTGCACTATTATCTGTTGAGATTGCAATAGGAGCCAGAAGGCGAACACGATGCAAAGACCACAGAACTGATTATGACTGAAAAGCAGCTCATGTGTGAGCAAAAACGAAGCTATTGTAACAACACGACAAAAGGATATAATCGACTACAGCAGTGTGGATTTCTCTGAAGAAAAAAAGACATGTTTGACTTGATGGTTTAGCAAAAGGGTTATAATAAAATCAAGTTTTCCTAATTGAGGTTTAATTTACTTAGATGTAATACAATTTTCCAATCAGATGGTCATAAAAGAGGAAAATAAACCAATTTCTGTCAAATGATGAAATTTCAATTCTGCTTTATGGCTATAGCACCAGTTCACAGCGGCTTTCTCTGAGTGCTGTAAATCTTTAAGACCCCAGAATATTAGAAAAGAGAACCCCAACAGTAAGATGATCCCTTAGCAGTAAGCATTTGTGGGGAGGAAGTTGAGGAGAGGGTAGACAAATATACAGGATATCAACACATGGGGATGACAAAGTTCTCGAAGCATCATAGGAAGTTCCCGAGCAGCTTGAGGTTGAGGTTATATGTAGATTGTATAAAAGGAAACACTTTTAAAGCACCAACACCTTTAATCTCCATTTTCAGTGACCAAAAACGCCGTTTACGTGTGGACGAAAGGTGCGAACGCATAGAAAAACCTGCGTTTTCAAAAATACCCGGGTACGTGTGGACGTAGCCTCAGACTGGAATTTGCTAGTAAGAGTAACTTCAAAGACAAATTTAAAAAAAAAGTTTACAAAAGTAAAGGAAACCCCAAAGTGTGTATGAAAAGCAGTGAGTACACATGGAAATCCCATCAGTATATCTGTGAAACATGGAGGTCATGTCATGGTTGGTGGTGTGCTGCTGGCTGTGGCACCTGCTCGCTCTTTATTGATGATGTATTGCATGAATTCAGAAGTAATCCGTAAACGAACCGCACTTATAGAAAGCCTCTTCTGTCCTTATTGACCGCTTAAAGTGCTTTACTACGGTGGCCCTGAGAGGCCAAACGGACTGCAACTTCAGAAAACACTTGCAAAAAGAAAAATGCTGCAAAAAGAAAAAAATGCTGTTTTCTGAAGTTGCAGTCCGTTTGGCCTCTCAGGGCCACCGTACTTTACTCTCCAAACTACATCCATCACATAGTTTAGGATGTTGCCCGTGGTTACTTGAACATGCAGGCTGAGGATGCTGGAGATCAAACCACTGACCTTCTCATTAGTGGACTACCTACCATTGTGTGCTGTAAAGAAAGAAAAACTATGGCTATATAAAAGGACCCCCTCAAATCTCATTAGCTCGTTCTTTATCCTGCAGCAACCACATAATAGATTTTATTGCTTTTTATTTCCACTGACATGTCTGGAAAAAGAGACTGAAACTTGCTTTTCCTAAAAATGTTTTTGTGTGAGAACTAAGTCAAAATCAGTATCGCCCCATCAGCTCAGATTTGTTAAAGAATACACTCTGTAGTTTTTTTTGTACAAAAAAGGTGATTCCCAAAAATTCCCAATTAGAGGACAAAAGAAGACGTGGCAGACCTAAAGGACTATCTACAACAGATGAACAGCATCTGAGGAGAGAGACACCACAGTGAGTGTCTACAGGTTCTGGATTTTAGTCAGTGATGTTGTGCATCTTGTCAAACTTATGAATACAGAGAAGGACCATCAGATTGCTGAAACTGAAAGCAAGCATGCAAGGCAAAGGCTTCATTTTCAGCTGCCAATTCAGCAAAAGCATATCCGGACAGAAAACACACAGATAAACATCATCAGTCATGGACTGACCTCCTCAACATCACCGAAGCACTGTGGGATCCACTTGACCGAGAACGGGAAAAAGGGCAGAAACATCCAAAGAAAAGCTCTGGGTGTCTATGTCTGCTATTTCTGAAGAGTACTTAAAGGAATTACAAGAGAGTGTGCCTAAGAGAGTTTGTCTGTCTTAAAGGTAAAGGTGGTCGTTAGTATTGCATAAACTCTGTTTTGCTTTATATACTGTTTCCAGTATTTTGCCATGTTACGATAAATCACTATAAAACTCTTTATCCCATTTTTCTAGTAAAATACAAAGACTTGAGGGGTGGCTCAAGACTTTTGCACAATACTATAGGTATGCAAATTAATATAGAACGGACTACAGCGGGTGATGGGAATACCTATACCTGTTGTCCATTAATGAATAATGTTGCAGTGACATTTATCTTGCACAAGAAGTGGGACCATGTTTTAAAAGACATTTATGCAGTTTTCTTCCATAATAACAAAGAAAACAGAGCCACGTTTGCACAGCTGTCTTCATGAGGACATTCACTTCTAACACCTTACCTAAACCTAAACAAACTCTAATCCTAAAACGGAGTCTTAACCCTAAAACAGCCTTTTCATAAGGACCAAAATGTCTTCACTCTTCCAAAATATTCTCACTCCAGTGGTCTAAAACTCAGCCTGGTCCTCATAAAGATAGCTGGACACAGATAAAGCCCAGTAGGCCTGAAGCAGTGTCGTGGTCCATTAATGAGCTCCATACTAGGCTCGAGCCTCGCCAGCGGCTCAGCATGGCTGACTTCCCGCTGGGAGGCAAATCACAGGCTCAGCTACCCGAGAAATGACCCACACATTACTTTCCGCTCATTGCAAAGAAGACACACCGCATGCAGAAGCAGAAAAAAAGTCATAATAAAGGTAATTCTCCATTGTGTTTGGTCATTAGCTGCATGTGGTTTGCAGCATGTTTGGGAAAAAGTGATATTTGTCATGTTTTCTATTTCACTGTCTGAATTCAGTCAATATGGGAGTGACAACCAGTTATTTAAGTGCATTGGCAGGGCATGTAATAACAGGCCAAAGGGAAAAATATACTAATGAAAACACAATACAATGAGAATTCATGAATAATACACAGAAGTAAAGTGAAACGCTGCCTTTGCTGCTTTAAACCTGATTTCAGCAGGAAAAAAAACACTCATGGAAAAAGGGAAAAAGAAAACAATGCCTCCGCAGCATTCCTCACATACATTACAATACTAATATGCACTCAGTACATGCGCCACCATTCATCTCTCCTTTACTGGAACACAGCACTTTTAGGCTCCATTCTTCCTACGTTACCATTCATCCCACTGTAATGGATGCACAATGTACTCAGTGCATCTTCTGATCCCATATTCATTCAGACAATCACTGCAGGTCAATGGCCCCCATCTACAGACAATTCCCTGGTCTCTCACGCAAGACATTAGCACAGAGCTGAGTGAGATGGATGGGTGGGGATGTTGTACAAAACAGATTTCACTGTGTAGAGGAGGGCGGGAAAAGCGCAACCACGAGATCTGGAAATAGCCTGAAAATTCTGACACTGACTGCGGCACCAAAATAATGTATAAAGGTTAAATATTACTTAAATAAAATTGAATCAAAACAAGGGAAATGCAATAAATGGTGTGCAGATACACTCGCACTCAGTTACTGAGGCTTTAGTCTAACTGTGGACTCAGACTGTGGCTGGTAACACAAACATATCTCAGTTCACTTCATTTCCAGTTTCACTGTTCATTTTTTGGATTTTTAAAGAACATAATTCAAAATGCAAATCAGCAAAACTGAAAAATATATAGCATAGCATCTTTATTTATAACGCACTTTACAATGTTGGCCAAAGTGCTACAAATACAAAGTAAAGAGAAAACAGCTTAAATTACATTAGAATATCTTAAAATTAAATATAATTAATAACAAGCATATTAAGAGGCAGTCCCGCTGTGCTGAAAGGTAAATAGACGTGTTTTAAGATGTGATTTAAAAGCAGATAAGGAAGGTTGCACACAATGAGGTTTTAAATATTTTTTCTAGTGTTTGAAAATAACTTTAAATGGTAAATGGCCTGTATTTGTATATTTATATAGCGCTTTACTAGTCCCTAAGGACCCCAAAGCGCTTTACATATCCAGTCATCCACCCATTCACGCACACATTCACACAAATGGTGTATTAATGACATTTTGGACCCCCCCAAAAAAGTGAGGGACAAAAAAAATGCTAGAAAAAAAAGAGGGGGAGGGGGTTTGGAGGGGTAATGGGTTTTAGGGGGTTTTCATTATAGAATTAAATTGTTTCACTTCGCACGTTTACAAGAAGCAAAGAAAAAAAGGAATCCACACTGACTGGGGTTAGTTGAGCATTTGTGCACTGAGAACTACAAAGCAATAGATGCATCTGCACAGCAGCCCTTCCTGACTGATGTGAAAGCAGTCCAGCATCTGAGTGTGAGCAGGTTGGTTCTACCCAGCAACTAGGGCTGTTCGATATAACCATATATATCGGATGACGATATAAAAACGTCTATCGTTTCATTTTACGCTATCGTTTGTTTCGCGGTGTCGCAAAATAAGCTGTTTACGGCAATATTTCTTCATCGTTTTGATGTCACTGTAGTGGCTAAATTCATTTCTTAAAGTTCTCTCTTTCTCTTATATTTAATATAACCACACTACAGACGGACAAGCGCCTGTTTTTATGTGTTGTGGTTAGAAACAACGACGGTAACAGCATCACGTGTCCGCTTGTTTATGTTCCACATAAACCTTTCACACTAAAGCTCAAGATCCTGTTGAGACTTTTCAAAATAAACTGAACCACGTGAAAGAGCAGATTATTTACGGATGACAAGTAAAAAAGAGCCGCCAGGTGCTAAAAAATAAAGCTTAGACTCAAACGTTAGAACAGGCTGTTCCCCCGCAGCACGCCGTGTAATAAATACTCACAAAGAAAACGGCGGCCGTTACAACTTATGTCTAAAAATGTATCGTTTCATGCGTCAGTTCATGCAACACTCGACTCCAGCTACATGACGCGCGAGATTCACAGAATTTACAGAAAATGTTACATTTTTGTGATTTATATCGTTATCGTGATGATAGAATTCTTATATCGGGATATGAGATTTTGGTCATATCGCACAGCCCTACCCTCAACACAAAGCTATTACAGGGCTCTAGACTAACTTTTTGCCATGGGCGTACCGGCACAAAAGTTAGGCGCACACAAATTTTATAATAATTTACATAATCTAATGTGTTTTTCTGGATACACTGTGCTTTTTCAGCATTCAAATATTGATGACACCGTGTCAGAGCACTGGCTATGAATTTCAGAAGGATCAGGCCTTAACTTAACAGAAAAGTTAGCAATAGTTCTTTTCCTATTACAGCTACATCCACTTCTGTCGTGCCTAGGCTGCTCACTAGGGCTGGGTATCATCACTGATTTCTATAATCCAATCGATTCCGGTTTTCAAAGTCCCGATTCGATTCAACTTAGCCTCAGAGAGTCAGAAATATTATAATTCTGATCATTTATCAGTACTGACTTCATCAGAATTGTGAACATCACAGCAGAGGCCTTTGTGTGAAAGTAACTGAGAATAAAACACAGAAAAACATGAAGGAGATTTTCCTGGTCTGGCTTTTTATAGCAGATAACCTTAAAAATATTCTACAATGTTCTGCATATGAAGTTTAAATTTCTTCAGTATTGAACAACAGAAAAAATAGGCTTTCTTGTCCGAGGTCATTTAAGTGAAAAAAAGAAAAGAAAAAGACAGCAGCTGACAGCGCTGTAAACAACGGTAGACTGGTGGGTAATAAGCGAATGAATAATACAGAAAACAGAGATTGGAGACGAGAAACTGTTCTTGAAGTACAGAGAGAGAGAGAGAGGTAGCTGTGCATGAAGTGTGATTTTAATTGTCGTGGAAGCAAAACAGCAAAATTCATCAAGACATTGATCAAATGTGAAGCGCAGTTTGCTGCTTCTTTTGCTGCTGGCTCGGCAAATTTTGGTTGGAGAGAAACAAAACCTGCAGCTCAGAATCAGCACAAAAAGATGTAAACACAGCGCGGACCGGACGCATCAGAATCCCTAAGCTCCGACAGCGTGTCCGTCTGCGGGCCGTCGGGTGGGAAAGCCGAGAAAGACAAAGCTGATTCTGATGCGTCGGGTCTGTGTTTACGTCTTTGTGTGGAGTCCGTGTACCTGCTCTCATCTGCTGTTTGGTTGTTGTTGAAATGGTTTTGTGAGCTTTAATCTGAGAATCTGGCGTTTCTGGCAAAACACAGTTATATTTAAAAGTCGATTCAGGATTTAATGAATCGATGTCGCTTTATTCAAGCTACTCACCTCCCACTTCCACCTGCACTTTCAACTGGACCACGGCCAATCAGAGAGGTCCCGCCCCTTACTATCTCTGATTGGTTTAGTCCACGATAGGGGCATAATGTGTGTCTGTTGTTGACCACAGGGAAGGTTGCAGATTTTTTTTCGCTACCCGAACAGTTGGTCGCACAGGTGCAACCAAATATTTTTTTTTTTTAGTCGCACCACTGAAAAATTTGGTCGTATTTGCGACCAAATTGGTCGCACTCTAGAGCCCTGTATTATGTTCCATGACAGAAACAAAAAACTGTTTTTCTAATTGTACATATAAATTTTAAACTTGAGTTTCAACTGCTCGTTTTTCCCCTTACCTACCCACAATGGGCCTAGTGCACCGTTTCAATGAACAAGGGTAGGGATAGCTCAGCAGGTAGAGTGGTCACCCCTTGATTGGAAGGTCGGGGGTTTGAATCCACTGAACGGCTACCCTGAGGTACCCCTGAGCAAGGTACTGTCCGTACACACTGCTCCCCAAGCGACTGATTGGTGGCTGTCCATTGCTTCACTGAGTGAACGGGTTAAATGCAGAGTAATTTCCCTACAGGGATTAATAAAGTATACATTATTATTATACATTCCATTACAGATGACCCAAAGTTGTCACTCATCCATTTCCTTAACTGTGTATCCATTTCAGGGTCGAGGTGCGTTGACATTGGGCGAGATGTGAATATTTCACCAGTTTCGCACAAACAGCGTTTGTGTACTAACGTGACCCATGTCTCTGGGAAGCCACGCAGTAACAACACTAACACACAAACTCAGCTATATGAGCGGGACTTTCACAGATACTTACAAACCTGTGATTATATTTGTAAGAACAAGAACTGTCAGATAATATTCAGATAGTTATTGATGTATATAATTCCAGAAAGACCCAAAGGTTAAAAACCAAAACAACTATCATTTCTTTGAACAAGGATAACACAGAGCACGTGATACCTTTGTGATACCTAAGTAACAAGTAATAACTGGAAGTGGAGGGGCTTCTTTGTTACTCTTAAACTGAAATCTAAATTAACTGGAACTCAACCGGTGTGCTGGAGAGAAGATGGAGAAAAGACGGCAGATCACGGTCACATTTCTGCATTTTCTAACTTTACATGTCTTTACCTTGGACGCTTTCCAGATGAATTACATCACACAGACAAATATCTTTTAAAGGTCCTACTGGCAGCGAACAAAAAAGCCATGACTAAGCGTTGGCTCTAGAAGCATCGCCACACAATAACTTGGTTATTACAAGTGTTAACAATCTACACACTGGGGAAGAGCTGACATATGCATAAGACTTCAAAACAAAAGTGGGAGAGAAAAGGTGGGAGAAATCGCACCGTTATTTAGCCTCTGAAACAGACTTGATCGCGTGAGGTGGAAGAAGTGGGTTTTTTCTTTTTCTCGACCATTCTGTTTAATTGTGAAAATGAATAAAAACAAAGACTCCAGGTAGAATCTTTACGACATAAAACATTTTGAGAAAATTGCTGTTGTGAACTGATGAATATCCACTGAAGTGAACTGAATTCCGCTTTAAAAGATATCACTGGCTCGTAAAGCTTTGTCAGATCTCACACCTCTTTCAAAACACAAATATTACAGCTGTGATTATTCTTAAAGCGAATCCAAGCAGCTAATTGGCATTCAAATCCACCTGACTCGGTGTTATGAAGCTGACACTGTAATTACCATCAATTTACTTCAGATTTTCCATTTATTGTGTTCGTGTTATCTTGCAGCCCCTCTGGCAGTTTCGTTTTATTGCAGCCTACAGTACCTGTCTGGTCCGCTCCCGCAGGTCTTTATCTTCATAATGGGGGTGGTTGGTGAGAACTCTGCCTGTGCACAGCTTGATACCCGCCAGCAGCTGCATGCTTCCAGCAAATACTGCCTGTTTGGGTGTCTTTGTGCTGTGGACAAACACAGAGAAACGAGACAGACAAATCAGTCACCTTTCTAAACATTTTCATAGTATATTGCATGACTAGGCTAATATAATACAGTATATGTTTAGAAGTTAAAGCAACAGAGAGATGGAAAAAGTTTTTAGGCTATCCACACAAACATCGAGTCATCAGAAAAGTTTGATTGAATTTTACTTTATTTTATGGTCTCCTGTTGTTATTCACTGCACACGTTTTTGCCTTTTGAGCTGCTGCAATAATTGGAACATACTACTGATGGCATTTAAAAGTTTCTTTCAGAGACGGATGAATTAAATTAGAAAAAGATGCCAAATGATGTGCAGTTACAGTGCTACGGAAAACTCTACATCGCCAAGGACGAGCTTTGTAAAGCCGTGGCGTGTTAACGTGTTAATACAACTTAGTTTGTTGTGTGCGTGCATGAAAATGTGTGTGTATTCAAATCTTTTGCTGTGCCCCTGCAAACTGTGGTCAGGTACATCCTGGTTGCATTAATAATTCTCCAGATAAACATCAAATTGACTGCAGTGCTATTGTGGCAGACAGATCAACACCGCTGTGCATGTATCACTCAGAAAGACATTTAAAAGTTTCAGTGCAGCGATGGAAGGACCAGGGAACGACACCCACTGCAGTGGAACTTCACCAATTAGGCTTTTATGGTAAACTAGGCAGACGGCAGCCATAAGAAGACAAACCTCTCAGCGCTTATTATCTGTGTTAAGTGGTTAGCACTGTCACCTCACAGCAAGAGTCCTAAATATGAGCTCGAGATGTTCCAAGAGACAAATTTGCTGCTCGTTTACATAAGGAAAAGTAGACGAATTAAATATGTAAAAAGTATGAAGCTCCCAAATTGAACAGATAATTATTATCTGCATTATCTGTGCAAATTTCATATGTGCATTTCAAAGCTGAAAATCATATTCTTTGACAAATCTCACCGAAATATGTGGCCGTTTGAGCCATTTATGAACACAAACACAATGTCAGTCGAGGCTAAAGTTAGCAGTGCTAGCAGTGCCTCATTTCCCTGCAGGTTAAAGCCTGCACACCTGGGCAGCCTGTGGTTGCTCACTGCTGTGGTGGAGTGGTTATGTGCGACCCAACAGTTAACAGCATTCATGCATTAGTTCAGTCCCTGGGTTTAAAGACCAATATTTCTGGTTCAAACATTTTAATAGTCTAGTTTACTAGTTGTGCGAATCCTTAAACCCAAAAGCACCTTTCTTTGAGCAGCTGCTTGTGAAGGTTTTTTTCTTGAACCGAATCTAATAAAATTTAATGAATGGTGGCATCAGAGCTGAAATAAGAATGAAAATGGTCCTTGAAGAAAATCTGAAGAGGCCTGCAGACCTGAAGCTTCAATGGAAAAGAAGCATCTAAAAAGTCTGGAGTTACCTTTGGAGATCAGAGATGTCAGTTTCTGACTTAACTGACCAGCAGAAAACTCGTCATTAATGTTTAGTAAGTGCAGATCGAAGGTTACTTTTTTTGTTCTTTCAATTAAATGTTTAAGACTAAAGAACATCAACATTGGTGACTTTTCCTGAAATGAATTCACCAAAGAAAACTGAAGAATGCTGAGAACGCTGTGCGCACTGCAAGCTCTCTGTACAGTATATACTGTACGCGTGTAGCACCGTAATGACCGGCTGGCTGTTTCTCATGTGGATGTGCACATATGCATGAGTCTCGTAGGCGGAGCGGAGTGGAGGGTATTCAAACATGTTCCAAGGTGGACGTGTGGGTTGATGCTTTGGCCTCCTGACCTTCAGCAGGAACGCGTCGTTGTCCTTTCTGTCCATTTTGCTTCTTTGCTGCCCTTAAGCCAACATTTTCTTTCCTTCCATGTTGATTACATTTAATTTGATGTTTATATTCTTTTATGTAAATGGCAGAAAGGAACAGCCAGGAACCCTTTGACATTATAAAAATGAAATAATGATGTTCTTGGCTGAAAGAGACTCTCTACTGTGGCCAAGCACAGATCCTGCCTTGCTTCTATTTTCTCTTTGTGTGCTTAAACGTGTATTTGAGCGTGTTCATTAGTACCTGTTGCTCAAATTCTAGAGCACCATTAAGAAGATAATGATCTCGATTGTCACTCGAATGCAGTTTCTAACAGCTTGACAAGCATTTTAGCTTCTTCTTACCAGCCTTGTTTACCACCACAGCAGGGAGCTGTCGCTCAGCTATACTCTTCCTGCCCACCAGCGCCAGAAAGAAGTTACCAGCTAGCTGAGGATTTGGCTTCTAAAGAGTCAGTTTGCTTTAAGTTGGTGGAGACAACAGGCTGACTTCCTGTTTGTTTCCTGCCCCCCTAAAATCTCAAGTTGAATATTTAATCAATCCAACGAACTATGAATCAAAAATCAGGATTAACATACACCACATGACCTAACTGTAAACTGAGTCAGACCAAAAATAGCTTCATGTTAATAGGTTTGGACATAATCTATTGATATCGAGCTACTTTTCTACAGTTTTACATTTACCAGTTGTTAAAAGTAGTTCTTTCAGAAATTCGTAGTGATGGAGCTAAAGACCACGAAAACAAAAAGGTCTGAGTAAGTAATGGCCAGGCGCACCTCAGGAGAGTAGTTCTATTAATGTTATGAATTATATCTGTGGTTTTGCTGCTGTCATGAAAAAAGAGAGGGCAAAAAAAACTACATTAATACACCAAGAAAAGTCTCGACCTTGTCTGGAAAAACATATCTGGACCAATTCACCTGCTCGTGCTTTTATGATTTTGGTATAAAGATTTGTGAGAACTGTCAAAGGCTTTTTAAGAGTCATGCCAGCATTTGCCTTCAGAACAGATTAACTTATCACCCGCAGTCACAAAGGACTGAAAGCACTCTTTGACCTCTTTGCAAACAATTCAAATTCAACATAAAGCTCAGCAACACAGCCGCAACCCACTTTTGTCTGACCGGATCAGCTTTTTGTTACACTGAGCATTCGTTCTTTTTACAGTTTTCCAGAAGAGGAGAGAAAATGTAAAGACATAAACCTGAACAATAATTTTTAAACATCCCTAAATTACAAACGTCTGATGACATGATTTTGATTAGACTCCAGATTTTTTAAAGACCGTAGGCTCAAACATCGACACTGCATGAAGATTTTAAGAGGTGATGACGGCCTGTTTTATCGCACCGACTGCGCATCACTGCATTATTGGTGGAAATTCATGGCGTTTGGTAACTTCGCACTTTTTTCCAGCACAGCTTTGAACCTCAGCGGTGGTCTCAGCATTGAGCAGAACTGAAAGCGCCTCTGTGGGCACGCGGGGTCTGAGCAGCTGCTTTTCTGATGATTACTTTGGTAACTTCCAAAACACTCTTAAAATTTTCTTGCCTTTTATATAAATCTTATGTTCCACCTGCAGAGAGTGCAGCTAACACTCCGCCTGCACACAAAGGGTTACTGAGTGGAAGTGATGATGATGATGACTGATAGTGAGACAGAGGACGTGACTCCAAGTGTTTTTATAGAAATGCCAGGATGGCCATGGATTTTCTGCTGGTCTCACTTCTGATTGAGAAGTGTTCAATCAGGGACGTCGCTCTGACTCTGTCTCTAAACTGCCTCTGGATTAGCTAGAAAGCAGAGGAAGACACGCACACACACACAAGCACAGATCACAGACACCACTTTCCCCATTTAAGGATGAAGCCAAATGCTTCTAATTTAGACAATTTAAAGCACGACAAGGAGGAGGATGACAGGAAGACAATTAAGGGAGCAAGAGCGGGAATGAGAGTAAGAGGAAGCAGAGTATTTAAAGAATAGTGAAGATACAGTCACACCGACAGAGCAGAAACACACATTGTTGCTGAAAGACTGATATACAAATGAGTAGTGGCACATATTTCTTAAGCATGGATCAAGCAATTTGTTTTAATTAGACAAACACAATGACACAGATCCACAAAACAAGGAGAGAGAATCCCACGAGGACTGGACAAGAATTATCTGGGGACCGTCAGAGTTAGGAGCTTAGCTTTTGTCTGGACAGGATGAACAATTGCAACTCTTCTTCTTCTTCTTCTTCTCCTTCTTCTTCTTCTTCTTCAGATGACCCCTGTAAGGGTTGCCACAGCAGACCCCCCAATCTCCCAGCATCCTCCTCTGTCACATCAACCCCCTGCATGTCCACCTTCACCACATCCATGAACCTTCCCCTTTTCCTTCATCCTGGCAGCTCCATCTTCAACATGCTTCGTTCATAAGTGAGACTGTACAGGTTTTAACTAAATGCTGAAGATAAAAATGACTGACATTGGATTATTGCGATAATCCTCATCTCTATGAAAACAAATTAACCAGTCTACATTCAGACTGCAGCTCTTAGTGAGGGTAAAAGGAGGAAATTCTGCAGCTCAAACTCCACATTATTATTCATCTCGTCTGTATTCTCCACCACTTGTAGAAAGAGATGTCAAAGCTGAATTGTCTGAAGTGTTTTCTTAAGACTGGAATTTATTCTGCGGTGCTCACATTCACCTCATTTGTGTTAAACGGGGCAAAAATCTCAGGGACAAATATCTCAAGACCTTGAAAGATGGATACACGCCACCAGAGTTTAAGTGAGATGATATCTTAGCAACATTAAAACTACTTCAATGAATAACATCTTGTTGCAGTGCATCTATGTATCCATTTTCTTAACCGTTTATCCTTCAAACCATTCCTGAACCACTTCTGCTTTGTGGCAGGATGCTTTAACCTGCTGAAAGAGGCCACAGCCATCGGGGAATACAGTTTTCATGAAAGGGTGTACGTGGTTTGCAACAGTGCTTAGGTAGGTGTCAAAGTAACATTTCGGCAGCAGACGAGGGTCAGCATGGGCACCTTGATTGGTTCTTCTTATTAGCTCGTGCGTTGGATCGGACCTCACGAGCCACTTTTCGCGCCGCACATGCATCAGCGAGCCTCGGCCACCCGGGACTCTGTCGCTGCTTCACCACTGTTCCCTCGTTGGACAACCTTTGATTGATACCGACCAGTGCAGACTGGGAACGCCCCACAAGAGCTGGAGTTGTGGACATGTTCTGATGCATTCATCAGGCAAAATGTTCACCCACCCACTAACAGGTGCCACGATGAGGAGATAATCAGCGTTATTCACCACCTGTCAGTGATTCTATGCCTGATCAGTGCATGTATGTGTGTATATGCATTTCTGTTTGACTTTAATATTTTGTAACATAATCACTTCATTTTTGTTTTGTTGTGTCAGTTTTTATTGGCAGAGCTAATTAACCGACGCGTCAGTGTGAATCAGCGCTCCGCTGCATCAGTTGTATTGAGTAGGTAGAAATTCCTGACATGCAGAATGTTTGGTTCTCACTGAATGCGTCTCTCTCTGCTCAGACATGAAAGTCGATTAAATTAAAAAAAAAATTGGAGGAATTCTGAGGCAGAGAAAAGCTTCTATTTTCACTTATACTGAAGAATAAATGGTGGTAAAGTGAAAGAAAAATATTTTCTTTTGCAACCATTTACAGATTTGGGATCAAATGTATGCCTGTTCACACTCGGTCATGAAAAAAAATAACGTAGTGATGTATGCTTTAACATTTTTTGACTTGTCTGAAACAATTGTTGGGAGTTACCAACCTCACTCAGAGAGCTCAGACCAGAACAAGCTGGGGAAATGGTCACTAAAAACGCTGGACGACATCATTTCATGGGTTTTGAAACATTTTAATGAATATATGTTTGGTGTTTAAGATTTTAAACGGTCTGGCAGCTCCTCCACTGCTGCTTCATTTTATTAGCTTTTGCCCATGAGAATCTTTACAATCTACGAGCATATCGTCAACTAAAGACCGTACTGTAGCGTTTTGTCATTCTGCTTTTGGGCGATCAGCACTCTCTGCGAAAGCTTGAACTCAATGGAAGTTGAAGTCCTGCCTGATACCATTAGGTACTGCAGCGCTTTCACCAGCTTTATTAAAATATTTGCTGAAAGACTCAGACTTGTAATCTTTCTTTTTTTATGGATGTGAGAATCTTTTATGTGACATTTTTCACATCCAACCTGCTGAGGGACTGTAGATGTAAATTAGCTTTAAGCTAACTTCTGGCACAGTGCATCAAATGGCAAACACTGATGTTAATATTGCACATGTACAAATATGAATAAATAAAATCAAATAAAAACATGCTTACTGGTCACTTTGGGAGTGGTTGTAATGGTCTTTAAGAAGAAACTGAGACACAATGTGTTTTCCTGTTTAAGCGTGTGGACTTGCTGTATAAACACATCAGGGTTTATGCTGACTTTTCCAGTGGAGTCGTTTTCCTTCACTGAATGGGTCTCCATGCTGAGTAGCTAGATGAGCCTCCTGAATTTGCAGCAAAACTGCTGTCAAAGCTCTCATTAATAATTTCCACTGCAGCCTTCATAATTCTCGAAAACAGCCTGTATATCTTACACCCGAAGGGCGGGGGTGAGCTGGAGGGGGATGGGGGGGAAAGCAAGGTAGCTTTCAAAATAAAAGCATATTAAATGGTAAATGGTTTGAATTAAAGCTCGTGAGATTTGTGCCAGGAGCGAGAAGGATGGACAGGAATAGCAGAGAGTATATCAGAGGGACAGCTCAGAGACCAGGCAAGAGAGGCCAGATTGAATTGGTTTATGTGAAAGAGCAGTGAGCTCCTCCTGTGTCCTGTGAGCAGGATAATGACGACGGAGCTGCCAGGAAAAGAGAAAGGCCGAGGAGGAAATTTCTGGATGTACCGAGAGCGGACATTCAGGAAGTAAAATATGGAAATCAATGATTTGCTGTGTGATCTGAGGAAAAGTTAAAATGCAATTTGTCTGCACTTTTAACCTTAGCTGTTCTACACAGCTCTTTAAAATGCATTTCTTATTCAGTCATTCACATGCACGCACATGCACACACACATGCACACACAGAGCTGCAATGCAAAGCTGCTACTGGTGCAACTTCAGCGTTTGGCCTTCATGTTTTCAGCATGCAGAGCAGCTGGGGATCAAAACACCAATCCACCACAATCCAGAAGCTGATTCACAGGAGGCTGGCATTATCACTCGGCCTCTCTATGCGGTGGAATATGCACGGTGAGCGGTGTGTGTCAGGAGAAAAATAAGAGGGAGGGAATTGTATGACGCAAAAATATAGAAATCACTAAATCAGAGTCGTGACACTGACATCAAAATCCAAGTCCAACAAATAACCTCATTCAAAATGTAATAGATCCCACTTCTGACTCATCTGTGCTGTGAAATGCGAGGTGAACTTTGTTCCCTGTTGGAGCGACGGTGCAGTGACAGCAGTGAGAATGGACTGAGGGGCCTAGAATCTGCTGTATTAAACATGTCTGGCTTTCCGCTGCTCCTCTCTCTGCTGCACGTTAACATTTGCACTGCCTTGAATACTTCATGCAGAGCAGCAAAACTACCTCGAATTTTCCCTTCATTTTTTCAGTAACCTCCTTTGACTGACACTGTACTGCTTTTGCAAAAACCAGCGTGGAAACATGAATCTGAGAAAAGCAAAGTTGCACCGGATTCAGGAGGAAGCGGAGAGAGAGCACACCGGCTAGATGGAGGTGATGTTTGTGACTTTAAAAACTGCTCACTCTCAACTATAACTCAAAGTTGGAGGCAGTTGAACATCCAGGCAGTGCTATTGATTTATCGACTGCCCATTTAGAACACAGTATCAGCCTACAGCGGAGCTGTGGAGCCAACTCTGTTATCAAGTGCAAACTTGTGAATTATGGCTGCACCTTAGTTCTTCAAACTCATAAAGTCACGGGTCATGAAAGAGAGTCTTGGGAATTATGATAATCTCCTCATCAGCCTGTCTTAACTCACACACTTCTATACTAATGAGGGCCTCAAGCATGCGTCATTAGCCCTGACGAGGGCCCTCTTATCTCTGATCTAATAATCCTAATCTCATCTCTGAATCCATCGTTATCAAACAAACATCTTTATCCTTTCCCTAATCTAATCCTAATTCTAGCTGGAGAGATTGTAAAGATAAAGACTTTCTCAGACCTTGTATCCTTTGACAAACTCTTCATTTTAGATCAACCAAAGTCAAACAAATGCAGCTACAATCATCACAACGAATCTGCGACAGCTTACGCACGCAAGCTGTTCACGAAATATACTTTCCTCCACACGCTGCACGTACGCTCGTCCTACCCTTTACTGTGCCGCAGTCTGAATATCTGCTTCTTGCATATAAAACGAAATAGCCTCGGCCTCAGTCACCTAGAGAATACAGCGTAACATGAACCTCCTTCCCCATCTTAACACTTTCATCTGGAATGTAATTAGCGCAGCAAGAAGCTTAGCACTCCGCCCTGCTCTCAGCCCCAACCAAGGTAACTCTAGGCAGCCCCTAATCCTCACCGCCTAATGGGATTAGCTCCGGAGGGAAGGGAACCCATGTCACACACACAAATACATTCAAAATCCAAACCTCTCCTCTGCTGTCTCACTATCCATATCTCTCTCGTTCTCCCTGTGCCATTCCACTAAGTGTTTAATAGGATTATACCAAAATTGTCCATTTCTTAGAAATAGAAATCACATCTGGTCCACTCGGTGTCATCGCGCTGAAGATGATAGGATGGAAATAAGAAGCCTTAAATTATCATTCACCGAGTCTATAAGTGAACTACAGGGAAAACCTATGTTAAGTCATTCTAAACTGGTTTTAATGTATTGAGGATAGGCTGGCGTGTTTGCATGGCAACGGGATTATCTGAGTGGACAAAAACTATCATTTTTCCTCACAGAGCTTGTAAAGAAGATTTTGCAGCATCCAAGTTTTGTGTGGGGGGGTCTGAGACCGTTCCCCTGTGAAAAACAAAACAGTTAAAAGCAGATTTATCGTGTGCATTTCCATGTTGAAGTCAAAAGAGAAACCGTTTGGGTTTAAATTTTCAGTAGTAGCCCAAGCAGGACAATAAAATGTACACTATTGGTCTTAGGTGAAACGATTTAATCATCTCCATCCATGTTTTATTACTCTCACTGAGTGGCAGAAGCCCAAACAGAGATTCCCAGACTTCCAGGCCTCTAGCTCTTCTATGAGGCATTCCCTAAGCAGCTGGAGTGTCTGTAGTGTGTCATGGAGCTGCCTTGAGGTCTCCTTCCAGTTAGAAAAGCTGAAACACCTCAGCGAGGAGTCTTGCGTTTCGATATGGAGGAGCAGGGCTACTATCAGGGTGACCCAAAAAACTCTTTGGAGGCTAGTTTGTGGCCACTGGTGACAGCAGGAATGTAAAAACACAAAAAGTGTCAAGTTTCCCTTCTTCCTGCCAAAAGAGATCACAATCGTGCAGACAACGTGTCCTGTAACTTGCCTTTTCCCTCCACAAACTCGTATTCTCAGCAAACCAAATCGACTAGCTAACAACAAATCAGCTATAGCTAACCAAGAGCTGGTTAATCCTAAATTAACGACCTTTAAAGACGCTGTTAACTTAAACGGAGGAACACAGTCTGCAAATCGTGCAAACTTAACTGTGAATCCATACAAGACTACCAATATATCTGCACATAACATTAAAGAATGAACAGAATTCATGGACATTAACACTTTTAATTGGACTGCTTAGAGCAGCAGATGTGTGGAAGTGTTGTAAAAAAAATGTAAAATGCAAAAATGTAAAGTGGGAACACTGACTAAGCCCTGCGCTCTCACAATGGCCGACAGGAAGGCAAAATTACAGAAAACCGGAGGCTTAAAAACAGCTGTAAATGTGGTTCTTGCAGTTTTCCTTCAGCATGCCTACAAACACACCCACAGCCCTGATGTGAGCAACAAAAGAAAACACTCAAGTTTTAGGAAAAAGGTGCTTTGGTGTCATAATATTTCTAATAGCAGCCCCTCTGGAAAAACCATAAGTCACTTTTTCTAATTTATTCTAGACCGAAGATTCAAAATACATAAGTTAGCATATGGTTCTTGTTATGTTACAATATCAGCGATAAGGATGAAAATCTTAATGACGAAGCACACGATCAGCTTCAGTTTGCACCACTACTGCATCCCACTTCATTCCTGACACTCAGCCGTAATGTTTCATCATCTCTCGCTTCTTAATTTGAATGCCTAACGAGTCCAGCAGCACTGCGCAGCGTCTGACCAGCGTTCAGCCTCAGGTCTGCGAGAGAGCTGCAAACCCAGCTGATAACTACTGACCTTGCCAACAATCCCAGTTAAACCAACTTGTCTGTGCTGGTGTAAGTGGAACATAAATGGGAAATTTAACAGGCACTAAGCAGAGAGCTGAGAGTTGTGTCTTTGGCCAGATGTTATAGTTGCACAGATGTAGGATATGCACTACGGGCGGCCAATCGAGCGCTGTGCATCCAACATGACGACCAGAAAATGACAGGCGCGCACAGATGTGCAAACACACAGCAGCATCAGCGACAGTTCGGAGCATTTCCAAATCACAGCTCCATCTCTGATCCCATCAGGGTGATGCTCTTGATCGGAAGCCCAGCAACAGAGACCCTGAGGTGGGTTAGAGCTCTGCCAACAGCTGGGTCCTTTCCAGCACTCCCATGTCTTATTCATGGATATCCATCAGCTCTCATCACTCATCAGACAGACTCTCCGACAAACAAGCGCCGAGACACACGCATGCACGCACACGGACACGCTCACACGCGGACTAATCAAGGACACGAGGCACGGTGAAACTCGATCTGCAGGAACAAGCGAATCTAATTTGCTTCAATATGATGTGCGCTCCGGATTTGTGAACGCGGGTGTATGCGCCTACCTAATCCAGGTCATGAGCTCCACGGTGTCTGGATCATAAAACTCCCTCAGTTCTGATAACTCCTCCATCAGCTTAGGCCAGAACTAAAGGGAAAAAAGACAAAGACAAGTGATGGAAAATTCGGTTTATGAAGCCCATAAGCAGAGTATCAAACCCACTGATATATCTTTGATAACATCTTATTGCTTCACTGAACATAACAGGGAATACGACAGCTATTTAGATTCCTCCAACAGTAAAATAAATAAAGGGGAAGCAATCGTTTTAGTATCCTGTTAGGCTCCAATTGCTTTTCATCATTTTCTTCCGTAACTTCCATTTAGCCCATTTTCTTTCCCTCATATCGTTCCACGTGGTTCCAGAAGTAAAACTCCAATAAAAGGTATGAGCACAAACCACCAAGAAAATGGCCTACCTTGTAATACAGGAAACCGATCATCACAACAGGAACGACATATCTGACAAGCCTCAACTGCAAAATGACAGAAAGAAAACAACTTTAATGAAATGAAGGAAAATAATTGTATCAGAAGCAGAGGAAAGTAAAGAGTCACACAGAGATATACCAAAAATGAGCACGGAGTGAGATAACAGACAGATAGAGCAGCTTTGTTCCCGACCATCGTTTATCTGATTCCTGCTGCCGTCCTGTTGTGACCACACTGACACCTAGTGGCCTCACTGGCAATGCCGGCACCCGCTCAGAGTGCAGGCTGTGGATTCAGCAGCATAATGGTTCACCGTCACATCAATACAGGAAATCATAAAAGATAGAAAAATCTTTCAAGAGCGCCTCGCAGTGAGCTTTAAAAGAGATCAATGTCACTCACACTGGAGGGTGGTGACAGGCATAATGTGCAGTGTTACTAGAACTGGGAATCAAACCTCAGTACGTTCAGAGACATGTTTAAGAACAAAGTACACACTTCAAATTTCTCTTAAACGACAGTTAGAAGTCGCTCAGTGACTGGAAAGCTGTTCGGTCCAATCGCCCGGCCAGAAACGATCTAATCCGTCGTCTTTTTTTCCCCCTGCTTGCTCGAAACTACTCTGATGAAGAGAATTTGAACTGGCTGTGCTGTAGTGTGCTTATCCAGTGGCCAGCAGCACAGCACTGTGGTTACACACGACCTTTGGCACTGGGTAATAGCTAAAACAGCTCTTTACTCATCTGTGGAAGCGCGATATAACGTAGCGCTCCGAGCATGTGCACTTTCATCTAGCAGGTCAAGAACATGTCGTCAGCCACGCAGTGTGTATGTAAAGTTACTACATCAAACAGGTTAGCAACCAGTTAAACACATCTAACAGACTCTGAGCCACATCAGCAACCATTGGAAGTCACATTTACAGGTAACGACACCTAAACGGCACCGTGGGATCAACGTGGGACTGCAATCACTCTTAATGTGACACAGACGAGAGAAGAGCTACTGATCAGTGCAGTAAATGCAGTGAATGCGTTCGATTTGGGAAGAACGAGCTGGTCAGATCCTGGATGTTTGGCAGCCGCTCACAAGACGAGCCTGAAGAGCCTGTTAGCAACTGTATCCACACACAATATCTCCTCATGCACAAGCAAATACCTCGCTCCCATGGGACATTAGCATAATGCGTTTTAATTGGTCAGTGGCAACAGTGGAGCATTTGAATAAACACGATCTGATTGGTAGAAATTCACCTCTTCCTCAACTCAGCGGCAAGCAAAATCGGGCCATTTAATTGCAAAGTGCATTTACAGTTTTAGTCACTGTAACGCTGGAATTTCCCAACATTTGGGATAAATATAGTTATCCTTTTTATATTTTATGTTGTCTTTAGTTCACAAATGAATAATTTCTCCCATCTAAATGGAACAAGATCTGAGATTACTCAACCCTGACTAGCCTGGATGGTGAAGCACATTTTGTTCTGCAATTGCAGATTAGGTTTTTTAATATTTGAATTCTAGCTTTGATGACTGTATTTATGCTTCAGAGGACATAAAGTAGTGTAGTAAGTAGTTTTTGGAGATTATCGTAAACAAAGATCCTACCACCCATCCTCCCTGCAGCACTATTTGGAGCCAGAAGTGAAAATGTGAGCTCGTACCAGAAGTTTCGTGTTGCATCGGAGAGCGCTGAGAAGCACAGTCCACAGCTCGGTCCCACAGACACCGTAGGCTGCGACCGCACACATGTGGCCAGTCCATATATACTTCATTCTGGGCAGAAAGAGAGAAGGAGAAGCCACATCAAGCAGCGCTCGTGTCTCAACAGTCTTCCTCTTAGGAGAAAAAAGAAAACAGATCCCAGCCTCCATGACACAGACAAATTATACAGCTTGGACTGGAGGACGTTCCCTCAGCACACACACAGAATTCAAACAAGACGACCAACTCGTCTGCAGCTTAGCGCACGAGTTAGTGAAATGGTTTCGCTGTGGTTGAGTTTGATTTGGTGCCAAAAACACTGCATTATTTTTAAGTTCTGATCCAAAGCACATGAAGTCTAAAGCAAAGAGTTCTAAACAAATGAGAAAAAGATTAAACAGAGAGCAGCGAGCAGAAGACTGAAGACGGGGAGAATGAAATGAGCTGAAAAATTGTTGACAGGTGCGGAGATGGAGCCGTGCGAGGGGGGAGGGAAGGGGGGAGGCATAAAGAAGTGCAGCCTCACTGAAATAAATCTCAATACTTTTTTAATGCAAAGGAGCCGTCTGACAGAAACAAATGGCTTTCTGCACTTTTGGCTTTTCTCTCTTAATCAGCATTTTAGAGAAAGTGCTGAAATCAAACGTGTCACTTTCTGCCCTACCTGACTCTGTGCTAAAAGCTTTCAGGACTTTTTTTTTCTTTTGCTCCTTTTGTGGGAATTTAATCAGTACTTTAAATTACCAACTGTGACAGCAAAGCACTGTGTGAACTATAAGTGTTAAAAGTACTGCATAGCCCTGCTTTTCTGAATCCTGCTAACCACATAAATTCAATTATTATCAACATTTCCCTACACAGAGAATAACCCAGCTACTGACAGACTCTTATTTAAATGAAGCTACTTATGTGAACCTATAAAACCCTCATAGCCAAGTTGCTATAAACAACACACCAGAAAACTCCTGTTTCTTTTTTAACAGAGTAATTGCAGGTTTCTTTTACTACAGGGACAGGAAGTAGTAATTCCACTGGTGATCTCGATGGTTTTCCTGACACTCCTCACAAAGAGCCTAAAGTTAAAACACAATTATACTTTCCTAGTGATAAATCGTACATGTCAGCGTGTGTTTGCAGCCTGAAACGCGTTCAGGCCGGAAAATTTACTAATGATGGTGGCGATGAAAACCACTTGACAATTACAAATACACGACTGGAGTCAGGTCTGGGAGGCTTGTTGTGCTCAAGGTTATAGATGCGAAATGGGGAGAGAAAAAAAATTCAAGCCACAGGGTGTATTAGTCACACTGTCTGACGCTGCAGAGCTACTGATACGGCAAAAAGCGTCGTTGTTTTTTATAGAACCAAAACTTTAAAGCAAGGAGATAAAAATAGGTGACAAAGGGAATTTTCCATGCATGTGAAATTAACCACTAATGAGTAGACAGAACTATCCAAACATGTTTGCTAACAGGACAGAAACAGCTGTGCAGAGACTGCTGACGATCAGGTATTTTACCTTCCTACAGAAGATATTAATGAGTAAATAAATGGTCATGATAAACCCCACACGGGGCCTTTAGGAGCACCATATGCTCACATTATAGATGCTATAAGTAAAAACTAAAGTGAGTCATATCATGTTTGATCTCAACTTCAAATGAAAACGTAGCAAAAACCATCTGTTTGACTTCATCGTTCACCTATATTTGCATTTTATATATGATTAAAAGTCAGGCATGCTAGTTTGTGGATTATATGCAAATAAAGTAAACTCAAGGCAAATGTCTTTACTGAGAATAAAACTTGTTCCAGGTACAAGAAGCATTCTGCTGGGAAATGAACTTTTGTGCTAGCACACAATATCCATCTTTTAGAAATCGATTGAAACTGACTGAACAACATCACTAATGATATACCCACTGTAGCTCCTGATATTAATAATTTCACCTGATTAAACACACACAGACACACACAAACCGATAAAAGAAAAACTGAATAAAAATGTTTGTTCATCCAAAAAATGACTTAAATAAGAACAAACTGTAAATGCCAACGAGAGCCGACACCAAACTGAAAACTGCAGTAGTCGGTGTAGAGGCCGATGCCGGTCAAACCAATCATATCTGGTGGTCACAGTGCTGATATTATAAGAGCAAATATCTCATGTCGCAGCAGCAAAGGCTGCCAGCCGGGCAAGCCAAAACATTCAGGAAATTAAGAAGAAGAGGCTGAATATGAAAGTCGACCACAAGAAAGACGGCGGTAAAGCGAGGTGCCAGCACTGGTGTCGGGCCTCTGAGTCTGGCACCTGCAAGCCGAGACACCCTCAGAGGTGTTGCTGCTCCACGGTGGGAACCTGCCAGTGGATTGTGCCATAATATTAACCAGAGAAACAGACCACTGCACGTCTGTGTGCCACCAGAAAACAGGAGAGGAAGAAGCAGCAAAGAAGGCTCTTAGTATCCGACTCCGAACATATGTACAAACAGCATTTGTACAAATATCGCACAAGAGCACAGTAAATACAGTAAACAAATGTATCTCAAAGAAGAAGGTTTTCAAAGCCAGCGCACATGTAAACAGTATGCCTCCTATATCTTATCTTATTTCTGGAACCATTTCTCTCCGTCTTTCCAGAGAAAGGTTGCAACATGGTTGCCTGAGACACACACCGACTGCAAAAACAAACCAAACGAGCCTTCTTACTCTCACCGGCACATAAATAAATGTATACTTGAGCCACAGTGGAAAACTAAAAACTACAAGAAGGAGTTGAAAGCCAGTGAAAAATCCTTATTGAAAAAAAAACTGCTTGCTGAAATAGTATTGTGTACTTACAAGGCGAAATGAAATAAAAAGTTCTAAGTTATAACCTTTCTGAGCCACACAGCCGTGAGACTCTTCCCGACAGTGGCCTGCTCTGGACGTCTTTACAGCATAAACAAGCTGAAACAGCAGTAAAGTAACTTAAAATGAGCAACTTAACTGAAACTATTTACCTTATAAATAAGAAAATTTAATGATTCTTTTTAAAAAACATAATTTATGGTAAGTGTAAAGACGGCAGATGGAGCTTCGTTAGCCGTTTGTTTGCACCAGGTCTTCGTTAAAATTCCGAAGGGGGGGGGTCAGAGTATTAATTATCGATTGTTCAGCTGTATCGACTCTTTTTGCGTCTGCTGTGAGTGGCGCTGGATGGTGCTTGGCGCTGAGGGCTGATCAAGGCTAAAGCGGACCATTCAGACACTTTGTGAGAGGCGTTTAAGAGGCACTCGGATTTTAGCATCTGCTCGCGACTTTGCATAATCAACTCACCAAGAGGAAAAGTACATTTGGAGAGTCCCCGTCTCAGAATGCGACTACTTGGGGACGTCTGCATGTAGATGATGCTAGAATTACGAGGTCTCACCTCATTGTGCTGAAAGCCAGGAGGCCGTAGAACAGCGTGTGCAGCAGATTGTAGGCCACATCTGGACGAAATGCCGCCACTTGCCCCTCTCTGGCTCCTTTCTTTTCCTCGGTGGAACCTCTGTTAGGCCTGCTGAGAAACCGAAAAACACAGCGACACAAAAGACAACAGTGATACATAAAACATTACATCCAGACGCTCGAGACGAGAGGCAGAAGGGAAGGTGGGTGGAATTGATATTATTCAGATTTCATTAGTAGTTTGAACACAAGTGGACACGCAACGATACACACACCCACGACCGTTTCTGTCTGCGGGAGTCGGCACGCAGACAAACAGACGAAGGCTCGAGGGCATGATGTCACTCCCCCGAATTGGCCTCCTGCACCGAATCAGACGGACACTGGCTTCCATTTGAATACAAATCCAATCCGGCTCTTCCTCCTACGTGAGCTGGGCTAAACTGGATTAAATTAATTCCCGAATTGGCAAATAGCCCTTTGTTCTATGAGGTTAGTATTCCAAGCCTCCAACGGCAGAGTGCGAGTTGATATGCTAATGTGATTAGTTCGATATGGCCCCTCACCTTGCACCACAGGCGCACGAGGCTTCGAGAGGCAGAGCGGCTTTGCAGAGCGTGAAGAAACAATGTGGAGCAGACACGGGGACTGTGACTACCACGACTGGGCTTCTGCCTCCTAATAAACATCTTGTCTCTTCTATTTTCTGAAGGAGCCGAAACCTTCGATTCATTTATACTTCACTAATTTTTCTCCAAAGATATCTGCATATGAAAAAGAGAATCTGTGGGCAAGGGAAAGAGTTTCAGTACTGGAAGCCTTCTGGTTTCCTTTGTAGTTTAATTTTAATGCATGAATGTATGACAAGCAAAAGAGAAACAGAGCTGATGAAATGTAACTCCAAAGCAATGGGCTCTTGTTTATTTTTGCCTGATTTATCACTAGTTGCTGTAAAGAAATACTCATCAGAGGGTTCATCAGTTACCTGTCATCAGGGTACCTGCTAACTGCACCTTCTTCAAACTTTCCTTTTTGATAAAGTTTATAATTTAGTTAGAGCTGGATCAGCTGACCCCAAGCCATCCATTACTTAAAGCTCAGGCTGCTGGAGCAACCTCCAATAAAGCAGAGCACTTTGGAAAATATGCACGAAAACTGTTCCTGCTGAAGGTGAAAACAACAAACGTGTTTCACTGCACGAGGCAAAAATACGCCGTCAAGTACAGCTGCTAAGAAGGAGATGCTAGCAGCTGGTGACGTGCCACCCAAACGTAAACAAATGAGCGAGGATCGCTGGAGCCCTCGCTAGCTGCAGACGGGAAGAACAAATGGATGGAAACTACTCCTGCACAGTGCTTTAAGCAGCTGGCCAAGATACAATAACCAGATTTATTATGTGAAAATATTGTTTAACTTAAGCTAGTTTAGTTCTTTTTTTTTGTCCTGTCTGCTTCTCCAACCAGCCATGACAGATGTCTGCCCCTCCCCGAGCCTGTCAGAAGTTTCTTCCTATTAAACGGGAGTTTTTCGTTCCCACTGTCACCAAGTGACAGTGTTTGTCATGTGATTGTTGTTTTTTTTTCCTGTTATTGTAGAGTCTTTACCTTCAATATAAAGCGACTTAAGGTGACTGCTGTTGTCTGACGTTATAACTAAAACTGAACTGAATTTGTTATCATTAAACTAAAGTGTTAAGCAGTAACTTTATACTTTTACATTAAATTTCCAGGCTCTTCTATGACTCTCCTAATGTGTCTCCTGTGCTAACGCCCTTGTAATCATTATCCTAATGATTCCTCTGGAGCTGAAGAGTGCTTTCAAACCAGTCTTTGTCAAGCTGGTCTGACAGAGACGGCCACTCTGCTCATTACTTTGCCGCTCACCCATACTGTGGACTGGATTTAACCCCCATCTCTTTTCTCTCAGGGTTGCTGTCCCGAGTTGCCAGAGTTTCATTCCAGTGTTCATCCTGTTTTAACATTCCCTTTGAGAAACTTCCCTTTGTGACAATAAAACCTGTGAACTTTAAGCTGTTGTCTCTCAGGTCCTGCTTAAGAGTCCGTTTCATAGCTACACCTTTCATGGTCGTGGCACTGGGATACTTTCGTGCATACATTTGACTTGTGCTGCGTCACTACTATTGCACCACCATGCTGCTGCTGCTGGTACCTTGGTGTAATTAGTTCACACTTTGAATTAGCTAACGTTTCATCAATGACAGAAGCTGACTGGAAAATACAGAAAATGGCCTTCATTTACTGGCTTTATTTACTTCTAAATGTTGCTGCCTGCAAAGGTCAATAAAACTGTTCAGTACGTTTTTTCTTTCATCGTCAGAAATACTGTTAGCACAAATTTGAATTACCATGATATCATTTGAAGCTATATCACTTTCCTCTACTTTAAATGTGTCGTCCTCTCCTGTCTACTCTCCTTGTTCTTTGTAGTTTCTCTCTTCTCTTTCCCCTCAACCCCAACCAGACAGCGCGAGGCTCTGCTGGATATGTTTCTGTTCGTTCTTTCTTCCCTCTATCGCCAAGTGCTGCGGGGGGAACGTGTCTTCGGTGTTCTCTCTCTTATACTGTCGGGTCTTATATAAAGCACCTCGAGACGACAGCTGTTGTGAGCTGGTGATATGTATATTTAAATAAAGTGAACCGACACAAAGTTTATAATTGATTGTTCCAATGCAGAGAAACATCTGGATTTTACTTTAACACAAACCACCCACCTAAGCATTGCTGCAGACCAGGCATGACTTTCTTGGTAACTGAACTTTCTGGCAGAGGCGTCTTTCCTCAGCTCAACATGCCCCGCCCACACCACAAAAACTGCCCATGAATGGGTCAAAAAATATGGAGTAGAGTAACAAAATATTAATTTAATGTTGTTTTGCTTTGTGGGTTTTTTTTTTAATTTTATTTTGTGACTGATCAGAGTAATCTGGAGCTGCTTCGTCTTATATAACCCTCTCCACTTCCTGTTGAGTCATCACCTACCTCAGGTTTTGGAGTGCTGCCGTCACCAACATGCCACAGAGCAGAAGCAGCGTGAGGACGTAGGGGTACAGCAGCAGGGTACCGGCCAGGCGCTCGAGCGTGTCCAGGGGAAGCAGGCCAAAGGCCTCCTCACACAGATACAGACTGGCATCAAAATCCCTGCAGGGGAGGCGAGAGGCGGTCATCTGTTTGTTTTTCACTGAGAATAAATAAACACTGCAACGTCGAGTTAAATGGAAACCCGGTGAGGAGGAAGCTATAAAAGTTTGGCGCAGATCCAAATTACACTCTTTAAAATTATGAAATAGGGCCATAAATTGGCCTTGACAGAGACCGCACTTTCTGAGGGCCCTTCAGTTACTGATGCAAGCAGCATTTTACTGCTGCAGCTGGTCCAAGTGGAGCCTGTCATACGATAAGTCTGAGTGACTGTGAGGCGACTGGATGGAGCAGGATGCTTCTTGGATTAAATGATTTCACTTTGAAATATTAGTGGCAGAGTGACTTAACACAAAATTGTGTATTTTAATGTAAATAAAACAATTTTAATGCATGTGAATAAACATATTTGCCTCTGAAATGCAGTAAAACAGAAGCAACAAATAATAATAAAAATATATTAAACTTATGTGCGACTACCTGATCAACACCACAAACTCGATTTTTTTTTCTACACGTGTGCAAAAATATTTTATTTTTTTATAGCGTTTAACTGAAATTACTGTTACCTGGCAACTGTACGTTATTTTCACATCAATGTCAATGATATCAAATGTAACACTATATATTTTTGCTGGTTTTTAAAAAGAGATCTTTTACCCATTAAAGTTGATTTCTACTATTGCAATAACCTCCTCTTCTCTATACACAGTGTATATGTCCAGGACTTTTATTGTGAAAGGAACAGGAACTTTCCCTTTAAATCGAGTTTCTGGAGCTTAAAAATGAAGCCGATGTGTAATTTTGTAAAAACTGCAGTTACTGTAATTGCCACCTGCGGGTCCACCCCAACAGACTCCCATGTAAAAACGTGCATGCATTATTTCCTTAAACTGCATGTTTACAGCGTGGCACAACAAAATGTTTTGGGCTCTATGAATACGTTTCCCTTTCATAACAACTCTGGGTGGGGGGAATTTTCTTAAGAGGGGGCGTGGCTACTTTAGCAGGTGTCCTGATACAGGGAGCTAGGATTCTGCTAGGTCCCACTCAAGTGGACTTCCCCACAGTTTTAATGCCTTTTGGGCATTTTCAGTGGGTTATCTGACTAATGTTAGACAATGAAGCTTGAAATTGCAGAGACCAAAAATCTTTTATACTGTCTATAGCAGGGACACCAACTCCTTTAGTTCATACAATCTAGGAACAATAAGAACTCTGAAGCACTAAAAGAAATAAACCTTCAGGCTGCTAAAAACCTCCAATCAAATCAGGATAAGTTAGTAATCCACGTTAAAAGACCCAATCCACAATCTGGAAACACAACTTGTGCACTTAAAAGGACAGTTGCAAAAATGTGCATGAATTGTATGTTTTTTACATTACTTTTAAATCACTATGGAAAAATAAATAACACGACCACTTCTTCCTGTTTTGGCTGCTCCCTTTAGGGGCCGCCACAGTGGATCATCTGCCTGCATCTCACCCCGCTCCTACCACCCTCCGCTGTCACTAAAACCCTCTGTGTGTCCTCGTTCATGACATCCATGAACCTCCTCTAAGCTCCTCCTCTTTCCCTCATGTCGTTAACATCCTTTGTCTGGTATTTGCAGCATCCTTCCTCTGCGCTCGACCAAAAAGGCTCCAAAAGAAGGCCAAAGAAGAAAAAAAGAAAGAAAACTATGAGATTGCATCAACCCTGACATGTCTGTACAATATAAACTTTTTTTTTTAGGTCAATATTTTGCACGTTGGACTTCTGATATATGAAAGATACAAACTGACAAAATAAATGAAAACCTATATAACATTAAGTACATCAACATTATGCAAAAACAAAAAGTGGGAATTCAACACAACATTAAACAAATATGACATGAACTGATATTTTGGTTTTAATTTTATTCTTGGCAGTTACAATCCTCCACATGCTGATAAACCACCACGAGGATAAATAACTAAACAGAGTTGATATAAACGCAAACGCGGTGCAAGACTCCAGGGATTAAAAAAAGAAACACTTGGAGAGACGAAATAAGTCAACGCAAGTGAGAGAAACAGGAACAGAGAGAGGCAGCGATAGAGTATGCACTGCATTTTCCACAGACTCCTGAATAATTGAAGCGCCAGTTGTGTAGCACCAAGTTGTGAGCTGTGTTATCTGCCACCCTGGAGCAGCCATCCAGTGGCTGAACTGTTCCCCACACACACACACACACACACACACACACACACACACACACACACACAGTATCTGATCAATGGGAGGTCTGCTAGTGTTACCCGGCCATCTATTATTCACACACCATAACACTCCAGGTGCTACAATACTGGTGCTTAGTGAATAATACAGTCACTCTGGATCAAGTCAGGAGTTATGTACCAGTGCACACAATACAGACTTTGTATATGCAGTTTGCACTACTGTTTGGGAGCGAGCCCGTATTTCACATGTGGTCAGGACTAGAGGAGGTGTTCATACCTGGTCGAACCCAGAGCAAACTTTGACTTGATGAATTTAAAGATGTGCTCGTCTGATTGGAGCTGGAGGGCTTTCTGTAAGCACACACGCAAAGAGAAGATCATCAGGTCAGGACTAAAGATCAGCATGTTAATCCTGATGAGGATAAGAAGGAAGGAGTGTGTTGTGAAATAAGGGACAGATCACAAGATAATGAGCATATGATGAGAGAGAAAAAAAAGAGGAAAATGGAGAGAAAGTGTATTAAAAGATGAGCGAGGGAGGAAGAGAACGCCGCACCTTGGCCAGGTAGTTGATGGTGACGGTGAGGAGGAGAACCAGGGCACTGTGGAGAAGAACTTTGCTCAAACGAACCACCAGGCTTCCAGTCTTTACACCAGGCTACATGCACACACACAGAATAACAAGAGGTTAGTCAGTGCATCTGTTATGGTCTCACTGCAGTTTTTTGAAATTAAAAATGTAAGGAAAGCAGACATCTTTCCATACACACAGTATATATATATGGGTACATGCATCAGACCACTAACCCCTAACAGCATGGGTCATTTCTCTGTAAATATCTAAGCACATATTAAAATCATCAATCATGCATAAATATATTTTTTTTGCTTGTTATTTTTGCACATTGCACATTTTGCAATCATTTATAGATGTCAGAAAAACGTCCTCGTTATTTCCCAAAATTCTTTCATACTTTAATTGCAAACTGTTAAGATTTCAGGTCTATATTGTCTCATCCTGCGCACAGTCTGCTGCAACTTCTCACAGAGTGACCCCTACCAAACTAATTAGTCAGCACAGTAATTACTGATCGTGTTCAAATGCCCGTGGTTATTTACAACACGGATACTGCGCAGAGCACAGAGCACTCCACTGCTTCACAGATGGACATCTCAGTGGTTTTTGTGGGAGTTTTTCCATCTGAAGCCGTTCTGATGATTCTGGACACAAAATGTGAGAATCTATCAGCTTTTCCACTGAATTAGAAATAGTCTCACAGCACGCCTCTGAGATCTTCCGCCTCTGTAAACTGGAGATTTGCCCTGGAATACTATTTGTGTGTTTCCGACAGCAGGGTTAGGCAGCGGAGGTGACTGTAGGGAAACTATCAGCCCTAACTTAACAACCTCTAATTGGATGTATTTTGCCAGTTGTGCTACTGAATGCCACTATTAGCATGTCGACTCATCATCAGTATGCCAGGTGCATCTTTTTTGCAGACCTGCTGTCATCAAAACCATCCAACATCAAAGGTATGCATTTAAAGCTTAATCCAGCCATTAAATGAGAACGCTGTCTGCCAAGGCTAAATCAACATTTGCAGAGGACAGAATACCTGTTTCACAAACTAATATGCCTCAAGTTTCAAACCAGAAGTTGGATAAAATCATTATTTCATAAGTCACAAATAAGTCTGACGCAAATGCTGTAAAGGTTTAAGTAGTTCTTTGAGTAACACCATCACTGAAAATCGGCCAAGCCACAGAGGGTATGAAATATAGGTTAATACTGCATTTAACAAGCTGTGGTCAACTGAGAGATTCCTAAAAATGTTGGAAAGGTGCAAGTCAATGCTTAAGTCTTAAATATGATTACCCCATCTCTAATAATCAGTTATGTACCACAGGCCTTCAAGCTGGCAGTAATTAAACCGTTACTCAAAAAGCCATCTCTTGACCCAGCAGTCTTAGCTAATTATAGGCCAATCTCCAACCTGCCTTTCATTTCAAAAACTCTTGTAAAACAGATCATCTGCAGAGGCTTATTTGAAGAGTTTCAGTCAGGTTTCAGAGCTCATCACAGCACAGAAACAGCTTTAGTGAAGGTTACAAACGATCTTCTTATGGCCTCTGACAGTGGACTCATCTCTGTGCTTGTCCTGCTAGACCTCAGTGCAGCGTTCGATACTGTCGACCATAATATCCTATTAGAGCGATTAGAGCACGCTGTAGTAGGGCTGTGCAATATGACCAAAATCTCATATCCCGATATAAGAATTCTATCGTCCGATAACGATATAAATCACAAAAATGTAACATTTTCTGTAAATTCTGCGAATCTCGGGCAGCTCGACTTGCGGGAACGTTTGAGTCTAAGGTTTATTTTTTAGCACCTGGCGGCTCTTTTTTAATTCTCATCCGTAAATAATCTCCTCTTTCGCGTGATTCAGTTTATTTTGAAAAGTCTTAACAGGATCTTGAGCTTTATTGTGAAAGGTTTATGTGGAACATAAACAAGCGGACACGCGATGCTGTTACCGTCGTTGTTGCTAACCACAACGCATAAAAACAGGCGCTTGTCCGTCTGTAGTGTGGTTATATTAAATATAAGAGAAAGAGAACTTTAAGAAATGAATATAGCCACTACGGTGACATCAAAACGATGAAAAAATATTGCCATAAACAGCTTATTTTGCGACACCACGAAACAAACGATAGCGTAAAATGAAACGATAGACGTTTAACACCAAGTAGTTAAACTGCAGGAATGTCTTAAAGACATAAAGACGAAATGCACAAAAAATGAAGTTATTGTACTCGGCCCTAAAAATCTTAGAAATATGGTATCTAAGCAGATTCTTACTCTGGATGGCATTACCTTGGCCTCCAGTAACACTGTGAAGAACCTTGGAGTCATTTTTGACCAGGACATGTCCTTCAATGCACATATTAAACAAAAATTAGGAATGCTTTCTTCCACTTGCGCAATCTCTCTAAAATTAGAAATATCCTGTCTCAGATGTCTTGATGCACGCTCAATCATCCAGGAAAGGAAATCCCAAAAAGTTAATTCTGTTCATCTGGATGTAACGTTTTCAGAGGGAGAAACGTTTCGTGACTCATCCAAGTGACTTCTTCAGTCTCAGCTGACTGCAGGTTTACCCAACCTTATAAACAGTACCTTTGAACAATGACTGAAACCAGCACCACTGATGAACAGTGGGGCTGTGAGGTCAGTTTCTTGACCATTAATATTGATCATTATTTTTGCAAATTGTCATCACCATTGATCAACAACCACTGATCAATGACCATTGATAATAGATTAGGGTACTGTTTATAAGGTTGGTGTTACACTGCAATAGGTGTAGGCTGCTGGGGGATTCCCATGAGTCTTCAGTCACATTTTCCACTCACTATGTGTTTATACACCTCTCTGCATTTAATCATTAGTTATTATTAATCTTTGGTTCTCTTCCACAGCATGTCTTTATCCTGTCTTCCTTCTCTCACCCAACCCGTCGCAGCAGATGGCCCCGCCCCTCCCCGAGCCTGGTTCTGCCAGAAGTTTCTTCCTGTTAAAAGGGAGTTTTTCCTTCCCACTGTCGCCAACACACCTGCTTATAGGTATGATGGTTTGGGTTTTCTCTGCTGTATTATTGTAGGGTCTGCCTTACAATATAAAGCGCCTTGAGGCGACTGTTGTTGTGTTGCTGTATAAACAAAATTGAATTGAAGTCCAAATAGAATTTTACAGTTTTAACATTAAAAATAAACTGACTATCATAGTAGAAAAAAGCAACAAAGAAACAGCAGGGCCTGGAGCAAGGAAAGGTCCCTGCAGCTCCTACTTTGATTCTAAAAACATGATGATGAAGGAGGAAATCACAACAGTTTCTGAAAGAAAGTCTAATTGTTTCCAAATGTGAATCACTGTGTTAAACTGAAAAATCCATTTGGCCAAAATACGCACTACCCTGCTGGCGTGTCAGGGTCGACAACAATACACTGGACATGGCAATTTCATCCAAGTACAAGCAGAAACATCAAAGCCATAAAAAGATTCAATCTACTTTCTTTTGAAACCTTTCTGCACCTCTGTTGGTGTCCCAGCAGTTTATGCATGTTATCAAATGACTGCCAAATTTGTCCAGAAGATTAGGGCAATGCTATGAAAACACAAGGAACAGCCCATGTACAGCAGTGCACAGGCACGTGGTATTTAGTTCTTACTTCACTCACAGAAATAAAATCCTTTATATTCTTGATAGCTTTGCTTAACTAAGAATATTTCCCTAAAAATATGCATTTTCTGAATCTAAAACACCCCGAGCCTGAACTGCAGCACAGTGCCAGTGAGTACAGACACCTGCCTGCCAAATAACCAGACTGCAGCCAAAAATCTGGACATTATCATTCATTAGTTACAGCTGAGATTTTTCTTCAATCCACCAAAACATTACATTAATTTGCTGACCGTAGATGTGCTTATGATGTCGAGAGGCTGGTGTTTAGTCCAAGGTAAGCTGCATGTTCAGTGTAAAGCCACCAGATTCATCATCTAAGCATGACTTAAGTCCAAGACATGTGAGCACAGATCTGTGAAAGACTGCTAAAAGCAAAGCTTTTGCAATTAGAGCATGTCATTACTAAAATAACATTTATTTTAGGAATTTAAATACTTATCTCCCTACTCCTGAATCTCAGCCTTTCATCCTGTCACATTAAATGTTTGTGCAAAAGTTACTGTGATAAGACTGAACTAAATTACATTCAGACCTGACAGGAAACTGTTTCTCCAGCATACAAATTATCTTCTGCAAACACCATCTGCAGCACGCAGATTTCAACCAAAACGTAAAAGATAATCTTCTACCTGTGTGTCAACAAGTTTCCACCACCACGACTCTTTTAGTGTCAGCGCTCTGTTTTTTCCAAATCCTTACCCTCTCTAATCTCAGACTTTTCTTCTTCGTACCCATCACTCATAACGCTTACCTGGCAATGTCTGATGAAGAGCGCGGCTACTATGAAGCTCAGGACCAGTGATCCCAGTATCATGGAGTTGCAGAACTGGAGGAACCACACGCTCAGCAGGCTGCTCACTTGAACGAGGTACAGCGTAGTCACCTGGAGAAACACACCAACAACGTAAAGAAGAAGCGAGTGAGTGTTGACTTGACAGCCTGGTCCAAAAGTGGACCAATGAAAGAAGACTGTAGACTGTGTGTATGGTTGAAATCATTTGTTTTTAAATAAAACAGCAGCATGCTATGGAGTCTAACAAGGTTGCAAAAAAATCAAAGAACATGTTAATATTATAAAGACATTATAATCTCATCCTTAAAGAGCACCTCACACTCCGACTGCCGACTTATTTGTGACAGCTAGAATTTCCAAAAGAATGGGAGTCAGAGCCTTCAGATATCTGAATTCTCATTTGGATTCAGGAGACAGACACCCTCTGATAAAAATGACAAAGCTTATGGTTAAGGCTGGATCAGGTGACCCTGACCCATCCCTTCGTTTTGCTGCTGGAGGCCTTCCTGTGACGCACTGAGCATTTATTTTCCACTCCTCTCATTTCCCTCCTGGTGTGTCCTTTTCACTGCTGTCACAGTTCTTTTAGCCCGTCCTTTATTTCCGAAGCAGCAGATACATCTGCGTATTTGATTTGGCAAAGGATTCACTACCTGATGTAACCCTCCCATTTAAACTGGCCTCCCATTAGATCCTGTGGCCCGCTGAGGTTGGGTTTGTGTTTCCTCTCAGAATTAAAACAGGAATCTGTCCTAAATCACACGTTAGATGAATGTGTCAACCACTACACCTTGTTCTGCCAGTTAAAAACTAGTTATTTTTTCCTCGAGCTTTTCACCTCCAGCCACCGTACTCGACACACTCTTTAAATAATGACGGGGCCAACATGAGGCTTGGGGAATGCTAGCAAGTAAAGGCCACACAGTATACCGAGGCTACATCAGCCCAGACGTAAAATGAATGTTAATCTACCATAAATATCTGGAAAGGTGTAACAATAGAAAAGTTGGAGGATGAAAAACTTTAAGGTGCACAGCTTTGGCTCCGCTCTCCTCTCTCTGAGGTTTTTGAAGCTAATTGACCTGGTGATGCAGAAACTGGCATAAACCCTGAAGCCAGCAAAACGCCATGAATCCATGGAGCTGGTCACCTCAGACATGTCCAGCCTCTAACATATCAATCAGCCAAGAATAGGACCACCATCCTGACTGGAAATTGGAAGGAAGAGATGCACATATGGAGACCTGCATGTTACTGGAGTTTCCCCGAGTTAAGTTAAAGAAGGCCAGAAAGCAGCTGGCAGAGAACGCAGAGGAGGAGAAACAATGTGGAGGGAAAAAGTATCACAGAGCCAGCTGCAGGGATAATAGGGTGATGTCCCTGCTGCTGCCCGTCCACTTGGAGATGTTCTGGAAACAAGGCTGAAAACACTGCTTTCCTCAACTGTGCAAGACTCGCATCTGAAAATATCCCAGACACAAATGGATGTAGCCTAAATATTATTTAATAGTTATTTGCACATTTGGATGTTAAAAAGAAGAGGGTGGAGGAAAGTCAGAAAGTCAGCAGAACTTTGTGAGAAAGCCGACTTTTTTCCAAGTGCACTCTCTCTCTGTGTGCTGGCAATAGCAGCAGCAGCAGCTCTGTCTCTATGAATACCACACGCAGAGGTATGCAGCATGCTCCGGGCCTAACACAGCAAAACATCAGTGAGAAGTGGCTTCCAGCTGGTGACCTTACAGCAGGCCCTAGGCCACCACCTGAGATTCAACAAGCAGGAACTCTCCATAGGTGTTCCAGCTACCTGTACAACTACCTGAGTTAAGCTGCATAAAAGCAAGGCTGTGGGATACGTTTTAAAACACGAGATAAAACAAACAAAAACACACCTGGTGTGTTGCAATAAACGTTCCACTTATTGTTCTTTTTCTTACAAACAAAGTAAGAATTCCAATTTCAGTTGGACATCATGGTTTTTTAATGAGGCGAGCGCCACAAATCAAATCCTACTCACCTCCACTGCACACGAGTGAAAATGTATAAGAGAGGGATAGTTTGAGCAAATAAGACAGAAACTATCTGCATTGCAAACACAGCTGCGAGCAAGTGAGGAATAGAAAATTCTGGTGTTTGTAAAGCGGGTGAACTGTGCGTGAACATATGTCTGTCCTTCCAACGCTCAGGAATAGATTCCCAGGAAAGTAACATTTCTTGTTTTCCAATCAATGCAAGTGTTTTGATTATTTGAGCTTCTCTTCACCTTTTCTCACCTCTCATGATGCAAAACCTGACCTCAACCTCAATCTAACCCCAACAACTCTGTTATCTCTGCCTACTCTTCAGACTTTAGATAACATATCTACTATGAGTACAGAAAGATAGCTCAATATGAGTCTCACTAACTCAGCTCTGCAACAAATTACTTGCAGACCGAAAGGATTTTTCTCATAGCTCAACAATGGAAAAACAGACAATTGTTGCCAGGACACCTAAAGTCAGCTGTTACACTTTATAACATATTAGTGTTTAATATATGTCAAATTTTTTAGCACCTATACAAGCTCAGTGCCCCTGATCGGGACACATGAAACTATAACCAGAAGCTAGAAACCTGTAAATATCTGGTCCTTCTTACCTGTGTAGTTGTTAAGAAGTCACCGCAGTCCAGGGTGTAAATGACGAGAGCCTGAACCAGTAGAATGAACTGGTTGAACTGCCAGGTCAGACAGAAACAGAACGTCGTCACATACATCAGCCACACCATCACCTTCTGAGGAGGAAACACAAACATACGCGCGCACACAGGGTTAGATGCTTAATCTGCATAACTACAGCCACACTGCCTGATCACATTTCTTCTGTGCTGCTTGTACTTCTAAATTATTGAGTGGCTCGCCTCATCAGGCTGATCTATGTGGCGAGCTTGGGCTATAGCTCTGCGCTTACCTGCTGTAATGTGGTGAGCTGGGGTCTGAGGTAACAGGTGATAGCGGTGACCTGCAGCGCTAAGAAGGGCAAAGACCAGTTCTCTCTGAGGGAGATGGTGAACTCTACACGAGTAGTATCTACCCTGAAAGGAGAATGATTGATGAAGCGATGGAGAGATGGTGTTAAACCGTTTCAGCTAAACACCGTGAAGGAAACCTAACAGAAGTCTGGAACTTCTGGTGGCTTTGAGAAAAAGAAAAAAAATTAAATCCTGAGATCATGGCGGCAGTTTTCAAAGCGCTCTGAGGTCGTACAGCGTTTACAGCTCCAAATGGACAGCAGAGAAAACGCCAGGAGGGTTTTTGAGACCGTTTAAACTTTAGTGCGCTTCCAACAGTACAGAAAAGTAGGCAAATCCACACACCAGTAACACAAACTAACAAAAGAAGAATTTAGATCTGCTTGTCCCGTACATGCACCGTGTCTGTTTGGTTTGTCAGTGGATTAGCTACACAACCTGGAAGGTCCACTAGCGACCAACTTTCAGCTACGAAGCAAAGTGCTTTATTTATGGCAGTCAGTCACTTCTTCCACTCACTGTACCCTCATTCTCGTGATACGCACCAAGCAGACATGAGTGAGCACCTGTGCAACATCAAGTCAACTCCTTGTGTGAATTTAAAGCCTTTATTGATTATACTGATGACTATGAGTGCATTCACTCTCAAATGATAGCTTAATTTTTATTACACTTAATTTTAGTGCTAATTGCTACTTTTAAGTCTTTGTTCATATAGCAGGGATTTTAATTTTGACATCATTAAATTCTCATTTAGACTGAAATAGACCACAAAGTAGAGTTCAGAGTGCTTCAAAGCTTGGCTGCGTGGTGACTGAGAAGTTGCTGAGTGTGCACTGAGCTAATCACCCCCTCGATCAACAAATTAAACAACTAACTAAAGAAATTAGGAAAATAAAATTTGTTCTTGAAATGCTTAAAAACATTCAGGGAAATTAAAAACTCTCCTGGAAACTTTTCTTTGACCAATAACGCCAAATATGTCAGAAGCCACATGATGTCACTGACATAACTTAATGTTTGGACCCAAACTTGAAATCTCTCACCGCTGGTGTTTTTGGGTGTAGGCCAGCTTGAAGGCCGTCTATTAGGCACAACCAGCTGGTAGGAAGCTAAAAACAAGGATGAAATATTTTGTCAATATTCCAAATCTATTAAGAAGTCCGCTGCTGATGTGCAGTGCATCTAACACAGTGTTTAAAACTCTGCTCACACTACAGTAAAGAGCAGAAGTTTAGAGGAGACTCTGCGGGACACGACTCTCACATAACCTGAAATTTCTTAAGCTTTTCTGACCCTTCGTGCTCACACCGCTGCTAAAAATCATGTGTGAGTAACCAGATTATTGATGTTCCCTGCAAACATCTGTAGTATGACCCCCACTGATCACTTGCATAATGTATATGCTCAGGTGTTGAAGTCACGGATCTAAGAAATGAAGACGATAGATGCTTCAAGCTAACAAACACCCAGGGTTTGGGATTTACAGCCCATCACTTCTAAATCCAGATGATTGGTCTAAAGTGAATGCAAAATACGAACTTAAGTCTTCTCTTCCATCTGTGGGAGATTTTTAACTGAAACCTAGTAGGATGGACTCTGGGTTTGACAAAAATTTCAAGGTTTGCTACACAAGGTTTGTTATATAACATAAACAATGAGACCTTCCCATCTCTCTCGGTTGCCTTTCACAGCCTGTGGATTGATTTGCACAGTATGTGAGACACTCGGGATAAACATTCCACAAAAATACAAATAATGTGACATTTATGCTCACTCCCAAGTGGCGGTCCAGCGTCCCAGCATCAACAGTGAGCAACACAAAGCAATCGCTTAAGTTTACTTCAATGTCAACAAACGACTGGTTCAGACCAAAGAAATTGATTTTAACTTCACATAAGGAAAGAAAAGAAAAAACTTTTGGGGCTTTAAATGGCATTTTACTACTGACAGCATATGTGAAGAAACAAATGAGCTACTGCTTTCAGCATTCAACAATGTGTCATGATTAAGTAGGCGGGTAAGCCAAGATCAGCTAGAAGAAACCCATCTAATGAAGGATCAACATCAGCAGGGAATTGGACTCACAGAGAGCTTCATCCAAACTCAAGGAGGGGAGCTAACCTACTTTGTCAACTTAACCGACTAACCATCACCAGGTGGCTAAAGCCTCAGTCACACTTAGTCATGTGAAGCTAAAAGTTACATAGTACTGACTTTTTTAACCCTCTTAATTCAAGAGCATAATCCTAGCTATGGTGGTCGCTGTAGGACAAACATGTTGTGGCCACCTAAGAGTGATGCTAGGTGTCAATGAGTCAGTAACATCCCTTCTTACCAATGACACTGATATTGAGGTGTGTTTCTGAGAATAGCATACCTGCCAGTAAGGCTTCTGTTTTTGCCACCGTTACTAGCTGTTGTTAGCTATTATTAGCCGCTGTTAGCTACTGCTGTTAGCTGCTGCTGCTAGCTGCTGTTAGCTGCTGCTGTTAGCTACTGCTGTTAGCTGCTGTTAGCTGCTACTGTTAGCTGCTGTTAGCTGCTGTTTGATGTCTTTTAAGTAGATATAATATGGTTGGACTCTTGGTAAATAAACTCTCAGATGATGTCAGAATGTAATCAAACTGTTATTAGAGAAAGTGTGATTTTTAGGACTTTCAAGCCTAACGTTAGCTAGGATGATGTTAGCTTATAAACAGCTACTGCTTTTTGTTGTTTGGGTGGTTCGTTTATGAAAACATCAATTTGCTGGAAGATATAAATATAAATATAAATAGATTAGTGTGTAAGTACAATATCTTTTCTTTGTGTTACCTAACCTTAAAAAAAATTACCAACTGCACCTTTAAGAGTTGATCCATAAAAGAAAAAAAAAATAAAAGAAAAGAAAAAAAGGACTCTTTGTTATATTGAGAGAAAAACTGCCATGACAGAGTCAAGTGCGAGAAGAGAGGAACTAACTCTCTCCTCCTTCACTGTGTCACGCACACAGATAGTTATTACTCACCTGTTAAGGATGTACCAGACCCCGGTGAGCGCACCAGCAAGCCAGGAGCCAGACAGAAGCCACGCTGTGAGGTACAAAGCGATCACATACACAGCTTGGAGCGAGAACACTGTGTAAATATAAAAGTACACGGGCTCCAAATATGACTGGGCCACACACACAAAAACACAGACACACACATACACAAAAGGGAAGCCATTAGTTCATTAGGCAGCGCGATTGAATGCACAGAGTTGACAACAGTGACAGCGACTGACTCGGGCACTCGAGAACACTGTGGCATTTTCAGAGTTGTGTCTGATATTTCACTCCCTGACATTCTTGTCTCTCGGTGAGACAGCTGATGAAGCTTAGTCGCGGTTTCTCGGTTAATTGTTATGCCAATACAGAAACCTTTTCCTCCAGTGTGACAAGTGTAAGGGCTCCGAGTCATGTCAGCTAAAAAGACAGAAAAACAAAGGAACGCCACTGCGCCTCAAACACCTCCTCATTTGACTACGATCATTACAGTAATAATGCCAAAAGAAAATAAATTTTTCAAAACACTGGAGAGTGACTTTACTTTCTCCCCCCACCCCTACACATAAAAAGGATGTGTTAATTAACAGAATAAATGACAAAAGTCCCAGACAGTCTAGCTGGTGTAGCTGAGGTCTTTAATCTTTTGTGTGTTACCAGCCGAGATGACAGGTGAGTGTTGTATTACCTGTATGGGCAACAATCTGTAGAGAACACTGAGAAAGACCTCTTGGTAGATATTCATTCGCTGCAAGAGGTTAATGGTCCTCTTGGATTCTGTCAAGTTGTCATGGATCATTTCTTTGAGCCCTGCAAACACAAAATTCACACACACAAACACACCAGTTCTTTAATTTTTTTTTTTTTTTACAAACTGATAATAATTATTGGCTTTATGACAGCCAGGGAGGAAGGGGTGTTAATGTTTCTCGAAGCTCACCTGGCTCATTTATTTAGCTCAGACTCGTGCCATTAGAGAAAAAACAGGGTCGGAAATTTGCATCGACCACTAAAAAACGCAGCGTGTTCTGTTTGAAGTTAAATTCCTGCATTGCTCAAAGCACACTCGGAACGCTTCAAACTTCACTTCATTTCCTGAATTTTAGCAAACTAAATGTAGTTTGTTCTGTTTTTCTCCAAAAGAAAAATCCCCTAAATGACCCAAACATCAATCTAATAAATAAAGCATGTGAAAATTTCCTGCAGTGCTTTATTGGAGATGGGTTGTGGGGCAACTTCATCCCCCATGAAATAATAAAAACAACCTTTGAGGGAAAAAAAGATTTTTGGTTTAAAACATTAAAAATGTAACAAATGCGCCCCGTGTACAGACGGGTGTGTCCTCACCGCAGAGGCCTGGATGCTAGTCAGCCCTCATCTCACCACCAAAAAAAACGGCAAAAAGCCAAAAATATAAATCTTCTTTTTAAGCGAGTTGATTTGACAACTCTTAAAGTTTTTGTTATTTCTCGGATACGTTGATTTAGGTTTCTCAACCTTCTTCATTTGCATCGACATCTCTTTGGGCCTTAAATTGAGACTTAATGGCCAAGACCACGCACCTCGTCTGTGCATGAAGATGAAAAATGTGCCATTTTTGACAGAACTATTCATTATTCTGCTTATAAATTGTTACAAACTAGGACTCGAGTTTCCACTAACTCAGTAATAAAAACACAAAAGCACGTGTGCATCTTTACAAAGCACATCATGACAAAGTGACCCGGTTTTACAAACTGCACCTTTAAGGACTGCTGGATTTCCACTGTATGTAACCGATCGATTTCCTCTGACTGAGTGTGTGGCTGATGTGGCTCATAAATACAAACCCGCAGAGCGTTATCATCACCTCTGCTTTAGTGCATTTCAAGTGCTCTCGCTTTTTGGGCTCGATGGTCTGCAACTTTACTGTTTCAGTCCACTCTCACCTCCCGTCAGTGCGGTTTTCAGCAGACAAAGACAGGCAAAGTTAATGACTTGCTGTGGAACATAGACGAGCTCTTAGCAGCTTTTTACAGCCAGATATTTTGCTGTGATGCTGGTGGGAACACATCAAAGAGGAAAAGAAGGTAAATATTGGACTTAGATTTGCTAAGCTGCCAAAAACATTACTCCAAATGAATGCTAATGTGGGATGCTGGATGTGTCAACGGGGAAATATTTAAAAGGACATATTACATCATTGTTTTGCACACAGCTGGTTTCTTCTCCATTAAATGGGAAAAAAGCCTCTGTTTTCCAGTAATTGAGGTTTAAACTATAATTTAGGTTTATTACTATTTAGCTGCCAAGGGCATCAAAAGTGGAGAGGCAAGGGGCCCTCGTCCCCCCTCACTTTATGCCCCGCTCTCACATCCTTCAAAAAGATTTAAAGTTTAGGTCTTCTTGCTCATTTTTAACCAAATCTTTTCTTTTTTCATGCTTTAGCTGGTCAGACGCGTCTCCCTAATATTTGTTTTTTGGTTTTATTATTGTGGACTCGCCACACGATTTAAAGCTACTGTACTACATTACCTCTGCACATTTTAAATTCATCTTTAGACTATGCTGGGAATGGCAAAGCTCCTCGGTTCATCCACTGACTGGAATGAGCTGTTTTTGCTCCTCCCCCGTTAAACCAACTTTCTCTTTCTACTGATTGGATGCCTCACATGAAAAATTATAGAAGGCAAATGGGTGGGTGGGGCTTCCTGGGACAGGCAACGTAAGACCACCGTATTAGGTATATCCCCGCTCCATGACATGACATCATACATATTCAAGAGAAGAAACATAGACCTATTTATGAGGGGCAGCCAATCAGAAGAAAGCTGGTTGAACAGGAAGCGAACTAATCTGGCTTCTTTCAGACAGAAAAAAAAAAAAAAGTACAACATAATTAATAATTATTTATACTCTAGTGAAAGTAAAAGCTCCACTTTAACATGAAAAACTCAAAGGGAATACACCTGGAATGATCTTTCACTACATACCTGGATCACTAATACCACCACAGGAGGTCAGAATGAAAGCACAACGTGTTGGTGATTATGTTAGGCTGTGTCTTGTTCTTTTTTCCTCTTCCAAATGAGATTGACGAAGTGGTGTTTTGTCTCTTGCCTCGTCTGACTTTTAAAGCTATGCTGCTACATGTTCTAAATCGCTTTGGTCCAATGGCATTATTACAGAAGGGAATGATGGCAAGAATTACCAAAATAACACTAACATAAAAAAGAATGACATTTTAACATTACTCTGTCACAGAAAACACTGCTGCTGGTGTTATATGAGCTGATGCGCGCACTGATAGCATTAATCCATATTGGTTACTCCGTGCAGTATCATCACCATGTACTGGGTTTGACTGAAACAGAGCGTGACATGGAGCGAGGAGCGAGGGCTGACTTTCTGCTGCAGGCTGGGATGTGTCAGCCTGATTTCCGCTGTGTTCTTGATCCATGGAAAACCATAAAAACCAGCACGGTTTTGCATAAACAAAGTGCACATTACCACCCACACGCATGACCCACTCGACTTTGTTCATTCATTTACGCCATTTGCTGTCATGCCTTTCTTTTTCCACCTGACTCTGTGTCCTGCCTTGCTCGCTCATCTGGATTCTTTCTCCTATTTTAGCTCATTTATTCATTACATCTTTCCTTCACATATCCCTCCTTCTTCCATTACCTGCCGTCACTTCAGCGCTTCATCCATAACACCAAAAACCTACAGTAGTTTGTGCATAACGAGCTGCTGTGCTGTGACAGAAAAACAAGGGAACATAGAAAGGGACGGGAAGGGAGGTCAGCCAGTTCCTCAACTGATTAGACTACAGCTCAATTATTTGCCTTAGTGGAAAATTAGGCACATTTCCAACAAGGAATTTCACATGGTAATGGGAACAAAATAATTAGGCTAATTTTCCTCAGACCAGACTGTGCATCATGAGAAAAGTGCAGTGATTTGTTTGGTCGGGTGGAAATAATGGAGTGAAAAACAGTTTTTCCTTACAAGTATGGATAGAGAGAGCCACCTGGTGTTGGCAACCATGTACAAAGGAAGGTGCTAACAAAAGCTAGCTTCCTAAAACAAGAAGTTACAGAAAAACTGTAGGTCCCGGGTGATGCTATGCTGTAGTGACACAAGACTCGGCGGTATCGACCACGGCAGCACGGCACTGGTTACCGGCATTTCAGACAGTTTATTTCTAGAGAGCTTTAAAGATAATAAAAATACATTCTTTATTTCCACAAAGTTCAGCTCTCTGGAGGACCGTGACGAAGATCTGGAGAGTTTGCAAATTTATACTGAAGAACGTTTGGAGCGAGTTGTTATGTGGAAGCCGAACCAGCAGCGAGAGGAGCCTGAGGACTCCCCCGAAGAGACCTCTACACATTTGGCTGGACTCTAACCTGTGTGTGTGTTTCTGTGATATATACTCTCCCACCCACATCCACTTCTGACTCTTTAAGTGAAATCAAGGTCTGGTTTGCTCACAACCTTCTGAAGCTTAATGGCAATAAAACAGAATTCATTTTAAGGCACCAGATCCAAACTGACTACAGTTCCAACCAGTCTTTCGTTATCCATTGAAACTCTGTCACACCCTCCCCTCAGGTTAAGAGTCTTGGTCTCATCCTCGATAGCGCTCTGTCCTTCACAGCACATGTAAATAATATCACTCGGTCTTCCTACTTTCATCTCCGTAATATTAACCGCCTTCGTCCCTCGCTCACTCCAAACAGTACCTCCATACTCATCAATGCTCTTGTCACATCTCGTTTAGATTACTGTAATTCTCCTCTCTGTGGTCTACCTCATAAATCCCTCCATAAATTGCAGTTAGTTCAAAACACAGCTGCTCGTATTATCTCCAGAACTAGATCCACTGAACATAGAACAGCTCTTCTTAAACAGCTCCATTGGCTCCCAGTTCACCTCCGTGTCAATTTCGAGATCCTGCTTCTCACTTTCAAAGCGCTTCATAAGCTCGCTCCTCCATATCTATCCGATCTTCTCCACACATACTCACCCCACCGTACACGCCGCTCTTCTTCAGCTTCCCTTCTGTCTGTTCCACCTTGTGTTATTGTAAGGTGACCTTGAGGGTCTTAAAGGCGCCTATAAATAAAATGTATCATTATTATTATGACCGAGGAGCTCGGTGGAAGCTTGACTTTACCTGCATACATCGTTCTCACTGTGTCACCTGTTGACCGCCTGCTGCTGGTTTGGACACACTGACTGGTGATAGTCACAGTTTTGTACAAAAAAGGCAAATGTGCCTCATCGTTGATCAGCTCAGAGAGCTGGGCTGCTGGGAGCTTGTGTTTCCCTTCAGAGTGACTCCAACTATTTAAAATGAATAGACGGGATTTAAGAGGAAGGAGCGAAGGACACCGAGCAGCAGATCAGGCATGATGGAAACAGGCCAAAAGTTTATTAAGGAACCAAATTGGAATAATCTGTTTCCAGCAGGCTGGATAAGTAAGTGCTGTTTATTTCAGTATGAAATTTATTTCAAAATTGCTAAAATAACTCTCTGAATGAAACTGTCAATGGCCTGAATTCATTTATTGAATAAACTTTTTTCTTTTTATTTAAAACAAACTTACATAGCAATGGAAACACTTGTATATTCCTCATTTCTCTGTATGTATTATTGGTAAATGGTAAATGGCCTGTATTTATATAGCGCTTTACTAGTCCCTAAGGACCCCAAAGCGCTTTACATATCCAGTCATCCACCCATTCACGCACACATTCACACACTGGTGATGGCAAGCTACATTGTAGCCACTGCTTTATGTTGTAAGGTAGAGTCCACCTTACAACATAAAGCAGCTTGAGGCAACTGTTGTTGTGATTTGGCGAATAAGAGAAGGAGATATTAATAAGTGAGGAGATGGGACGGAACGGGGTGTGATAATGAGGGAAAAGTGAAGGGAGGAAGACAGAGCGATGGAGGGAGTGAGGTGGATGAGAATTGGTGGAGGGAGTAATAGAAGACAAGAAGAAAGGGAATTACTTCAGGGAGGGAGTCAGGGAACAAAATATGGAACAAGAGGAGATACTTTGCAGGTCTTATGTGTGAGACTTGCAGTAGTTAAAAAAAACACTACTTCAGATATCAATTTATAATGATTTTAGAGATTTTAAAGTTGTCTTATGCTACCTGCTCCACGCTGTCTATTTATCATCATCATCATCATCAGGAGCATCCCTTTGCATCATGATGTGCAGCCGAGGCAGCAATCTGCAGTTAATGCTGATGTTTTTATGCTTGAATGATTCTCAGGAAATTGGTAAATGGCTAAATAGATTAAAAAAATACCGGCGGCCACCAGCGCTGCCCCTCCGCCTCCAAGTAGATACACGTATGGTATCCATTTAAAAATTCCACGTCAGCTTGTACTCAAGTTACTGCACTCACAAGATTCAGGAAACGTGACCTCTGACCTTGAGGTCACCGGGATTCAAACCCGACTGATTTTTTTGTAGATGAACCAATGGTATCCCCCCCCACTCACTCACTCAACCCACTTTTCGATTAACACCTGGACACTACAGCTTCTTGTAACATCCACTCCAGCTTTTCTTTCCACACACTATTTTGTTGGAGTGGAAAGATCTTGGATCATTTTGACCCTCAAAGTTGTGTTTGTGAAGAAATGACAACTGTCATGAATACAAACCTGCGATCACAGTGCATACCTTCTTGTATTGATGGGGCGTGCAGCATTTGTTTATAGTAGGAGTAGTATAGTCCACACTCTGTCCGAAAGGAGATCTCCCTCTCCACTTCCTGAAAATAAAAAGAAGGATTTTAGTTTCATGAAAGCAAACACTTCTGTTCTCTGTAATATGGAAAACAGATATCCTGGCAAGACATGACAGAAACATGGAGGATAAAGGCAAAGCAGCTAATACACTCATAATCCTCTCCAGTAATAATCAGACAGGTAACACAGTGTGTGAGTGCGTGCTTGGAGGATGTCTTCCCAAGAGACTTCCTGCTCATCATGCGTGATTACTGCTCCTCGGGGGGGTAAGAGGAGAGAGCAAACAGCGAACAACCAGCTGTGGAATATTAAGCCAATCATTAATCTATCATATTTAGTCTGCAAATTGTTTTTGCAACTGTGCTTGACAAAAAGAAACGCTTTGATTTTAGCTTCTCATTTCTTCTAAAACTCACTGAAAGTCTGTCAAATTGTTTCTCCAGATTTACTGCAGCCAAATCCGGTCCGAGCAATCTCCAAATCCTCCGCTTGTTAAAAACCAAAGCATGTTTCCGAGTATTGCTGCAAAGCATTTTATCTGATATTTTTCCAGTAACAACTTCCAGTAATAACTAAAACCTCACAAAAAGACTATAAAATTAGAAATGTATATAACATCTGTCCATTAAAACCAATTCATCAATAGAAAGGATTTTCCAATAACAACGTTCAATTTCTAACATTCATACAAACTTGTACATAAAATGTTCTGTATTCTGAACATATTTCACGCATTTCAGAGGAGAAAGATCCTAATTTAAACAGCCCGGCTCATTCTGCGGCCCTTATATCTGACAAATCATCATAACCAGTCTGTGGAAACCTGAGAGCAGTTATTTGTTCTGTAGCCGTCAGGGAGCAACAGGACAGGGGATCCCAATCAGATCGCCCACCGAGGCAGGTGTTCCCACCAGTTAATTAATGTCATTTACTTGGTTGAAACCATTAGCTGATTAACAGAGTGTAAATCAGCATGAGTCTGCCTCCTGAGCAGAACAACAGAAAACCACTGGTTCATGCAGATATGATCAGCTGCAAAAAATTAAATCCGCATTTGGACGAGCCTCTGGAAGAAAAGACGAGACTGATTCTACGAGCACAGGGACGGCCCGGAGCGCAAGAACGATGAGGAGGGCAGCGAGCGCTTTTAACCTCGGGACTCTCTGCAGCCACAGGCGCTCGGTTATTGTGTTCTTGTTGCTCCGTCAGAAAAACAAGACTACATCTGGAAAAACTATCAAAGTTACTGACATCATACAAAAACATGGCAGATTAAAATAAATATTTTGATCATGTTAAGAGCATTTTGATTAACAACGGGAAACCACGTTAGCTGCTCCACGTGTGAACTGATCCCGATACGTCACAGACGTATCAGCTACGAGCCTCAAAAGGAGGTCAAGTATATTACTGGCACCGTCTATGAAGAAGCTGTTTCAACACTATCTGCAAATGAGTTCACCACATCATCTTTGTATGATTTAGAAGCAAATAAACACCCCAAAATTGAAAGAATGAGTTCACAGCTCGAGAAATGGGAACATCCAGGAAGCACTTGGAGTCACAGATTTGACCTTTTGCAGGAAGATGGATGGCATCTACATCCTGTGTTTAAATGAAAGCTAACAGACCGTCTGAGAAGTTGATGGAGTGGCAGCACGTCGAGAGAGCGAGCCTCCCAGGACTCATCCATACACTGAATGGATGCACGACATTTCCACAAATACATGTGGATTAATAGACATGTATATAGAAATTAAACAAACATAATGTTAAAAGTTGACAAATAGACACCTTCATAAAAACTTCCTACACATGAAGAGAAAAATTAGCTATAGAGATCCAACATTTTCGTACCAGGGTCTGCATGTGACCTTCTGTGAAGTCAGACGTTTTAACATTGGCGTCTACAGAGGCTGACTCGAGTTTGGAGACGGCCTCTAGTGGCCATTCCAGGAACTGCACTGATTTGGCATTGAGTTGCATCTTGGTTGAAGAGATATTTCTTGGTGTTTAAGATCATTTCTAACATTTCTGAATTATGCAGCACTTTTCCAACTGAGCAGGCGAAACTTTATCTCTAACTTCAGAAAAGAAAAAAAGCAACAGACAGAAAAAAATAAATCTATGCCACTTCAACTATAAAGGAGTTTGTTCATTTTGTAGATAATAACAGCATCAGATGCCTGTTGCTTGCTGGATCTTTGTACCGTGATCTCACCGTTATTGGGGCCACTCTGTAACGACCTAACAACACAGAAGGGGCGGGAGCTCTGACTGTGGTTGCAGATTGGACTACGGTGTGCTGTGATGGTTTTCATTAGCACCGTGCTGCAGACTGAACCCAGGAAGCAGACTGAACCTGCCCCCGAGGCGGTCACATCGAAGCAGAGCTCGTTTGTAATGTGTTTGGTTTATCAATCGCTCACATTGAAACACTTTCTATAAACACGTAATAACTCCTACCGTGAGCTGCGAGAACCACAGCAGATTCTCATGTAAGCCGTTCACACACCAGGCCTGAGTCACTGCCAGCAGCACAGCCGCTAACAGCCCTGCTGCCATGAAAACGCACTGTTGCCAAGGCCGCAGGGGTGAAACGCCTGAACCGGAATGGGAACGTGAACCGGATCGCCCAAGCAGAGAAACCCCTCCTTCACCCCCCTCCTGTGTTCCCGACAGAGCGTTATGGTTACATCTGCCTTCAGACGGCGCATCTTGTGAAAGGCCACGTTTTGGCTTCACCCTCTTACGGAGCTCCATTGCCTGGGAACGCAGAGATTATCAATAAATTCTTGGATCCTTTGATGAGCTGAATCCAGGTAGATAAACAGGACGCTCCCGGGTTAAGGTACAGAACTGATCCAAATCCATTACGGGAAAAAAATGTAACTGTGGTGTGTTTTTCTCTTCTTGAAGTCAATCCAAATAAATTCGCTTTTTAATCGCTTCAAGTTCCCTGCCAAAGGAAATATGCAAAAGCTTCCTCTGAGGGATGAGCAGCTACTTTCCTTCCCAATCCTCCTTTTGAGTTTTGCCCAAGGCAAAACAAGCCTTGGCTTTCCACCAAGAACTCTGATGAGATGGCTAATCCTCAATTTAAATTAAGGTCAAAGAGAATAGGCCTAGTTAACAAGTTCACACATTGCTCATTACGCTGGAAGCCAGTACACTTCTCAGAAGGCACCGATCCTCTTCTCTCTGTGTGTCTGTGTTACCATTTCCTCCTTATGGGTCTTTGAATAACTCCCATCTCTGTTATGTGATGCACGAAAAATCCAAGCCAGGGTCCATCCAGCATTTCCTCTGCTCTATGTCTGCCAAAGCCTAAATACGAAGTGGCCTCTGCCTCCATCGAACGCAGCCGGCAACTTCAGAACAAAAAGCAAACAGAAAGACTAAACCCTGCGAACAACAGGACAGGCTGTGGATAACTGCAGCAGCCAGAGGGAGGGAGGGAGAAGCGAGTTGACTACTGGTGACCCCTCGTCTATAAAAGCACACGTGCTTACAGGAAAAGAATAAGAAGAATAAGTGGGGGTGGGGAAACATGGGAACATCGTTCGGAAAATGCAGGGAACAGTTGTCGGAAGGTTTGTGGATCTGTGCGCGCGTCTGAAATAAACCGAGGCGCTGCGGCCGGCACGGATGTGACCTCACACCTGATGAATTCAAGAGGCCAGATTAAGCCAGCTGTCTCGCTACATAAGAGGACAAGAGATAATAAGCACTGTAAGGGTATGAGCGTGAACGAGGGAGAAAAAAATCCTCCAGACCCTTTCACCTCAGGCTAACTCTGATAATACATTCCCTCAACAGCATGCTGGGTGAGGAAACCACATATGAGATTATTAAAAGCAGTCCCCTTTCTGTGAAGCTTTTCCCCCAGGCCGCCGTGCTCCGATACCATCAGTCACGTAGGGTCAGGTCGGGTCAGGCAGCAGCACTGATCAGGCGGGACTCCCAAATCCACAAATTACTTTCCAGCATGTTTCACAGTTCTTTCCAGCCTACTTGACCTGAAGACACTTCAGACAACGTGTGTGCGCGTGTGTGTGCGTGTGCATGAAACAGTAAATGGGAGAATAAAAGTGAGAGAGATGGGTGGCGTCTCTGAAGGCAGGAAATTAAATATATCCATCCAGACGGCCCAGAGAGCAACAGGAAGCAGTTCAGGGTAAAACCAGGTGCACAAAACACACTTTTCTGTGTCTTGGAAACTTCTTTTGGATAATTCAGCATGTTCTTCTGTCCGCACAGCTAAATTTAAACATTTGAATTTGAAAGTCATTTCCCTCTGTTTGGGTCTCCACGCAAACTGAGCTGGTAGTTTTTGTGGTTTTCTTTCATTTCACAACCACAATCAGGGTTCAACAAAACGAGCAGTAATGATTAAAAAGAACAAACGCTGGCTGATGGATCTTAGTTTTCATTTCTTTGCCATAATCTTTACATTTGGCAGATTTCTTTTAGCAGCAATACCTGCAGCACAGTGAGTGTTTAGTCCACTTCACTTAAATGAAAGCCTTAGTTCCTAATTATCTTTCTGATAGAAACAAAAATAAATCTACTAATCTTACTGGTATACATTAACATTAAAAGGCCAATCCTGCTGCATAACATGCAGTGCAATAGTGAGAAGACTACATGAGTCCATGACTATACGTGTGACAGTACACAGATATACAAAACACAATCAGCAAAGAGACATGTGATGCATAACGCCGTAAGGTCATAGGCTACCATCACCACCTGCAGCCTGAGACAGGTGAGTCTGAGTCTGTCAAACTTTGTCACAACATCGACCTGATCAGTCTACCGACAGAGGAACAGAGTATGGGAGGGACTGAGCGAGGAAACTACTAAATTTCATTCCCTGAGACAGATTAAAAAATTTAAACAAATCAAAAAAATATATCTGAACAAGTCACCCAACTAAAAAGCTCTGGAGATGAAAATGAAAGCCAAAGCAAAAGTTTTTAGAACAAACAAACAAACAAAAACTGCAGTTCCCCTGATGGCCACCTGAGGTTGGCTCCTACAGCGAGTCCATCCTCATGCACTCTCATTTTAAAATATCCAACTTTAGAGGATTGAAAGGTATATCTGCAGCATGGGACCAAAACAGTTTTGGACATAGTTGACAGCTTCCTATTTTATAACACCTCTGAATGGGGTGATTTTCAACTGGACAAGGTAGTTAGGGGCGTGGCCACATTGATTTATAGCACAGGAAGCTGTAACTGATCAGCGTCGACTAGGCCTCATTCACTAATTCTAGTGATTGAACCAGAACTCTTCACTGTGTTTCAGCTATTGGTATTTTTTAGCATGTTTGCTGATATATTTTTGATGAGATTCTAGTATTTTACAGGGAGTGCAGAATTATTAGGCAGATGAGTATTTTGTCCACATCATCCTCTTCATGCATGTTGTCTTACTCCAAGCTGTATAGGCTCGAAAGCCTACTACCAATTAAGCATATTAGGTGATGTGCATCTCTGTAATGAGAAGGGGTGTGGTCTAATGACATCAACACCTTATATCAGGTGTGCATAATTATTAGGCAACGTCCTTTCCTTTGGCAAAATGGGTCAAAAGAAGGACTTGACAGGCTCAGAAAAGTCAAAAATAGTGAGAAATCTTGCAGAGGGATGCAGCAGTCTCAAAATTGCAAAGCTTCTGAAGCGTGATTATCGAACAATCAAGCGTTTCATTCAAAATAGTCAACAGGGTCGCAAGAAGCGTGTGGAAAAACCAAGGCGCAAAATAACTGCCCATGAACTGAGAAAAGTCAAGCGTGCAGCTGCCAAGATGCCACTTGCCACCAGTTTGGCCATATTTCAGAGCTGCAACATCACTGGAGTGCCCAAAAGCACAAGGTGTGCAATACTCAGAGACATGGCCAAGGTAAGAAAGGCTGAAAGACGACCACCACTGAACAAGACACACAAGCTGAAACGTCAAGACTGGGCCAAGAAATATCTCAAGACTGGTTTTTCTAAGGTTTTATGGACTGATGAAATGAGAGTGAGTCTTGATGGGCCAGATGGATGGGCCCGTGGCTGGATTGGTAAAGGGCAGAGAGCTCCAGTCCGACTCAGACGCCAGCAAGGTGGAGGTGGAGTACTGGTTTGGGCTGGTATCATCAAAGATGAGCTTGTGGGGCCTTTTCGGGTTGAGGATGGAGTCAAGCTCAACTCCCAGTCCTACTGCCAGTTTCTGGAAGACACCTTCTTCAAGCAGTGGTACAGGAAGAAGTCTGCATCCTTCAAGAAAAACATGATTTTCATGCAGGACAATGCTCCATCACACGCGTCCAAGTACTCCACAGCGTGGCTGGCAAGAAAGGGTATAAAAGAAGAAAAACTAATGACATGGCCTCCTTGTTCACCTGATCTGAACCCCATTGAGAACCTGTGGTCCATCATCAAATGTGAGATTTACAAGGAGGGAAAACAGTACACCTCTCTGAACAGTGTCTGGGAGGCTGTGGTTGCTGCTGCACGCAATGTTGATGGTGAACAGATCAAAACACTGACAGAATCCATGGATGGCAGGCTTTTGAGTGTCCTTGCAAAGAAAGGTGGCTATATTGGTCGCTGATTTGTTTTTGTTTTGTTTTTGAATGTCAGAAATGTATATTTGTGAATGTGGAGATGTTATATTGGTTTCACTGGTAAAAATAAATAATTGAAATGGGTATATATTTGTTTTTTGTTAAGTTGCCTAATAATTCTGCACAGTAATAGTCACCTGCACACACAGATATCCCCCTAAAATAGCTAAAACTAAAAACAAACTAAAAACTACTTCCAAAAACATTCAGCTTTGATATTAATGAGTTTTTTGGGTTCATTGAGAACATGGTTGTTGTTCAATAATAAAATTATTCCTCAAAAATACAACTTGCCTCCCTGTATTACTGTAGCTTAAAGTAAGCTACATCTGGGCACCAGTTTAGCTCGCAGGTGACCACATGCCGCAGGGCTAAATGCAGCAGCGCAGGTTCAACTCCAACCCAAGGGCCTTTGCTGTTGTTCTCTCCCCATTTTTTCTATCTAATGTTCAATTTATTACATAATAAAGGCCAAACATTTACTGATATATGGTGAAGCTTACCATCTCCTCTATCATCTATTGATACTTTGTAGGCGTTACTTTCTCTGAGTGATTGCTGGATAACCTTTTAAGCTATATCTATCATTTTGTCAGATGTCCGTTATAAAATCTGCATCGCTCGGACTGAGTTAGTTGAAAATGGCATTCACACCTGTGTGTCCAGTGTGGACAGATCTGTTAATGCTGGCTGTGAACACTGCCCGAGGGCATTTTTATACAAAAAAGAACACCAGAGATGGAAAGTGTGTATACCAGCGAGTCAAAAGCCAGCAGTCCTATTGAATGGAGATATTTAATATCATACATCATCATAAATACGAGGCCAACAGAATATCATTGATGGTCTCCTCCAAAAAAAGGCCCAAGTTGTTCAAAGTTTGTTGCAGAGACAGATGTGTAGAGTGTGAAGAGCAGAGCTTGAAAGAAAATATCCAGGGTAGGTTTTCACCTCCACACAAGCGAGAGATGATTCGGGTTTCTCACGACATGCTACGGGACTAGCCGCTTAAAATTCCAAAGTGCTGCTAAAACGGCCAAAGCGTCCTTCTTGTCCAAAATCATCCTGGCCAATGACCATAACCCCCGTACCTTATTTAAAATGTTTAACTCTGTGGTTAACCCTTCCCCGGACATGCCTTTAATTTATTCTCAGGCTCTTTGTGAGCGATTTCAAATTCACTTTTTAGATAAGATCACATCTCTTAAGTCCTCCCTTCCCCCTGTTTTATATCCTCTCCCCATTCCTGAGTGCATTTCAACTTTCCACCAGTTTGAGCCTGTGTCACTTTTGTCTCTTAAGCGTCTAGTTGTTCAAATGAATAACACCAATACTGTGCTTGACATTCTTCCATCTCGCTTAGCGAAGGACTGTTTTGATGTAATTGGACCTAGTATCCTATTTCTTATGAACCTTTCCTTGCTCTCAGGCTGTGTTCCTTTGGCCTTTAAGCATGCTGTAGTCCACCCGATTCTTAAAAAAAGAAACTCTGACTGTTATGACCTTTCAAACTACAGACCGATCACTAAGCTTTCGTTCTTGTCCAAGATCCTGGAGGGACTAGTTCTCTCCCAGCTCCAGGCGTACTTGGACACGAACAATATTGCTGAGACATTATGTTCCGCATGAGGACCTGGAGAAGCTTATTCACACTTTTGTGACCTCCAGGTTGGATTATTGTAACTCCTTGTACTACGGTTTTCCCTCTTCTCTTCTTCTTAGACTGGAAACAGTCCAAAATGCAGCAGCCCGCCTCTTGACTGGTACCAGGAAATTTTGCCCTATTACTCCTGTTCTAGCTAGCTTGCATTGGCTAATAAGTACCGTATTCAATTTAAAATATTACTCCTTACATTCAAAACTATTAATAAATTAGTGCCGATTATCCCTGTGAACTTCTCAAACCTGCTAGAACACTCAGATCTGCCACTCAATTACTTCTGACTCAACCCAGATCTCGGCTGAAGTCTCGAGGTGACCGTGCGTTTGCTCTGGCTGCCCCGGTACTGTGGAATACCCTTCCTCTCGACCTCCGCGCATCTGATTCCATTGCACTGTTCAAATCACGACTAAAAACCCACTTATTCAATCTTGCCTTTCCCTCTAGTTAATATTTCTTTCATGATTTTATATTATGCACTTTTATGCTCATTTAATTTCTTGTTTGCTCTGTACCTGCTGCTTTCCTATGTATCAGTGACAGCTACCTGCTTGCATACTTAGTACTTGCTTTGGTCCTATTTCTATTATCTTCTTTCTATTCTCTATGTTACTTGTTAAGCACCTTGGCATACCCTTGGTTTTTAAGTGTGCTTTATAAATAAAGTTTATTATTATTATTATTATTATTATTATGACTGTGAATGTTAGACTGTTGGTTTCAGAAAGTTAGAGAAACTGTTGGACATCAGCAGCAGAGACTGCTTATGCATTTTCATGTTCCCAGACAGTCTCCCTAAAAAAAACACTGAATGTTTTAATGCTGAGCCACAGCCACGTTTTTAATGTAACCGAGCAGATTCGGCCTGCTCTGTGCGAACACAGACTCAGGCGCAGGCTTTGATTGCATTAACAGAAGGAAACAGTTCACATATGCATGCAGTGTGCGATGATGTCAGCCAGGAGCCCACTTATTTGTGGGAACATTTCAGGGAGATGTTCTCCAGGCCTGTAAAGTGACCTGCATTTATTATGAATGAACACATCTGTCTGCTCCCCTTCACACACACACATAAACAGAAAAAAAGCCCGCGCTGGACCGCAAACTGTGTCCACACGGATTCCGATCAATTAACTCAAAGTGCCGCTTTGTGTCCCTGTGACAGAAGCTCACAAATTACCGTGAGCACGACGGCGCTATACGCGGGCAAGATGCATTTCACATTTTCATGAGAAACAGAATAAGCACCTGGCTGCCCATGCAGGCAACCAAGAGGAAGTAAACTGATGACGCAGTCTCGTCTGTTCTACACAAAGAGATGAGTCGTCCTGTGATTGGGATAGAGCTTCAGAACCAGACGTGTCTCTGGTGTCAGGTTATGATTCAGTAGTCCCTGTGGGAAGCTCCCACTCTAAAGAGATTTACAGAAAACCAAACTGTGCTTTATCTTCAGCCTTCTCTTAATACCTTCCATATGCACATAACAGTCGGCTTTCCTGCAAACCAACCTGCAACTTTAGTCAAAGGAAGGCAATAAATTCATGAACCAAACATTTATCTCCAATTTGTTTTCATGGGTAAGTATAAAGATATTTCTAACAATGTTTCAAAAGTCCACATTACTCTTTGCATTTTTGTCTTTAATGCTTAGTTATGAATAAAATGCATTTGGACATTTTTGTAGTTTACAAGTAGCATCATGACAGAGTTGAATGTGGGAACCTTTATTATTGACAGTATTACACTGAGGGGACTCTGAACACTGAAGTCTGTCAGACACAGACAGCTGGAGGCACCGTGGACAATTACTGGTTTCCATTATACTTCTTTGAAGTCCACCTGAGAGGCACATGTGTACTTGATACAGTGCTTAACAAATTTATTAGACCACCACCCAATGTAAGGTCTGTGCCACAGCCGCCCTAAATTACCAGTACCGGTAACTGGGTCATTCCATCTCAAAACAACACGGGCCTTAAACCTCCAACTGTTATGGTCCAAAGACTAGACATTTATAATGACTGCTGCAAAATGTTGGCTTCATGTATCAAATAATTTACAAGATTTTTTTTTTTTTTTAAAGGTTTTTGACCCACTTTAAGGTCTTCAACATCTGGCAATGTATCAACATCTCAAAAACTCAAAAAAAAGCCCCCCTCCTCGAGTTTGGTTCTGTCTGAGGTTTCTTCCTGTTAAAAGGGAGTTTTTCCTTCCCACTTTCACCAAGTAATGCTCTGTTTGAATGTTGTCCCGTATTGAGCCTCTTATTAAGGTCTTTAACCTTGAGTATAAAGGACCTTGAAGGGACTGCTGTTGTCCCGTCACTGTCCCGAATCCGATAGTGAAATTTAGATCACCTGGACTACAGCGAGCTCGCCCTGTGATCGCTGAATCAATTCATTCTTGAGTCCAGATGCCAGATTTGCAGAGATTTCATCAGCGTGTTCAACACATTTTACCTTCATTTGTTTTCCTCCTCTGCTATGTCAAAAATGTATAATTACACACATAATGGCCTCGTTAATGTCACCAATTACTGCAATAATAGAATTTCCTACAAGTATCCTGTAGCTAACCACAAGCAGATGCTAACGTTACACCACATTCTACAATGTAGAATCCTCTTTTTTCCTCTTTGCTATTTTCCAGTAATGAACACTCAAAGGTTACTTAGAAACAATGAGCTTGTTAGGAGAAACAATGTCTCAGATTGTGGTTTTGACTTACATAGCTGCGCATCTGGTTGTTCAACTTTCCATCCCTCCCTGTGATAAACAACTTCAGAGCAATTTTCACACAAAATATTAACCTGCAGTGTTTTCACTTCATATGTAAAAGTAGATTACAAAACCACAAAACACCAAAACAAACCACTCCAAAAAAATATAATGTTCTTGCGTCAGTTGCTGCAGGAAAACAAATGATTCATACTGCATCACTTAATGATGCAAAGACAATTTATGGCAGCAGCATTGATTCACACTTTGCCCCAGTTTTAGTACTAATGCAGACATCTTTTCTGCCATGTCACCCAGTTTGAAATCTGCTATGTATATCTCAGCCAGAACCAGAGTGCTGCTGACGCTCTAAAGGGGGGCAATTATAAATGACATCACATTTGGCAGAGCACAATGTTCTGTTGCTGTACAACAATGAACAAACCCTGAAAGGCCTGAAACAACCGCGATGATTCAGGATCTCATGTGGTTCACATAACAGCCCTGAAAAATTCATCCCATGAAGCGCGTGGAAAAGCAATCATCACGTTTTAGGATGAAGTGTTTATGACGTGTTTGAAGACCATTTTAGGAAGAAAACTGGACGAGGGGATGTCCCTGGCACTGATGTCGAAGCTACGTTAGATAAGCGCAAAGCGCGTGTGGAAATTTTTAGCTTAACGGTCACACCGTGTGACACTTTTCCATCAGTTAATATCCACATCTGTGATGTGGTTAATGAATCGTGCACATGGATGTCAAATCCTCAGATAACTTTGTTAGACAAGTGCCAAATACATCAATCCAGGCAGCTTTACTGCTTTTTAACAAGAGCTTTATAAAATTTAAACAGCGCCACATATTTCCAACTTTTCCAGCTCACTGGCAGTACTTTAAGATAAGCTGTCACTAAGACATACAGCCACCGAGAGGCTAATTCTTATTGAGACATCTACAATTCCCTATCTCTAAAAAAGTTCGGACATTGTAGAAAACATAGATGAAAACATAAAGAGGTGATCTGCAAAGCCTTTAAATTCCCACGCTCGACTTGAATCTGATTCCAGCAGCACATTTCAAAGAAGCAGTGTTTACCACAGGGTTGCATCACCTCTTATTTTTAAAACTCTCGGTAAGTGTCTGGGAACTCAAACCAGAGGCTGAAAGTGAACTTCTTTCCTGCAGTTGCTAATAAACAGTATAAAAGATGGATGTAGTTTCCAGATATGCCAAGCAGCAAGGTCTAAACCCGTATTTTCTTTTCAATGACCAGCAGGGGGCGACAATTGTAGCTGCAAAAAACAAATCTATGAGACAGGGTCCCTCAGTCCCCTCCTGCTGGGACCTCAGTAAACATTTCCCTGATTACTTTCTGCATAATGCATAAAACAGGAAGTTTATTCTGTAAATCACAGTCATTCTTTAGAAAGGATTTGCTCTTTCATTAATGGCTTGTTTCGTCTTTCCCCTTCCACAGTGTCGGGTCTGTGACCGTAAACAGTCTTTACCTTTATGTTGGAAAACCACAGGTCGTTCTCATGTAGCGTCGCCACGTAGATGCAGCAAAGCAGGCCAAGACCAACAGAGACAGACCAACCAACTGAAGTCCAGATTATAGCTCCCCATGACCAATCACCTGCAAGAACATTAGCATGTTAGTTTTCACTGTAGGGTAAAATTTAACGTGAAACAGTAACACTTTTCTTTTTTTACTGATGGCTGGATTTCATTTAGCTGCTTGGGCTTCAGGGTCATGTTGCTGTGCATGTTGGCAGATTCAGCTGCGTACAACCTTCTCAGAGAGTGCACACCTGCTGCAGACACTTCACCGGGAAAGGCGAGAGGTTCAGTATTCTAAAATATGTCGAAAACAGCACACATTTTCAGACAGTCTCTTCTAAAAGGCACTTGTGGCGTTCTATTCGGACACCCGCGTGTAAAATGACAAAAATGAGTCGAGTATGAAAAAAAAGAAGAAGCTTCAGCCCCTTTGCCACCTCTGCACAGCTGGCCAACCACTGTGTGAAGTGGGTGTGAATGCTAGATTGTTGGTTTCACAGAGTTATAGAAGCAGCTCTCTCTAATGTGACTCCAGAAAGGTGTGCAGGGAGTCGTTTCCTGTTCGACCCTCCAACATGCACTTCATGACTGCAGCTTACTGGGAAACTTGACTAGAACAGAGCTACTTTTAGTCTTTTAAAAGGTTTTAATAACACCCACTGTGACGAGTGAAAATATGTGCTGTGTGTTCCTCGTGCAGTTTCTGCAGAAACTGACTTTTTGCACAACATTGTAAATGTTTTGAATTGTCATAAAAGTGCACATCGTGATGCACGTAAGTGCGACACCCGCTAGTTTTCATTCAGTGGACACTTGTGAAATGAAGGTTACAAATATAATATGACACCAGAGTCAATCATTTAAATGTTGAAATGAAGAAAAAAGCTTATCAAGCTTCAGTCTCCTTTAGGGATGAGACACAAGAAAACATGACTGTGCATGCATAAATACAACAAAGGTGTACGATTGTAGGCTTGAACCCGCAGAGTGATTTATGAAGGCGTCAATAAAAATCACACTGAGCAGACCTGCAGAGGGTCAAAGTCGAGGCCAGATATTGACCACCATCTCCCAGGAGATGGCTCTGACCCAAAAAAAAACCCTGCAGCAAAGTGCTTTGTTTCCAGCCAGTCTCCGCCCCCTTCTAATCGCCCATCGCCACCTAATCTGCACAGGTACTGGTACTCAATCAAGAACTTGCATTTGAGAACCGGCCCACATGAGAAGCTAACATTTTGGGTGGCTTCAAAGTGTCCTTGAGCAAGACACTGAACGTCAAATTGCCTCCACTGATGTGTGAGTGTGTGTGAGAGGGGTAACAAATAAATCACAATAAAGTCCTGTGTGAATGTGCACTGCGGGCTAAGTGTGAGCAGAATAGAGTGATCTAACTATCAGCCCAGGCATTCATGTGTTGTTTACGTGCAAATTTGATGGCCGCAGCTGCAAATAATGATTTCAGCGTTTTTCATTTGACACAAAAGCATCGCACACATAACAATGTCTCTTCTTTGAATGCAGAAATGCACAAAAGGTGTAAGATATCAGGCTTTAACCAGCAGAGCAATTTATGAAAACATCAGTAAAGCCACACTGAGAACACCTGTAGCAGGTTAAAGTCAGGGTCAGATCCTGAACACTATCCCTGGAGCTCGAGCTGGCTTTGGCTCAAAAAGCCCGCAGCAGGTGCTTGGTTTTTAGCCAGTCACAACCCGATGTGACTTTCTACCCAGTGCAACACCAGTGCCCAATCTGGAAATACTTCTACTCATTTCCACCACAAAAAAAAAAGTTTTAAAATGCCTGGATTGCACTGACGCAGTGCCAGCACTGCTGCAAAGCCAGTTCTGCTTTGGTGCCTTGAGAATCAGCTTTAAAGTCAACAGATTTGAGAACCAAACACTACAGGTGGAAATTGGGGATGCTTCATGTGGGAACAAAATAACAGCAGACTGCAAATCAAACCCACTGACAAGTCCTCAACTACTTTGGCAGAGGTAAAAAGCCTGGTACTGCTGCCAAAAAGCTGGCACCAGAACAGCACCAAGAACTTCACCAGTGATCGGCTCAAACCTGCTGAAATGTGTGGTAGAACTGGCACTTGCAGCTTGTTGGTGGGAAACATCTATGTGTGGCTCAAGCCTGAGATGGGAGTGCGGGGTGTCTCACTCACCATGCAGGATCTTCTCCGGATGGTGTTCAGAGCAACAGTTGTGCTGCTGGGACTGAAGCTCTGCAGCAGGAGAGGGCTCCTTCCCCTTGCTGCCCTTCCTCTGACGCAGGGTTGTCATGTTGAAATGCTGCCAGCAGAGCGCACACACAGGGGAGGGGGTCTGATTATCCACACTGATACACATGTACACACAGGCAAAGAGCAAACATGTGCCCCAAAATTACTGCGCTCAGAGCCAAAGCAAACAGGTCTTTCATTCAGTTCACGATGGATGGATGGGTGGATGGATGGGTGGATGGATGGATGGATGGGTGGGTGGATGGATGGATGGGGGGTGGACAGGCCTGCTTACAGCATTTCCTGGTCACGCTGACGCCAGAATAACGTGCAAATAAATAAAATAAATAAATAAATGAGATCAGCCTATCGACAACAGATTATCAGAGAGCTCTATTCATTCTACCGTTTTTAAACCGGACCAAATGTCGCGCCAAACATAACCGCAGATGCGCTCCAGCAGAGGATCATGAGGGATGTGGGGCGAACAGGGAGCCACATAAGACGGTAAAGTAGATGAGGCGGGTTTGAACCGCCACTGGGAAGCACAGACACGCAACCACAGCCTCGTTATGGTGAATGTGCGTTTCACAACACAGAGGCGCGCTCCCGCGGTGGACGAAGGACTTTGTTTCTGCCTTGACATCAACAAAAGACGAAAACGAGTCGAGCCAACGGAACATTTAGCGAAGCCTCACCCTCCTCCACAGCAGCGGCTGGCAGGATGCTCCGACAGCTCTCTCTCCCCCTCTCTCTTTCTCTACGCCTCTCTACCTCCCTCGCTCTTTCATTTTTCTCTCATTCTTTTTTTTCACCTGCTGTTAAAATTCAGCGGTCAGCCTCGTACCGCACGGGGTTTAACGGAGGGGACAGCACCGGAACACGAGAGGACCCGCCTTCAAAATAAAAGCGTGAGGTGAGGGGGGAGGTAGGTGTTTCGGAGATTAACTAAATAATTACAAAACTAAAAAAAATCTAAAATTAAAAAAATAAATATGGAACAGGGGCCGCGTAAGTTAGTGAATATTTTTACTAAAGAAAAACAAAAATCACTAAAATTATTTGGAGACAGTTTTTACAAACTAAGTGTAACAGATTTGCAGACAGTCCATACACTCAAAAATGCCATGATGCTCAATTTAATTTAATTTAATTTAATTTAATTTAATTACAAGTTTTCGGTGTAATTTTGCTACATAAGTAAAATGAAAAATGTCAACTTTAATGCAATTTTATTAAATAAAATCCCAGTTAATCCCAAGCACAATTTCCTTTTAAAAAATTAGCATAAATAATTATTTGATTTCATCAGTTTCATTTTACTCTGAATTATTGCTTCGTGTTCAATAAGAAGGAAAATCACTCATCTTAATGACACCGAGTCTGCAGTTTGTTTGGCTGCCTTAATAATACAATTTCAAAGTTATTGCTGATGTTCTACTGTTTCTTATGAGATAATGATCCTAGGAGCTCAAATAAAGAACGTATTTGAATGAATGAACGCATGAATTCCTTGACTGAATTTTACTGCTGTTTTTTCTGTATTTTGTTCTGTGTTTCTCTAAATTTTCCAGTCTTTTCTTCTCACAAATTCGTGAGATATTTTTGCATTAAATTGGACAGATTTGACAGATGACCTCAGTAAATGCTCTCTTCACTATTTGTTACTTGAGTGGTTGTTCAGCCAAAAACAACCTGAACAAAGAAAAATGTATCTGAATTATTTTACAATAAGTGTTTGTGTTTTACTGTATTATGCTGTTTTACTGTGTTAATGTGAGGAGGTGTGGTGAGCTTTATGTGCATGAGCAGCACAAATCCAGTATTACTAAGGTTTGGATAAAAAGAAACACCTTTCTCTGCCTTTAGGGTGTCATGCAAAAACAAGGTTATAGTCTTTAGCCTGAGTGGCTTTGACATTTGGGAAACTCCAGCACTGCTTCTGCAGGTTGATCTGTAACATCTCCACATAGCAGTAGCCCAATAGTCCAGAGGTTTCCACAGTATTTTGGACTTTGTTGGTTGGATGCTTCTTTTCTCCATCAGCAGAAGCTGGAGAACCTGATGATCTTGTTGTTTTAGTTGGAACCTATATCTACCAAACATTTAGGGTTATGCAAATGATTCTCATCCATGACAGGTGTTGACTGGTTGGCAGACTCTTCTTCATCCTGCTGGAGACTATGACATTTTCCTGTCATATTGAAGGTTTTCCTTTGCCTTTCTCATGCACTCATGCACAGTTGATACCGCTCTAATTATAGCGATGCTCCCAAATGCGTGCCACATTACCCAACCCGGTGGTTCTGTGGAATTATAATGAAGGCTGCTGCATCTGTTGGTTCTCAGGAGGTATTTGATTTCCTTCCTACCTCTCATATTTGAGAAGCATATTTGCCACCTGGGGATGCCTCCCTAAGGAGGGAGTCACAGGTTCCCCGGAGGGAGAAAAGTGTGAATGTGTGATGGCATTCAGGGCACTCTTCAGACTGAGGATGATAGGATTGAGAGTACCATCATATTTCTCGCACGAAGTCAGATGTGACACTGAACAGGCTGGAGTTTCTTTCAGGAAAATGAGAAAAGTTCTGAGAGGAAGACACTTAAAGATCCCTGTTCAAATCGCGCTGAGGTTGTACACTAACCAGTGCTCTGTGTAAGAGATTAGAGGAGTCTGAGATATGGGTGTACAGAGAGATACTTTAGATACCTTGTAGAGTCAAAGTTTTGTGTCATATGAGCAAAAAGACAATAATTCTCACTTCATCAAGAGAAGGAGGCTAGAATATTTTGCTTATATGATGCAAAACAACAAATACCGTCTACTGCACGTTATACCCAAAGAGACAACTGATGACAGAAAAATGTCCTGACTCAAGAACTTTCACCAGCGGTTTAGACTAAACACGCTGATATTGTTCAGAAACACTACAGATAATAAAGTTCACGGTGATCACAGCGTCGCTGGTTTGCTAACACTTTTTCTAGTTTGACAGAGATTAATGAGAAATCGGTCAGACTCAAGAGGAATGGATTTGAGATTAACATTTAAGGGCAGAAGGTTGAATCTGATGCTGTTTGTGGGTTTTTTTTAAAGAACGATCATAGTGACTTAAGTCATACACAACTGTGTGACTGAGACGTTTTCTAAACTGAAACCTTCTGCTTTAAAAGGTCGGTTCAGATGAGGCCGTGTCTATCTGCTGCTATCAGGCACATACGTTTTCTTTCAAATGTGTCCGTCATTGACATTTCTGCCCTCACCTCTGTCCACTGGAAGTGAGTGGAATTAGCTAAAGGACTTAAAACCGTGTGTTTCCATGACTATGTCCTTCTTTTCAGTTTTCTATGGTTCAAGTGGTCAAAGTGGTCAAACCAGAAGGTTATTGATGTGGTAGCTCATCCAGCTCATGATCCGTCACAGTTCACAGGTTATTAATAAGCTAATATGTTACTATGGTCATGTGTGAAGTACAGAAAGAAACATATACAGTAAGTATTGGTGTTGCTTGCAACAAGCTTGCAAACAGTCATACCTCGGGCAAATGTATCTAATTTCACTCAAATCTGACTAAAAAGTACCAGTAAAACAACAAATATGACCTTGACATTGAGCAAAATTGAGTGAGGACCCATCACTGTGTGCAGGTTTCATTAAAGTTGGCGGGTTGTAGCTGGAGCCTCACTATTACATAAGGTCCTTTGGCTGGATGAGGCCGACATAGAAATGCCATGAAGTTCAGTTACCTCCATGTATCTTCACTTGAAACTCACTACACAAAGGAAACACTTCTCCCAGACTCCCATTTTAATTAAACAGCATTAGAAAGCATCATGGGCGTAACTTTGTGCTGAACATTGGGGGGTCATGATCTCTTTCTAAATAAATAAATAAATCTGGGTAAATTCCCAGATGATTAAACATGCAACTACTGTATTTAGCTGGTAATAACTGAAATGAGTAAAGAAAATGAGCAGCCTATTTGTGCAAGATAATTCATAATTTTATTGGGGGCATTATATTGGCTGGGTCTGATTATTGGGGGTGTCACAGCCCCCCTAACCCCCCTGGAAATTACGCCCCTGGAAAGCAGTTTGCAGCCTGGTTTGTCACTATGGATAGTTTTTTTTACATAATTTATCCCGGTGTTATTCTGGTAAGGGTTCGAGGTGCGGGTGCACCTGCTTGGCCACACAGGTGTGCTAACGCTACACTTCAGCTAATATGAGTGAGTTAAATTGAACAGTTTGCCCCGCTGTGCAGAACAGGCTGTCTAAAAAGTGTGTGCTTCAGTTTTGGTGAGTGAAACTTGAGGATTTTATCTGTTTGTTAGGCCACATTAATTAGTAGGTGCATGTGTCTGTGCATAAGTACAGGTTATGAGTCCAGCTCAGTAAAAAAGCTCGAGCGCTCCATTCTGTCATCCAAATATGGCCACTTTTAGCTCCATAAAAACAGCCTCCACATTGAGACTTTAAAATGCAAAGTTCAAAACTGATGGGTGACATCACTGGTGCCAAGGTCCGGACTTTAACTGTTTACATTGTGATGTGTGATGTGTGAGTTATCCTTTAAATGTCGCTTTTTATCTCCTACACAGCCATAAGAACTGGAGGCTCGACACAAAGAAACCAAAAACATTCACAGACAGCACTGCCAGGCGCTCCCTGAAGACAGCGGGCAGGTCTAGTGGGAGAGTGCTGAGGGCATTCAGATGGAACGGAGAGCGTGTTTGTGCATGGGCTAACTTGAAAGACCTGAAGATTATCAAAGAGATTTAGGAAAATAAATTGGCTGGATTCTTATGGGTAAGGAGGATTATTGGAGAAGAAAACAGATTGTTTAATGACCACGCTCTCTGACTCTGGCCCTTTAGCTCCTGGATCATTTCCTTCCGTGGGTACACATACACGAGTCCAAATTTGCCCTTTCCTCCCTCTCTGCTCCTTTCATTTCTCAAAGTCCTGTCATCCAAAGCGAGGGAGTGCGACTGCAGGAAGATGGCCCATTAAAGATAACCCTCGTCTCTCTCCCACTGTGGCCAATCTGACTCTCTTTAGCCAGCTTGGGATTGAAAATCCTCTTCCTTTTTACTCACTGGAACACAAAACAAGGTTCATAGAGCAAGGAAATCTGAGAATGATCCATTAAACAAGTTGAAAAGCAGAGCGGTGCAAGAGTCTTTTCAACTGATTCCACAGTATCTCCGACTACTTGCTCCATCTTCACCCTTGTTTCTTTCTTTGCCTCATTTCAATTTCTTTTTTTTCTTTGCCTTGATCTCCACTTTCATGCTGGGCACTTAAAAGGTTTATGTAGAAAACTTGATCCAGTAAAGAAATGAATAGACTGGAAGGGTTTTTTTCCCCATGTTTGTATGGTCAGACTTCCATGTTAAAGCCAAAGGGATTACAGAAATAGACTTTTTCCCTTTAAAGTAGAAGAGGTCGATGTCTGCAATTCTGCAAAGTGATGAGAGACACTAGCAAAGCTCATCACTGCACTGTTGAACCTTGAGGTACTGTATTTCGCAGTGCATCTCGTACAGTATACATAAAAGCGAGCAAGAGTGATTTTGTTTATGGCTGGAATACGGCTCGGTCACACCGAGGTATGCAACCAGCTGCGTACCTCAGCTGACTTCTAAAGTTGTTTTCGAGAAGGCTTGCAAAAGCTCTGCTTCAGCTGCTTTTGAATTTTTCTCCCATGTGTCCAACAGATTTAATTAAATGGTAACCTTTTGAACAGACTTGCATAACATTGTAATGAGGTGTCCTCTGGGTTACTTTAATACATTTTTTAAGCAAAATGCAAAACAAAAACGATGCTCATCTATAATGCTGTGCGAAGAAATGTTCATGAAAAGGACGCACACACACACCGTAGGAGAAAGTTTAAAAACACGACCCTGTGTGAATGTTGTGCACATCTTTAACGTGTTATTCACACTTTATTAGGTACACCAGTTTGGCTGCACGTTAATGCAAGTGTCTAAACAGCCAATTACATGGCAGCAACATACATTTAGACACTGAGGTGTTGTCTAGACGACCTGCTCAAGTTCAGATGGAGCATCGAGATGGAGAAGAAAGGCGGTTTAAGTGATTTTGAGCATGGCATGGTTGTTGGTTGAGGCTACAATTCACACAGGGTCACCAAAACTGTACAATAGTAGTTTTAGGAAATCGTTGTCATCCTGCCTTATATCAGTGGGAATTTTATGGCAAACGCTGAGACCCTTAGTACCTAATCAGCATTTTTAAACCCCAAACCCCACCAGAGTGCTGTTGCTGACCATGTCCATCCCTTTATGACCAAAGTGTACCCATTTCTGATGGCCGCTTCCAGCAGGATAACACTGGAATGATAACCATATTTTAAACCATTTAAAATTCCCTCAAGCTGTCAGTAGAATGTGAAGAAGCAACCGTTATGGCTCAGTGTTCAACACATTCATGTGCTGTGCCGATAAGATAAAACTGGTGAATGAAGGCGGATTTATGCTTCTGCGCTAAATCTGCGCTGTAGGTATGTTTACTGTTAATTATTCTTCTGCTGCTATTTTTTCTTAGTGGAAGAGAGCGGCTCTACTTGAAACTCTACAGCACAGATGTCAAACTCCAGGCCTCGAGGGCCGGTGTCCTGCAGGTTTTAGATGTGTCCTTGATCCATCACAGCTGATCTAAATGGCTAAATTACCTCCTCAACATGTCTTGAAGTTCTCCAGAGGCCTGGTAATGAGCTCATCATTTGTTTCAGGAGTGCTGATCCAGGTTGAGATCTAAAACTTGCAGGACACCGGCCCTCGATGACTGGAGTTCGATACCCCTGCTCTACAGGCAACTAGATTTTTGCAGCAGAGCAACAGAAACACACCAGCGCAGGTTTAAATGCTCGCAGCATTGGCCATTTGAATCGGCTTTGTCATTGGCTGCACGGGAACATCACACAAGTCAAAATTAAGCCACAGGACTAGGCTGTGTCTTTCTGCAATACTGATATGTACCACAAGATGGTGTAGTGAGTCAAGTTAACCTATTTTAACAATAAGAACATTTTCCTATTTACACGGGTAGGCAGGGAAAAGGAAAAGCCTCGAGGAACCAACGATAGAAGGAAAAGAAATCAAAAAACAAAAAAAGAGCAGTAAACACCTAAAAACACCCCTGTGGCCACCCACTGGTAACATGATGCCACCTGGTGGTGAAAGGTTTAAAGTCCGAACATTTGAAAGCCCCCAAAAAAAGAACTTTAACTTTACATGGCTTTAAAATATATGAAACAAAGTTGCCTCCACATTACAACATGTAGGATGGAACAGGTGAGGTTCAAACTCCAAACTTCAAACGGATCATGAAGCGATGGACTCTTGACTACTTGGATGTGCAAGTAAGGGTCCTTTTCACAGACACAACAAAAATCTTTTTTTAAAATTTTTATTTCTACTGTTACCAAATTATTACCAAAAATACAAATTCAAGTTGATGCAATACTGCAGATGACGTCCTATAAAATAAAGAAACGGCATGTTAATACTTTTAAAATTACAAAGTTGAATATGAGCAAAAACATCCACCAGTCACAGCAGGCATCTGATATCTCCTCCTCCTCCTTGGGTTAAACTGTATGCTGGTCGTTTTGCAGCGTTTAGATTAGAACAATCACTTCCCTTACACAGACTGTTAGTAAGTGAGAAGAGATATGACAATCAGTCTTGAAATTTTTTAAACGTCATAAATTTTTTTTAAATTTTACCTTAAAAAAAAAAGTCAGAATCTGCAGTATGTGCACTCTTAGTAACCAAGAGTGCACATACTGCAGATGAAAGGACCTAAAAAAAAAGGACAAAATAATATGGTGGTGTTACCCTGATCATATAGAGCACAGACACATTTGGCTCCACTTTAGTGTCATTAACTCACTTATTATGAACCCAAATCACAGATGGATTAATTACAAGAAAAGTTTAATATTCAACTAACGTTTTGGGAGCGAGGTCAGGATGTTGGGACGCCTTAAACCAAGAGGCACAGAAAAATAAAACAAAGAAGAGTCTCTGCTTTGGAAATATGAACGTGGCACACGCAGACGAATGCTCCTGTGGTGGAAATGTAACTGTAGTCAGGGCGAGATGTTCTCTGTCAGGGATAACCACTCGCTTGCTTTTAAACTTGCAGTGTCTGCTGCCTGTGCTGACACACTTTCGCAATTTGTGACACCAAATGGGATCGACGACTGCCTGACAAAGTCCCACATGACCTACATGCATTACCACCCACAGGGAGTGACCTCAGATACATTTCTCAGCTGTTAGCTTTGCAGCTTTCAGACGCAATTAATAAAGTTGGAGTAAAACAAAAAAAACTTCAAAAATGTCATCATGTGCAACTTTGCAGCTCTGTTACAAAACTGTCTAGCTGACACCACAGAGCTGTCTAGTGTCTATGGTGTGTCTAGTTATGCTGTTGTTCACTCTGACTGCAGATAAAAAGAAAACTTGCTAACAGGCCAGTGATTGAAATCAAGACCGCTATCATCAAAAGAAGATGAGGTTTTCCATCTGGACTAATTTATATTTAGTGGTTTATTAGGCGGACCCCACCACAGAACAGAGCAGGCGTCAGTGACAACAGGCAAGAGGCTGATTAAGCCAGACACAGCGTGAAAAGGAGGAAATGAAAGTGAGGTGGGTTGCAAAGCTGCTTGCAGTTGGAGAGGTTTTGGGCAGGCTAAAGCAACTTAAACTTGGCTGCTACTGAGGTCAGCTGATCTGCCAGGTCAAATAGCGCAGTGCACTATCTGCATGTTCCTTGATTAATATTGGCTGAGAAACAAAATTAGCTTTTGTTGCATTTTTAAAAATTGCACTTTTTTTCATAGCGGTATGCGTTAGCAGTAGCAGCTAGCATATTTGTGCTGCTGATAGAATAGGGAAGCTAGTAACAGTTGGCACATGGTTGCATTGATATTGTTTTTTTATGGGATGTGAAGGTGATCAGACAAATTCTGAACCCAAAGTATCGACGATCATCAGTTACACTGAAAAAGCTGAGCAGTTAAACCGAGTCAGGCCTGATGTTCACACTGCTGCTTTTCACGTCTGTTTTCACTTCCTGATCAATCTGTCCGACCAATAGGAAGCACTAACAGCTTCTACAGTAATATTGTTTTCTGTCCACAATATGGACATGCGCTGCGCTGCAGGACACCAAAACCATCTGAGAAAATGTCACAGAGAGAGTTTTTCAGATTTGACACTAATGGGAAGAAATAGTAAAAAGTAAGGCGTCATGAGAAAGTAATGGAAGGTGAAGTAATGTGGGCGTGATGACACAAATCAGCTTGACAGAATATTTTTACATGGGCCGTTTTCAAATTCTTACATCTTTGCGATAAAGGATGTCGGGAGTTGGACTCTGTTCTGGATTCTGTTCATAACTTTTATGGACACCACTTGACGCCGCCAAAGATTTTGAAGTTTCCGATTTAGTGGCGTAAGACTCAAGTCTTTGCTTTTTACGGCTCCCAATGGGATTTCATACAAAGTGCAGAGAGGGATAGGGGCTTGGAGCCAAGCTGGAAAAAGTGTGAGGCTGGGCAGCAATAGGGTTCAATTATCTTGAAGTCTTGCTCACACATGGGGGCAGACTTGAGCAGGAGATTGAGTGATGCACCATGATGCCATACCGCTATAGTGAAGATAGAGCCAAGCATAAAGGCTAAGAAGTCGCCTCTCACCTAAAGGCAAAGCTGTGAGTAATAACCAAATGAATAAGTTCATGCATACACGCTGCTTCCTCCAAAGAGTGTCCTCAATCCATCCCATCCCTTTGAGATGGATTGAGGAGCCACGTGATCCGGGCAACTCTTCTTACATTCTTGCCCTACCGCCCCAGACCCAGATAAGTAGTAGAAAATGGATGGAAGAATCAATGGACCCAAGTCCTACCTAATTTCCTGCAGAGTAAACTGTTAGAGGTGCATGGAAAATGTAAGAAAAGCACCTGGAATGAGCCTTTTACTTAACTAAAAACAGGCTGCTGAGAGCATGCGGTTGGTCCGGTCCTTTAAAGACACGAGACAGGAGTAAAATCCCACTTTTCCTTTTTTGAATTGCCCATCATTTTTAATCCTGCCACGTAAAAAGGTAAATTAAAAGTCAGCCAATAATTATCTCCTATGATAATGAGAATTCCAGGTGAGGCAACAGGTCTTTGAGATAGAGATTTAATTTTCTTTCATCCTCTGCGCTGCACACGCATGCCGACAGAATTTCAAGCTGTTCTGTAAGGTGAGGTGGGGGGTGAGAGGAAGAGAGTTATGGATATGCCATTTTATCTTAATTTCCTCAGTCTGTGTGCATGTAAGAAACAAGGAGACATACTGATGAATTAACAGGAGATCTTGTCACCGAGCTCCCGGTTAGTAAGCATCATCTTCTTAATCACTCTTAATTTTCCGTTAACTTTTATTTTCCTGTAATCTTGATGTGTTTTTGGACGACTCCAGCAGGAATGGGGATGTTATCCCTCAAGGCTCTGAGGTGAGCAACGCAAGACAAATAAGCTGTGAAATGCTGGGTGTCAAATAAATGAACCAAAATCACTGCAGTCACAGCCAAACAGACTAGAAAACACCAATCTGCATGCTGCTCATATCCTTTATTACTCCAACCTCACTCATTACTCAGGATCTGTCCCCTCGACTGAACTGCAAGGCCCACCAAAGTGAACTCCTTGTGCGAGTTTCTTTCTGACCACTTGCATCTGTGCCGTGGATCTTCTCCAAAGTGAATTATTTTTAGAAAGAGGAGGAACAAGGAGCCAAATTTGCTGAGTGGAACGACTACTAGGATGGCATGGGATGATTGCGCCTTACTTGAACCTCATGAATGGACAGCGAGGGTCAGTGAGTGACACCCAGGTAAATATCATCTCCTCCAGATGTTTCTTGCACACTCTGAGCAACATTTAAAATACCAGGTTTCAATTTTTTTATGCTCAAAAGATGTCAGTGAATACTATTGCTGCCATTCATCGTTTGAAAGAGCTGGGCTGAGGTCTGCAATGTCTGCCCTCCTGCCGGTGAGAGGACATGAGACTTCGCCAGAAACACCCAAAACACGTTGACTTAAAAACTTTATTTTCACATCCACGTCTTCTCATTTCAGGCATGTTCAAGCTGGGACAGCGGCCGCTTCAAGCCGATACTAGAAAGTTTATATTTTTAAAAACACTGACAAAAAGTGGAAATGTCCTTATAAAAATGTTATTATATACATCATAAACAGCATGAGCTATAAAAATACCTTCATTGACAAGTCTTAAAGTGAACCTAGCACCATAATCACAATCGAGTGATAATTGTGTCGCATTCAATATGACATAAACCGGCTTTGAAACATCGTTGTATTACAACACGAGCCCCGCCAATCCCAGCTTCCCTTTTTGTTATTCCTTTTGTCGACATGCTTTTACACCAACTGAACACTGGTGACGATCCAAAGGCCACTTCCTGCTTTGCTCCAGTCAACTTACGCTCCACCTTTGAGAACTATCAGGGTCTCTGCTAAAGAAGCTACTTAACAAACAGTAAAACTACAATAAGAGCCACAAAGAGCAGAAAGAAAATATAACAAACATAGTCGTTTAAATTGGCATAACGGAACTTAACATGCATTAAAATAAACAGATAAATATTGAAAGGTTTTTTTAAGCTGTGGTAAACGCCTTTGTAGGCATCGGCGAGTCTGCACCTCCACTACTTGGCTAGAGCTTCAACTCTGTCAGATTAAATACATTAAATACACTAGCAATAAAAGAGCTGCCTTAGAATCAAAAATATATGGATTAGACTTGAAAATATGGAAATCTTTTGTGGTTGAGGGATCGCGTGGTTTTGTGAGGTATGAACACGTCCCTGTAGAGTGGAAAAAAAAAAAAACGGACTTGAGTCGAGAGCTCGGGCTCCTCCCTTGAAAGCAAAATCGCTTCCCTACAGACACATTTTGCGTCATTTATTGTGTAATTATTTGACACAAATATTAACGGCTTACAGCCCTGTCAATCGTTTTTTAAACATTCCTTTCGAAAGAACATCGTCAATAAAACATTTCATCGTTTGTTCTGAAATGTGTGGACACGAGTCATCGCAGCCTTACGAACGTAACCTTTTGATGCAACAACCGAACCAATCAGAGTACCGCCACTGAAATGACTGGACTACTGTGATGCAGTAGATCGTTTCCTCCGCCGCCTCGCTGACGGACAGAAACCTCATGAAAAGCTTGTGAAAGCACAGGGTGGGCGTCAAAGTCAGGATGGGGAGGGGGGAAAGTGCATGTGTCACTCTGCTGTTTGGAGGCTTGCTTGTGCTTCTGACTGCTGCTGCTCTTTGTTCAGGATGATGCTGATGATGTCTCCCTCGTGCTCCTTCATGTGCTCCATCAGTCGCTCTTTGCTGGTGGACTCGAAGCCGCAGATGCAGCAGCAGAACAGGAGCACGCAGTACTCCATGCCGGGGCCTGGCGGGGGGAGCTGGCCCGTGCGTGGATGGCTCTGGGACTGAGACTGAAGCTGTGCAGGGTCCTTCCCCTGGGGGCTTACGGACTCGGGGGACCACTTTGAAGGATCTGTGGGAGGTGTGGAGAAGCCCGCTGGGCTGTCAGCTGACAGAGCAGCTTTAGTTGCTGATGTGGGTGTTAGCGGTGGATCCGCTGTGCTCTTTGCTTTGTCCTTTGAGTGCGGGGACACTGCCGGGCGCTCTGCCGCAGACTCTACCACCGCAGATAACTTCTGAGGAGCTCTGAAAGAAGCAGAGGGTAAAATCATGAGAAGAAAAATGTCACCCTCAGCGTTTGTATATATTGTACTTAAACAGCACAATACACAGCACACTTGTGAGACTCATAGTTTCCAAGTTAAAAGGCTTTTTGCCAATTTTCCACCAATCATCATCAGTCACTGAGCACCTTCGTGGATGCAAAGCAAATTTTAAATGGGACTCAGAGGTATACAATATTTACAAATTAAAAATAATTACATTAAAATGGCTCATAACACTGTAAACAATCCAGCAACATTTCCAAACAAACTTGCTCAGTGCTTTTATTATTGTACTGTCATGAACTTTAACCTTTAACACGCTAACTGAGGCCTGCAGAGTCAGAGGTGGGACGTCCAATCCTAGCAAGACTGTGGCATTGTGTTAACACACCTGAATTCTCCAGATCATCTCATTTTTATTCATCAGGTATATCTGATCGGCAGCAACACCCACCCTCTTAATTCCTATGGAAGCAGTAAGGACTGCATAAAAGTTCAGGAAACGTTTCCCCAGTGCAGTGCTTGCATGTGCATGCATTGCCAGAGCAGCATATTCAGCATGTTTTGCACGAAACCCTGCACACTACATCCTTATAACATGAAATTTAGAGTACAAATGATGAAGGCAAGTAGCAGAAAGTCATATATTCTTACAAAAAACAGAAATATAAGCGAGATATATCATTATTATTACTATTATGAGTTTTTCTGCAGCCAAATGTTCACAGAAAAACTTGTGACAGCTACCTGCTGAAAGAGGCTTCAGAAACAAACCAGAAACAATAAATAAAATGTTTTTCTTCGTTTACATGACCACTCCATTAGACTACCTTTAAAACCATTATAACCTGTATAATCCCAGGACATGAAGAGCACTGCCAGTTGATTTACTGTTGACATTTACAAACACTGAGATAAAACTTGAAAGAAGGCTGAAGGAACTGCAGTTTGTGTGCTTACCGGCTGCTCTGGGAGATTGCCTCGTTAATGGCTTTGTTAACCTGCTCGTAGTTGTAGTTCTGGTCTCCGGCGTGCTTCCACATGTGGGATTTGAGCGATGGCGGGTGACTGCACACATAGCCGCACAGAGAGCACCTGAAAGAGAGGAGGAGGAAAAAAATAAGTAAATAAATAAATAAATAATGGAGGGAATATGAGAAAGGAGTGAGAGGGGCTCAAGCTGAAGATGATTTAATGTGTGTACTGAGGTTTTACTAATCCTTCTCCTACTTTCTATCAAGAGGAATCATCCTGACTGAACACTCCACGGGGGACACCGAGCTTGAGAGACGGAGACAAAGAGGGGAGAGAGGAAATCGGATTTGCAGCACGCTGCTGGACTCATTTGTCAAAATTAAAAAGAATTATGGAGTTTTAGATCTATTCAAACGCTTTCACTTGCAAATATCATTAAGGATAAAGACATCATGCACCCTCCCCCCCGAACAGCTGACTGAACACGCTCAGAACATGTTATTTATAAAACAAGCCACGATGTCGTTAAAATGAAATCACATCGCAGTAGACTAGTGTGTGATAATGGCCCGTTTCTTTCTCCCAGTTACTGACTCACTTTAGAAAACGTACACTTCGGCTCCATCGTCGTCTTGAAGACGCGATGAGAGGCCAGTTTATTCCGGAAGCAGCAGATGCTTTTTGACACCACCAAGAAAAAAAAAAAACCCCGCGATCTTTTTGGAGCTGACAGATGGTTTTGATGGTGCATTTAAAAATTCTCTCTTCTGCTCCATTTCACAGCGTTGTGCTTTTGTGTTGCTTCGCATCACGCTTGACGCCTCGAGGCCTCAAAGAGTAATGAGAAATTTAAAACTAAATAAAATAACAATCTCCACAAAAGGATTGGGGAAAATCTATAGCCAATTAATCCAGCCCGTCAGCATCCCACAAAGACTGAACCAACAGCCGTCAAACAGCTGCCTCTGACAGGCAAAGTCAATCAAACTCTGCCGTGTTCATTTGTTTGCTTTGCTTCCTTTCTGCTGCTGAGAAAACTGACAGCACGGAGCCAACGACTGGAACCAGATCCACCTTCTACAGGTGAAAAGGAATTTTAAATGGAAATGGAGTAATGTGACACACACACACACACGCACACACAGGTCACCAGCAAAGGTACCGTCATACCAAGTCTACCTCACAACTCTGTAAATGTGACAGTACTTGCTTTTTCTGTGGTGCCGTAAAAATCACAGACTTTAGTTTCAAGTCTTGAGTCACTCGTGGTTTCTTTATACTTTGTTTTCAAGGAGTCACACTTTCTTTTATTTGTATAGCGACCAAATCACACCAGTCGCCTCAAAGTGCTTTATACTGTAAGGTAGAGACTCTACAGTAATACAGAGAAAACCCGAAAGAGGCGACCCGCCGCATGAACAAGCGCTCGGTGACAGTGGGAAGGAAGAAACCTCCGGCAGCACCAGGCTCAGGGAGGGGCGGCCATCTGCTGCGCCCGGTTGGGGGTGAGGAGAGGAAGCCAGTGGTTTAGGTTTGTTTTTGAAGGTGCAACCCTAGAATAAGCGTGTCCCCCGAGGGGGGAGTGGTGACTGGAGCAGACTTCACTCGACATGTAGGTGAAGGAAACAGAGGTGATGAGGAGGTGCCGTGTAGAAATGCAGAGATGGAGCAGTTTTTGCAAACAGGACAGAAAAGGCTGCGGGGAACGAAGAGGTAGTCCACCTGTGTGGAGGAAGGTGCACACAGGTGGACTACAACAGGTTGTGTGCGCCCAGTTCCATTCATGATGTAAACAGGCTCCTGTTACCGCAAAATCTAATAATGCATCACTTTTGCTGCTTGTACAAACCTGGGACATTTTATTTGTCAATGCTTGGTTACATCTGTGGCAGATCTCTCTCCATCCTCCCTCCACGTTGGGCGTGGCTCCCTGTGATTGGCCCTCTGCTCTCGACAGTGAGCCAGCATTTAAATCTGTGCAGCGTCACGAGAGATTTGCTCCAGTGTGATAATCCCTGAAACCCTGAGATCCTCGACAGAAACCCGTTAACTGATCGAGGGCTTTGCGTTTGGGCTCCTCGGTGTGGAATGACCTGCCCGAGGACATCCAGTGGCTTCCTTTTAGATCACTGATAAAGACTCATATCCTCCATTTTTGGTCATTTTTAGTATAGATTTTTTTATTTTAACATTAATTTTAAGTGTGGAATCACATTATTATCTTATTTTGATGCTGCACTTCAGTCATTTATAACAAATATGTAAATTTCTTTGGTAATTTCTCCCAGTTTGTTCTTTTATTCTGTGTTACTGCGAAGCCCTCTGTTACCCTGCTATACAAATTATTATTATTATAAATCGGAAACTGAAAATTCAGACTGTGTCTTGTTAGTTTTAATTGAACATTTGCAAAAAGGACACTGTAAGTAACGAGCACCAGCAGTCGCAGCATGTTATGTCTAGCGTTCTCCAAGACTCGCTGGGACGCCTCGCTTCAGACCAAACAAAAGGTGTGAAAGTCACCCGAAAAGTCAAGATATCTCATCCTCTGCTACTTTACTTTTAAAGCAGTCCGTCTCCCTCAAGTCCCTCCTCGTTATGAAAGTGCTGCGCTAAAGAGAAAGAAGGCAGCGTCTGTGCCATTTTGAATGTATGGAAACGAGCGTTGAAGCCTCGCAGGTACCGAGGACAAGTGCTCAGTGAAGTGGAAATCAGCAATCAGAGTCTCGCTCGGGGTTGAGGATTTAACATTTTAAGGAGAGTCGAGTGTTGACTGCCATTCACTTTCTCCACCCGCCATCCACTAAACTTGCAATCAGAAGCCCACTTCTTAAATCTCCGGACTGAGAGTGCACGCACGTGGTCACAAACAGGTTCTGACCCACACAGGTAACCTACAGACCTTTCAAATAACACTTTAAAGAAAATCTAAGGTCATATGTTCCCAAGTAAACACAATGCTGATTCAAAATCAACACTAGTGTAAAAGTCTGAATGTGTTTATTAACGTGCAAAGGACACAAAACATTCAACTTGATTTTCTATACCGGCGGGCTTCTTTAGGGTTTCCTGCTGGAGTCAACTGATTAATCTCATCCTACTAACATATTTAAAAAAATAAAGGCTGAAAGGGCCGAACGTGGGCGATGACACATTTTAAACTGATCCAAACTAAATTTAAGACGATTTCACCAGTGAAACTCTGGGCCGACCGATAAGATGAGCTGGACAACGATTGGTGATAAGGAGCATCAGTCCTCCTAACCACAGACTGGATTTTCGGGCTGGAGAGTGATCGCTAACAACTGAATAAAGGAAACTGAATTTATGCATCCAGCTGCATAAATTTTATGTTTTATCGACTGCACTGTTTCCACCCACCTACAGACTGCCGTCTTTGTCTCTGTGAGTTTTGCCTCGACACTGGTTGAAACTACAGACTGTGGAGTTTGGAGGGAATTCGATTAGAGCACGTGTTCGTAACGCAGCCCGCAGCTTCTTCTGGACACACACAGCTCTTCCTTCTCACCTCAGAAGTGCAGCGGTCATTGTTATCATCGCTCCCTGCGGTGGGAGCGTGTTTGAAGTGTCTCACCTGTACTGCTCCAGCAGCTGCACGGCCTGGTGCTCCTGAGGGTGCCTCCTCATGTGGCTCTTTAAACTGTTCATGTTGGTGGTGGCAAAATCGCAGCTGCAGCACCTGCCGGGGGCATTTAGAAAGAAAAAAGAGAGATGGAGACAGAGCAGCTTATTTAACTGGGAAATGCAGTTACAGAAGCAGCATTTTGATGTCAGTGCGTTGAGATAAAGGACTTGGAGCAAAGCAGGCAGGACATTCCTACTTTAACAAAAGAAATAAATCAGTGTTTTCTATTTCCTTACACTTGCACTGTGGCTGAGCGATGAAACTGGCACTTCTAGTAGCTTAGAGGCAGATACGGCACTGTACAAGGGTTGCAGGAAGAGGATACACTCGACTCGCTGCCATCAGCCGCACAGCATTAAAGTCTCACACACACAGACACACACACTTCATTTTTAGGTTAATTTGGCTCAAGCTACAAACTGGTTTCTCCTGTAACTACAACAACTGCAACATGTGGGCTGGATTAATTGCACATATTAATATTCCAGCAACTGTAATTCAAGGAGAGAACAAACTGAGTTTATCATAAATTATTTATGGAGCTTTGGTTTATTGTGTGCTACATGGAAATGAATGTGGCCTTGCCCCGAGAAACTTAAACTTGTAGAAAGGTATCGCTTCCCAGTTTGGAGCTTTTGAGAAAGCAACAGGGTAACTGTAAATTCAAATGAAAGCAGCTTTCAGAGTATTTTTGTTTCCTTTTCCTACCAAACTTATTTAAACATCTTTTTTTTAACAAATTATTTAACTTTACAGATGCTGAGAGGCAGGTTTTGACACATTAGGTCAGAGTCTAGAAAATTGCTTCCCCTGTCTTCTGACTTTATGCTAAACTAGGCTAAGCTACGCTATGGTTGCTAACACCCAGGTGTTGACAGTATGCGGGTCACCTAGCATATAAAAGGGTAGTTATATTGCTGGGTAATGATTTGTGCAACTAGTTACATGAGAAATGAGAACAGAAAAGTACTTATAGGCTGCTAACGCTACTAGAAATAAGAGCATTTAGGAACCGAATAAATGATTATAAGCTTACAGCAGAATATCAGAAGGTTTTCAGTCAAACCATTTCTTCCCCATAAACAGATAAGATAAGTACATTACATTTCCAGCTGTTTAATAATGGTAATATTATGGGCAGACCCCGGAACGACCAGCAGGGCTCTGCAGCACATCTAACAGGGATCCTAATAAACTACAGTATGTAGCGGGCACTATGTTTTCATACTCGTGTTGAACGGTTTGACGAATGAATACTAAGAAGAGTTTCAGGCATGATAATGGGCATCTTTGCACTCTGCTGTTTCCCTTCAAGTCCTTCTGTAATGCCATCAGATGATAGCAGCGATGGTATTACTGTCAGTGTTACTGTATAACGTTCAGACCTCATACTCAATTCCAATTATGTATCCCAACTCCTAACTGCACGGATTTCCTCTAACAGCCGACGGCCTGGTGAGTTAGAGGGGACCCATTGTGCTCATTTGTAGATTCATAGTTTTATTCTTGGACTCCATGAAAGTATTTTCTCAGAATTTATAAAGTTCAAATTAATTCCTTTTTATTTTTTTACTAGGCCTTTGTGCAGGTAGATGCTTATCTCCCTTTGCACTACCCTAATGCAACTTTCTCTTCATTTGATACCCCAAAATGTTTAAGTGGTTGGATCTTCTGGGGGATGAGATGAACACATGCCGACTTTCAATCAAGTCAAGGGTTAGAAAAGACAAAACTGCCAGAACCTGAGAGCCTACGTGGCCCAAACGTAACATTCCCTTCATACTGACCACATTATTTGAAACATTGACCATGTTTAACAGGAATACAATGTATTGTCATGTAAATAAAGGTTTTCCCTGGACTCTAAGACGTGCACCCTTTGATTCAGAAGGCTGTGGAAGCAGGAATAACTGAAGTATGGCTCGACTGACATGTAGCGTATACTTTGGTACACTGAGGAGTTCATGTTTGACTCAGTGACTGGAAGGTGCTCAGGTCCAGGGGATGCAAAACAAGCCCAAACCATCACTCCTCCGAAAACTGTGATTGGAAGTTTGCACGAGTCGTGTCTGCAAACCTGAGCCGTGCTGCCATGTTTAGAGAAACGAGGCTTTCTCCTGGGAACCCTTCTAAACAAGCCATACTTGCTGTGCTGCAATGAACCTGAAAATTCGACATGCCAACTGAGGCTTGTAGAGTCTGGGATGGAGCTCTGGGGTTTTCTGCAGCTTCTCTGACCTTGGGTCTGACCTTGGGTTCATTTGCTGGGACTTCCACTCCTGCCAAGAGTGCAGCTATGTATTAACACGCATCAGGGTGCTTCAGACCAGCAAACTGGTGAAACATCTGCTTTTATAGCAGGTGCTGATGATTAACCAAGCACATCTGATTAGCAGCACCTGGCTGCTACTTGCCTTTACAATCCTATGGAGGGAGTAAACATTTACTTCACTTTCACATGACTGTATGCAGCAGAAAATAAAACTAGGCAGACCGAGCCTGCTTTAACGGTGATGTAATCATACCCAAAAACAAAGGAGCAAATTTAAACCAGTGTACGATACTTCGGTGAAACACTGCATACATCAGAGCGCACAGCGGCCGTGCACACAGCACAGTGTTTGATTACGTGTAAAAACATCGCAGCCTGTGCATATTTTTACAGTGACAGTCTTCTGTGTGACTGATGTGCTGACTTTCAGCTTTTATTGGAGGATGTTTACTTCCAGCTTGGGTGTTGAACAGCACAGAACTGTAGCCCTGTCATTATCCTTCTGCGCTGCACTCGAAGCTGAAAGTCAGCACTTCAACCTCCAGTGTGCTGGAGCACAGAGCCAAAGCCACAGAGAACGTGGCAGCCCACACTGTACTGCTGTGACATGACACACGTTCAGGTGCAGGAGTTTCTTTCTGATATTAGACACTTTAAATGTGCAGTATGTGCATGTGAGCAGGCAGAAATGTGAGTTTTGCCAGTTTAAGTGTAAAAGTAAAGGGGTTGACCTTTACGTGTTGACATTTAATTTAGGCCTTTAATTAACAGTATTCTCATTATGGATTAATCTGCCCATTGACTTCTTGTTTAATCGAGGATTTGCTTTGGTTATCAAATGTCATAAAAAAGTGAAAAAGTCAGGGTACAGTTTTCTATCGCACATCTGAAAGAGAAAAGTGGAAGCCTGACATTTGAGAAGCTGGAAACATTTAAAAAATTAAAAAAAAAAAAAAAAGGAAGTCCAAATTGATTTCTGTGGACTGACTAGTCACTGCAGGTTCACTTTAATTTCAGGTGTAATTTGATCTGTCCTCATGAAAGCACGAGGATAAGGGCATAACAAGCATGCAGGGACCTGCTTCATCCAGCCACTCATTTTCCTCACTGCCAAAATATTAAAAAAATCTCTCGTTTCCACCTGTTTACTTTGTGCTTTCCTCAATATTCCCACCTGCATGAGCCAGCAACACCCAACTCGGCATTCTCACACTGACTCTAAACTAAATTGGAAGCTGCCTGACCTTTACAAGAGCGAAAAGAAATCAGGCGAATATAATTCTGACTTTAGAGCACAAACGTCAGCGCTCTGTTAAGAAACCAACCTAAAGTTGGTGCTTTGAGTTAAATCTGTGCTAACAGAGAGACAAAGTGAGGGCACTGTGTGACAGAGTGTGCCTGTGCCCACACTGAGATCGCTGTGCTGCTGGGAGCATTTCTAGGTGATTACTGCCCTCTAAAGGACCAATTTAAAATGACATGCAGAGCTCAAGTATCTCTTAAAGTAATAGGACATGAATGAGAATTAGCAAATAGAATTTAAATAGCTCAGTGTGCCTCAAAGGGGAACTCAAAACTAAAAAAAAAAAAAAGGCTGTCGCCATGCAGAAGTCACAGTGAGCTCTAAAAGTCCTCTTTTCACTTACAGTGGACACCAACAAACCCTTCACTATACACTCATGCAGAGTTTTATTTCTGACATGCAGGAAACGCCAATTTTATGCAACTTGCATCAAACGAGACATGCAATGAACCTGAGAAACTGGAGCGCTTTCAGTCTACTTCCTGATGTATCAGCATCTTGCTAAAGGTCGTATAGCATTCCTGCAACCAGCATTATTCTGTACATTCAAATAAACAAACACAGCATGACGGCAAACACGAAGAAATGGAAAACTTTCCAAGCATGAAGAGCAGAACGTGAACAGTTTCAATGAAAAAGCCGCAGCATTTGTTCCCCACCGAACCTGCTGTCTCAACACGGGGGGTCAATTTTAACCCAACACACCCCCTACAAACACACACACACACACACAATTAATCAACGATATCTGCAAAAGATCTTAGGTGGTTTTAGGAACTTTAATATTCATTATGAAGATCAACTTTATCTCTTATGACAATGCCATACTAGAGGTTTTCAGTTTCACACCACTACGAAGGATCCTCACTGAACAGAGGGCGTGGCTTATGACGCCTAGAGTCAACAATGCAGCTTTTAGAAACCTTCCAAGGCACCTCAACGCCCACTCACATCTTGCTTCTGGTTACTACAATAAGTCACATGATAGGGCGAGGCAAGGTCTCACAGTAGTTCCACCCAAAACCTCTGATGGTATTGACCCAAGCCTTTTTTCACACCACGTGAGGCTCATGATTAATAGTAGGTCAATGATCCTCTTAAGGGACGACCCTCCACTGGGGTTTAAATACCTGATTTTAGATCTGAAGAAGCTACTTGGATGAGAGGTGAATGTCTTCACCAAACTTTCTGTCCAAGCTCCTTACACTACCATGATGTGGACACCTACGTGAAACACAGAAAATGTGTTTTGCTTTACTCAGAGACAAACTATTTGACCCTGAGGGGAAAAAGCCACTAAGGCTACGTCCACACTAATCGTTTTCTCTCCGTTTTGGCCTCCCGTCCACACTGAGACGGCGTTTTGGCTCAAGGAAAACGCATACATTGGAAAACGGTGCTTTCATGGAGCAGTGTGGACAGCGAACCCGGAGCCTTTTCAAAAACGATGACACATTTTAGTCATGTGATGCAGTCATGTGACCAATTAAACTAAGACAGCAGAGGGCATTAAACAGCAGTTGTTTTGTTTGCCCTCAATTTTGACTATTAAAGATTAATATCAGTCTGTACGTGCTCCAGAGAGCTTTTCTTCAAATTCTTTAATTCTCACTCGCTTTTGCGACTTTGTACTTTTGTGTTACTCGCAGCAACAGCTCCACCTCATTGTTAGTCAACTGAAAAAACTTCAAAGAGCCTGAAACTAAGCAAACGGCAGACAGAAATGAGGCAGGTCGTATCCTCTTGCGTTTCACGCATGTGCAGGACTGGAACGTAAGCGTTTTTCGGCCGTTTCAATGTGGACGCACAACTCTGTGAAAACGACTGAAAACACTGCTGCCTGCAGGCTGCCTTCGCGCTACCACCACTAAAGTATAAAACAGGCATAAAACATGTTTTACACATTTTTTTTCAATAATGTATGAAATATGGGCACTTTTATAAGATAATTTGATAATTTACTGCTTTAATTCTCCTGGAGAAAAGCAGAATCTGACTGTGAAAACCAAACAGTCTGATAAACTGTTTGCTGTTCTCTGGTCGAGGGATGCATCTTCAGCTAAGACGACAGCATTCAGATTTGATCGGCTTTCACGGTTGGTGAAGTTTTGCTGTTTCCACTCTTTTTTCCATCACTACATTAATCTCTACAAACACTTATCATCTGGCGCTGAACTGTGAGAACAACAGAAAGCATTACACTGGTGCTAGCTTCCTGTTAAATCCAAAAATTATTTTAGGATCCACAGACTTATGTGTTCTCAGTTTCTCTGCCCTAATGTACTGCTTGACTTTAATGTTTCTGTCCCACGAGGTCAGTGGAGGTTAATAAAGAAGATCGTGCCGTTGCTCCAAAAATCCAGAAAAACCTTCCTCACGCCATCAAATGTTCAGCTTCCACTGACAGATGGAAATGTCTTCAACTACTCAAACATCTTAACACTTGCTACTTATTTTAACAATTTTTATTTTAATAATTAATCCTCGTATCTTTTAAAAAGAATCCTGTTGACTTGAGATTTTTGTGTATATCATGTTTATCTTAATAATCTTATACGTATTCATCTGCACACACGCAATGAAGCAAGGCTTAAGTCTGAAACAGGAAACAGAATAAATGTATCCAACTTTGCTTATTTTCTATTAATTTTTAAGCTGAAAATGTCAAACTGTGCGCGTTCTTTGAATCATTGTAGCTTAGTAATGTTTCAAATGAATACTCACTTCACTGCGCTCATAAATGATTAAACATCTAATAAAACCTCCTCTAGGTTTACAAGAAACCATCAATCACATTTCACCCAGCGTTACCGCCACAGGCTAAAGGCATCGCAGGCATCACTAAGGGGCTACATTTCACTGGGAATGGGTCACACCCCCGGGAAGCTAAGATGAGAATTGGGAGCAACAATCTTATGCTATTTTTTTGTTTGCACTCTATGCATCAGAAACTGTTAAACTATGATTCTGAAAGCTTTGAAAGACATTTGCAGACAGATACATTCAGATAAATAGTGGAGATATTGGAAGGTCTGCTGGTTTTGGCTTGCATGACGTTCTGAGCAAGATCTTACTGGAGCCTGAATTTCAAACAGGACACGTATGAAACAAAGGCAGGACCACAGAACTTTATGACGTTTGGAAAGGGTGTGGTATTGTTCCATATCGCTTTATAACTTATTTACTATCTTTTTCTCACTCGCTATCACTCATTCTCATACATGTTCTGCTGTTAGACTTGGGGTTGTGCAACAGCTCGCTCAAAGTTCAGTTTGCGCAGACTGACATGAACAGGAACCTTTACAACCAATATTTTGTAAAACTAAAAATGATCAAGTTCAAGGTCATTCTGAAGAAGCTGCTCTGATCCTTCTCTAGCTCTCCACACACAAAAATATCATTAAATACACTCACAGACAGATCACTGTCAAAAACCAAAGGGGGAAAAAAGGCAACTATGTGTTTTACCACTTAAACAATGTGTCACACTGCAGGAAACCTCAAACAGATAACAGAAAAGCGATCATTCAGCTCTGCAGGCCGTTTGCAGCTGTTGATTCACCATCTTACCCTTTAGTAACGATTTGTTGTTATCATCAATCACTCGCAGATATTTCCCAAGACTGTCTGTTTCAAATTCACTGCCGACGACGTGGCTGACGTTCTGATTTGTTTTTTCACACCCAGCGGGTCCAATTTCCATAGAAATGTAACATTTCTGGGGAAATTGGAGAATCTGTAGTGATTTGCTGAGAAAACCCTTCAAATCTACAATCTTCATACACATAAGACCTCAGCATTAATGCTGGTAGCCGTGCTGTCTGAACGGCCACGATCATTAGTCATGTAGACAAACTGTATTGTTCGAGTGAAATATGTACAGTGTACCGTTTCACCCTTACAACAGCCAGTCACACATATTTTTCTTCTATCTTTAGTTCAACATTTAGTAAAAAAGGTGAAATTCTATGAAAATAATCTTTTTAAATGTTCCCAGTAACATTAAGTGCTGCACAGAGTGCATCATAACGAAGCTGCTCCCAGCGCGCTGTTGTTAGTGACTGTGCAAAAGACCTTTTAGGTCCTTTAACCCTTTAAGACCTACCATAGAACCAAGTCTGCCAGAGCTTATATTATATTTTTACATGCTGTGGAGCCATTTTTGGGAGCATTTCAAGTTCCTATACATCAATACAACCATTATAGCCCAAATTTTAATAATATGTATTCATTAAGTGCATAGAAATTACATAAATTGCAAAAAAGTGTAATAAACTACAAAAAAAAATTGAAAATCGTTTTTGTTTTTTTAACATATATTTCTAGTTAGAGAAATTTAAGAGGCTTATCCCTCAAAACTGTAAATACAAAAAAGTTGCACAAAATAGTTTCCCACCACAGGAAATTTATTTTGAGTGTCTTCATAGTTTTGTTTTTGAAATACACCAATTTTTATACACTGCAGGAAAAACGAAAATAAATATTATAGTGCAAATTTGCAAAAAAGCAGCATATGCATCAAAATAAACTATTTCCAGCAGTGCAATATGAGTCCTAAGCATCCCAGAAACGACACAGAAAGTCATAAAGTCAAAGATAACTTTTAAAAACACCAGTATAGGCTCATGAGGCCCTGATGGCAAAAAACTACATTTCCGCAAAAATGACACCACTTCCGGTTTCGGGCAGGTAATGGCGGACATGCGAAAGTTCGCTCTGACGTCTATTCCAACGTAGGAAGTGTTACGAACAGCTGATTGGATCGGCAAAGCCATGTTTTTGTTGCTGCTAGCGCTTTTTATGCAGTTTTTGCAAAGCTATATGTGGAAGGAAACTGTGACCTAGGACAAGCTGATGGCATAAGATGTAAGTACAACTCCGGTTTCATATGCAAAAAAAATTATTGCGCTAGCTTATGTGGTTGCAGAGCTACCGCGATTTAAAAATTGTTACGCAAAACAGAGCGTGCCCGCTCCGACCGGTTTTAAAGGGTTAAAATAACCCTCAGCAATCCAAGTGCTCATCAATGGTAACGCTAAACTAACACAATATGCATTTATTCATCTCTACGCATATCCCATTTATTCATTTGTATCCATCCCTCCCTCCCTGGAGTTACCTCAGGTGTCATGGGGCAAGAGGCGGGGCATTTTTTGTTCCTTTCTTTAAAAACAAACAAACAAACTCAAATCTTGGCAATCAGGCGACAAAGAAAGTAAAATGCACGACCGGCCGAAGCACCACAAAGACTGTGGGTGTTAACACAAGGCCACTAATTTTACTGTTACTAAGATTACATAAAAGGTTGGTTCTTACCACAATGATTAGCTTCATTTTGTAGACAAAGTGCAATTTAAAAACTGCTAAAACTTGGCTAGTGGGAGGTGAAATGAGCAGATGGCGCGGGTTTTCGTTCACAACTCACCGATAAGGTTTGTCAGAGTTATGAATGCGCCGGTGGTTCCTCACCCCGACGTACGTAGAGCTGGTGTAGTTGCACACGTCGCACTTAAACATCTTCTGTGGACTACCTTCTGTAAGAGAAGGCAACGCAAACACACCTTTACAACTTGTTGAGAACAACACCGAGCCGTCAGCCAAATATCGTAACAATTAATGGTGCCATAAAAACATAAACCACGTCTTACCTTCATCTGTGACCCGCTCCGTTTCCTCCATTGCGGCCGCCGTCTCAGCGACTGGTGTGAGCATTTCCACATCACTGCTGAAGCTGTGGTGCTCTCTTTCATGGTTTCTTAACTGGCTCTAAAAATGAATAGAAACAGCGATACTGTGAGATTTCTAAGTAATTATGATACACTGAATGGATTAAAAACAGCTGGCAGATTTCCCCAATGATGCACTTTGTGGTCTTTATTAGGCATTTTACCTCACACCTCAGGCACAGATATGAGAATAGGGGGCCTGCTTTCACACCTCCCAATTAGCAACTCTTAGCGTAACTCCCAGATCTGCTGGAAAATATGATGAACTTAATAATCTCTGCTGCAGAGAGGCAGCGGAGCCCGATGATACCAGTGGAATCAATACTTTTATCCTTTGCCTGCATCCGACTGCTGCAAACTTTCCTTGCTAATTTATCAACTCAAGCTTTAATCTATTATTACCGTTTGATGACCGACAAGAAGAGATGCTGACAACAGCGACTCGGTGAATGTTGCAGTGTTGGGTGAAGATAAAACCAGAGGCATTATAAGCAGGAGGAACACTCAACAAGTCTTGAATAAAACAGACAGCTGACCCAGCACTGCCAGCATTGAACTAATCAACAGTCAAACTTAGAAACATGCCAGCTAAATATGAGCAGCCTGACACTATTCTAGCTAACTATTGGATGTTCAGTACCCTCAATTCCTCCTGTGCATTTCAGGATGCTTTTAAGCTGCAGTTGTTGTTTTTTTAAATCAGTGAAACAACAACAATATTTATCTCAATAAAAGGAATAAAAATCACAGCATCAACATAAGGACTTGAAAGTTCATAAGGAAGCTCCTGGAGGGAGATGAATGAAACAAGTGGAGCGGACATGAGGGATTGTACAAAAACTAGAAGGACAAATGTGTTTGTCCCAGCAAAAAAAAAAAAAACTGACCAAGACAAAGAACCAGGACCCAGGAGGGCAGAAGTACCAGCCTCTTATTTGTTTCTACCAGCTGACACCGCATATAAAACACAGGGACACGACCACGAGGTAATAAACACACGATGCACCAGCACAAGCATAAATGCTGCCAACGACGGCGGCCACTCGTGAAGGTTACGTCGCAGGCTCTACAAAGATTATCCGAGTCTAAATCAGGCCTTACCTCCAGAAGACTCGATAAAACACACCCAGTACACACAACTGTTTGCGTTGGTGGCAACAAAATATCAAGGTGACAAGCCAAGCATCAATAAATGCTGGCTATGATTATCACAGTGCCATGATACAGCTATTGTGTGATAGCCAATACTAGACAATTATTATTGATTATCTGTGTAACTGTGTTCCCCTGCTGTCCATAATTTCCCTTTAAGGAGACATAAAATAGTAACTCTGACAAAACATGACAGTAAAATAGTTTGGAGTCTCTGAATACAAATATATATGTATTGTATTTACACCTGAATACGTCTTTATAACTGCCTCACTACGAGAACAAAAGCGAAACACAAACATACCATAATCACACATGCATGCTTTCAGTCAGTCACATGGAGAAGATCGCCCACCATGCCAAGTATGTGCGACACATTCAACTGTAGCGCTGTGTAGTTCATCATTCATATAAGTCAGCGGTCCCCAACCCCCGGGCCTCGGACCGGTACCGGTCCGTGAGTCGTTTGGCTCCGGGCCGCGAGAGTTGAGGCTCAGGCGTGAAATGTATAGTTTTCAGGGTTTTTATCAGTTTTCAGCGTTATTTTGTTATCATTTTTATCGTTAACTCGGTTTTCCTGGGTCTTTTCACGTGTGTTACGAATAAATCTTCTTTTTTTCGGTACCGGTACTAGTTTTATTTTGTTGTATTTATCCGCGACACCTTAAAGGCCGGTCCGTGAAAATATTGTCGGCCATAAACCGGTCCGTGGCGCAAAAAAGGTTGGGGACCGCTGATGTAAGTGATTATTGTGCTCCATTTGTTCAACACTGATGCTCTTGATACCCCTTTTACACCCTGTTCTTTGTGATAGCTTTACCTCACATTTCATCCCTTCTGAATAAAGTAAGATAAAGTCACTCCTACAACTACAACAATGTCTTCTATAACTGAGGAGTCCTGGTCATTTGCACGTTCTCTTCCACAAATCCTCATCAGAAAATCCTCACATGTGAGATGTTGGAAAGAAGGAGGTTAGATTAAAACATGTTTCAAATGAAAGGGCCGCACTCACCTTGTAGTGGAAGGCATCTGGACACTGCTTGCACTGGTACATCCGGCTCTTGCAGTGGTGGATCATGTGGTTTTCCAGGTCTTTGCTGTCTGAGGCGATGTGCTCACAGATGGGACACTGATACGGCTCCCTCTGCCTGTGCACCCGCAGGTGCTGTTTAATGTAGCCCTTGTTGCCACTGCTGTAGCGACACAGGCGGCAGCGATACGGCCTATCGCTGCCGGGGATGTAATCCACCAGACCGCTGTCAGGAGAGCCGACCAACCCGTCCATCCCTGGAACACTGGAGCACACGTAACTGCCCGCTCCGTTCGCCGCGACCACTCCAGCTCCATTTTGGAACTGTGCGTTATCTTGAAGCTCTTTCAAGATGTCTTCGTCCGAGGTGTTCTGGTCTGAGCGCTCCCTCAGTCTTTCAATGACCGTGAGCAGGGAAAGGCTGATCCCGCCATTAGCTGCAGGCCCGTCGTCGTCTCCTTTGCCCAGGCCCAGAGATCCTAGAGTTTCCTCTCTGCCCTCATTACAGTTCAGCATAGCTGCTGCCGTTCCCACGTCAGAGGCCTTCTGTCCGGCTGCAGCCCCCTCTGTGGGTTTCTGGGCTGCTTGCGGGCTCTGCGCCTGTGCCGGAACGGTCTTCAGAGCTACCTTGGCGCCAGAGTTGGGCAGCTCGGGCGTCCTCATAGGCATAGCCACGAGGACCTCGGCAGCCAGCGAGTGGAGGCGGAGAGACTCCGAGTGCGTCCTCTTGCGACCAGCTGGGGGGACGTTTTCATCCCGTGGAAGGTCGTTACTTTTAGTGATGGAGGATTTGATATCGGCTCCTAAATGCTGGCTTTTGTTAGTGTTCCCCGGACTGTAGCAGAGGACCACCTCATCTTTCACACCTTCCACATGCTCCTGCTCTTCTGCTTTTTTCTCCAGTAAGCTCTTATCCCCGTCCACATCTGGGCTGAGAAGAAGTGGGTTAGAGGCCATGACTGAGTCCTCAGCTGAAGGAAGCCGCTCTACGATCACATTGATATGGCCGGCGCTGTTGGGGCTTCTGTTGATGATCTTCTGAGCCGATGACAGCAAGCTGTCGCTCACAGAGGTGCTTTCATGGTGACCGCCTAGCTCCACCTCCGTCGCTGCCTCAGTGGTCACCTGCACCTCCACCACGGGCTCCTCAGAGGTCAGGTCTTTGATGGGGTACTCGTCCTCTTCCTCTACTGTTTTTGGACTTTCACTGAGATGAGAGCCTTGTAGATTCAGCACTTCCTGTTTGTCCTCGACAGCCACGGGCATGCAGAGCTGCAGCTTGAAGCCGGTAGGGAGCTTTTGCAGGCTTTTATCTTGAAGAACAACTATTTCCTCTCTGGCTGACGCATTGTTAGGAGCAGCTTGCACCTCTCTCTTTGCAGAACCTCCGTCTTCATCCTCAAAGATTGGATAGGAGCAGTCGACGAGGCCGGCGTGCTTCCAGGCGTGGGTTTTGAGCATTCGCTGCTGACTGCAAACATAGCTGCAGATCAGGCAGCGGTACAGGCCATACTCCTCATAGCTGTACCACTTCTTCTTCTGTGGTAACTCCTTAGCACTGCTCACTGAGCTTTTCTTCACTTCGGTTCCTGCGCTGCAGTCGTCACCTGTTAGATCCACATCCTGCTTTTTTAAAACCTCTTCCTTCGCCTCACTCACCGGGTACTTTCTCTTCTGGTTGTCTCCATTGTCAAAGTGCATCCTGACGTGCGCCTCCAGCTGCTCGTGGTCTCTGGAGGTAAAGTGGCACTCGGAGCACATGAGGATGAGGTCACTGTGCTGCTCGTTGTGCTGCTTCAGGTGTTCTTTCAGCAGGGGCAGTGTTTGGGAGAGATGGGGGCACAGGCTGCACTGATAGCACGTCACCGTCCGCTTGAGGTCGCTGCTGTTGGGGTTGGCAGCTACCTCTGCCACCGTGGTGGTCACATTGTTGTTATCATCACCTGACCAAGGTGAGGGAAGACTGCTGTCATCTGTGCTGTGCTCTACTCCCACCTCATCCTTATGGTTCCTTTTAATTTTCTTACATATAGAGCCGCCCCCCTGCTCAGCTCCCCTTTCCCCCACTTGCAGCGCTCTTTTCTGTCCCCCTGATGTGCAGCGACGCTGGGGCCGCTTCTCCACAATCTTGCTGAGCTTCTTTATGACCCGGATGAGAGAATCATCTGCCGTTTTCTGCTGAAAACCCTGGGAGGATTGCTTCTCTTTGGTTTGCCGTGTGTGGGAGCCCAGTGCCGCCGATGTGGAGGAGGAAGACGAGGCAGCGGATGAGTGTGTGATGACATTAGTGATCTCCTCCATGACCTGGAAGACAGCAGAGAACAAAGTAATGAGTGAGGAATCTGATTGGTGTTACACAGTAAACCTTTTAAGTAGATGACCTCATTCATAATATAAATACATTTTTAAAAAATTAGAGCAAAGAAGTGCGGCCAAAAATGTTAGACATAAAAGACGGAAATAGCTTCAACATCTGAAAAGTGAAACCAATGTGAAAGAACATCCAAAGTGCATTATTTTTAGTGGTAGACAGAATTAGCAGGACAGCTACTATTCAAGGCCGCTGCTGGTTATTAGACGTAGGAATCCCCAGATATGAAACTGCTATAGTTTGAACTGGGGAAAGACATGGTGCTGGTCAAGGCTCCACATCCATCATCCTGCCCTCAGTGCAGTTTTTCACTTTCTCACTCTGCAATGCAGTGTTTCTCTAACTGTGGGGCACAGACTCAGTGCAGGTCAGTGCAAGATAGGAAAATTTAAAGAACCACCGTTTAAAGCTCCATCTCTGACCTCCTGCTACCCACAAAACCCTCGGGCAGAGGTCTTTTGTCTGTTCCAGGGACCGCGCCGAAAACAGTGCAGAGTGTTTGAAGTTGAGGCCTGGAGGATGTGGAACAGCCTGCCCGGGGAAATCCCGATCTTCAAGTCGTGTCTTAAAACATAGTTTTACAAGAAGGCCTTTCCTTTGCATTTCTCACAACAGTTATTTTTGGTTTATTCTGATACTCATGTAAAGCACTTAGTAACATGAAATTTGAAAAGTTGTACATGAATACAGTTATCATGTAACACAGTTAAAACACAGAGTCATACATTCAGTTTAAGAGATCTAAGACAAGAAGACACGACCAGCATCTGTCATGTTTTTCAGTTCGTTCCACACGATGATCTTATTTTATTTTACTGCGCTTTCATGAAGCCCTTTTTTGTCCTTTTCCCTTGTTTCATTGTTGCGAAGTTTTTCTGCAACGAACAGAAACTGGCTCATTCAAATTTTTACTAACAGGCCACAGCTGAACGTACACCAGGCAGTCACGACGGTTGACTGGTTCGATTTTACTCGACTTGCAGCTGTTGCAAAGTCAGTTTCACTTTCTTCTTCTGGACAAAGTCCCAAAGTGCAGAAAAACAGCTTCATTCCAGCACCAATCACTCAGAGGATCAAATCATAGCTCGACCATTATTTTTTCCTTCATTATGTTTTGCAATGCTTACCCGTTCTTAGCGTTTCCTCTGCAGAGTGTACATATGATGAAGGACGACTTACCTTCCTCAGACCAAATCTACCTACAAGTACAAATAAAGCAACCTGTAGCTGTGTGTTTGGAAAGAAGAAACAGGTTTGCGGTGCTGCGTGTCTTTGACGGTTTGCAAAGAGTAAACAGTTAAAACGATCTCCGAACTACTGAAGATGATGTCATTCTTCGTTTCGGAGCTTGATGAACATCATGTAGCAGGTGTTGGTGTAGTGAAACGCTGTGGACAACAGTGGACCATAACTTCAGGACTTCTTAGGTGGACGATGATGAAAATCTGACACGTATCTACAAAACAATGTTTCTGTGGCCTGAATGTTGAACCGCTCGCTGTTGCGAAGCGTCCATGTTGCTCGCTACAGCTCTCCCTCATCGCTTCTGCTGTATGAAATCAGTCTGAATCAACACACTGTTTGGATTCCTCCATCAGCTGACTGTGGCTGTGGTGAATGGCTATGGATAATTAATGGGCTGTGACCACACTCTGCGACACTTACTGGCTTCACTGCCAAGAAGACAGACACAGAAGATCTGTATCAAACCGCCTCATATCACGATTTCTGGGGGACTTTCGCCTTTACTGGAAAGGACAACTGCAGAGAGCAGCCTTTTGGCACGTGGGTCACCTGATCAACACCTGTGACACTCAGAGGGTCAATCCTCATTTATATATTGTACATATAGTAACTTGTTATCCATCCCTTATTTCATAATTTACTCCAACATCTTCACACTCTGCACAACAAACATGCTGTGTTGTTGTCAGCACTGTCTGTTGTCTATCTACACTCTCACTTCCTCACATGTGTACACATACTTACTCAATAAAGCTGATTCTGATCCCACATTTCAGGCTTAAGCTCCATATTGGATCACATCTACGTTTTTATTTATTGAATCACTTTTTTAAACATTCAGTTTAACTGACCTCCTTCTTGTATAGTATTTATTTTATTGAACAAAAACATTTTTTGTGTTGTTGGATCCGACATATCCTGTTGATTCATCATATAAATGCGAATTTTATGCTTTTTAGAAGGATTAAATTGTATGATGCATTCCTAGCTAGCTATAAATCGGATGATCTTGTAATTAAAAAAAGGTGTTAACTATTAAAAAAACCTCTTGTGTGGCACACTTTGAGAATCACTGCCACACAGACTGCAAAATCATTTTGATCTTTCTCCGTCTTTTAAAATAAATCTGTACTAATGACATTTATCACTTGAGTATTTACCAAGAAGTTAGTGAGAGGAAATCAGTCAATCGACTAATGGGATAAGTGTGACAGCTTAACTCATTCCTGATAAGTCCTGTCCCTGCACAGTCAATACAGACCTTGTGCACCATGTGCATTTGTTTACATGGGAAGCTGAAGAGGAAACGGGCACAACTGCTGTGGCTGAATTCCTTCCATCTCCACATGACATAACACTGCCCTCCTTCTCACTTTCTGACCACAAACTTCCTCTTTCTCCTACTTCTGCTTCTGTGTGAAAACATCAAAACATGTGGAACAGACACATGTTTTGATGTTTTGATTTCGCCGTGGTTTCCGATGGGAAGGAAAACCACGGCGGGATGTTGTAGTGTATTCATCCATCCAGCTGAATTTTGAATTCTGTGATGAGGAGGGATTCAAAATAAGCTGCATCCGACTCCTTTTTATGCGCCTGCGATCCGTCAGCTTCTCTCTGGACTCCATCATGTGCTTTAACCCGTCTCAGATGAGCACCTGTTATGTCAGGATCTAAAAATATTCCATCCACTTCCACTCCCCTGTAGGACGAAGTTGCACACAGCCTCTCGGTGTGAGCTCTCACACAAAAAGCAGCCTTTTACCCGCTGATGTGAGCCAACACACTGCTGCTGCCTTCACGCTACAAAAACACTTTCACGTTTAAAAAAAATGGGAAAAGTCAAAAGGATCCTGGCACACGCTGTTAGCTCCGCTGTTAGCCTCACAGCCTGCTAGTCAAACACACACACACACACACACACGAGTCTCACACACTGCTAGCAGAGAAACACATGAATGTACAAGGACGCGTCCGTGCTGCTGGTGGTTAATGGGTAACGGAGGAGCGCGAAGGTGTGTGGAAATAAAAATATACTCACGGACACGGAGAAGTTTGGCGCTCTTTGTCCTCAGCACATAAACCGCTTTCTTTTATTCGTTAGCCATAAAAAGTGGCCCCTCTCTCTCTCTCTCTCTCTCCCACATTGCAAAATGGCGAGGATGGAATAACAGTCACGTGACTCGGAGTTTGAGTCAGGTGACCGACGCCGACCGACGATTGACAGGCTGTCTTGCTGTTGCCTTCAAGTGCCCCTCGTAAAAAGCAATGCTTTTAATTTTTCTTACAACTTAACCAACCAGTGCGGTAATTTCCACAATAAAGAGCATTATATTTTTAACTCCTTAAATTAAGACGATAACCAGAGGCGTTGCTTGAGGCCCAGGCCAGTGGGGGGGCCCCTAAAAGCTGACAAACTTTATATTTTTACCACCCCAAGGGGCCCCTAGCTGCCTTTACTCAATCTAGCTGTCAGGGGTGTGCATAAAATAAATGCTGTTTGTCTGAACTGTGGAAAACTAGCATCACATTATTTATTTTATTTACTGTGATATTTAATATTAAAGCCACATTTTTGGTTTAATTGATGTCAGATTATGGTAACAAACGTAAGGCCCCTTGGGGCCAGAACCATCGGCAAAGACTGATATCCGGCCCACTGCATAGGTTTGGAAAAGAAGAAAACTCTTCTTTCTTACCCAGCAGATTAACTCAGCATCAGCCACTTAATTGAAGTGAAGTCCAAACAGCTCTGAAATGAGCATAACCTCCTCACTTCCTCTGTCAATCTGGTTGGGTCTAAGTTTAGATTAATATCTGCCACATTTTTAAAAATTGTCACCTATTTGGTACACCGGGGCCAAATTACATATGTGCAACTTCAATGGAAAGTTAGATCTGAAATCCTAAATAAAACATTTCCAAAGTTTGTGACACCTTAAGAGTTTCTGCCCAAGGCTGTGTGTGGAGAGGGGTTAAATTTTGGTCATCTCAGGCACGCAGCTCTTGCTATGAACACAGAGGCTCCACACTCCTGTTATCCAAGCCTTCATCTTGGCAGAGGCAGCCAATCAGAAGAAAGTTAGTTCAAAGGGAGAGGGCACAGAGCTGCTTGTTTCAGACAGAGCATGAAGTGAGGGGGTGCACCAAGACCCAGTGTAACTGAACTCTGAATTATGCAAATCAACTCTGAGCAGAATATGCAGAAAACATGAACATGCACCGGCAGTTTGTGCCTCTCACTCAAAACATTCACTCACTAGTTGATGGAAGAGATGTTGAGAGGGCATAACAACCTCTATAACCCAAACCAACAGGAACAACCTGGTGCTTTTTTATTGTTAGGTAGTTATAATACACAGTCATACATGGGCAATGCTTCTACCACTTACAGTCTGAGAGAACCAGAATGGTGACTGTTTAATCATTGCAGATATTGTCCATAACCTTGCATTGTACATGTACATGTATGTATTAAAATCGTGCTTATCAAAATGCACCTCGTTCAACTCACAGTTGTCTTTTCCTCCGTCTTTTTCTTATGATTAAGTTTTACAACAACACCAAGACATTCCAATAATGGTGCAGTTTATTTGTGCTTTCCACCAAAGTCCTGGTAGAAGAATTCAGCACAGTAAAATTAAATGCAAATCACAGCATGCAGGAAACAAATCAGGCCACTTCATTTCAATATAGTCAAATTTGCAATGTGTGTTTACGTTCGTGATTTTGCTTTGACAAATGTTTTTATTGCCTAAATGTATTTTTATATCTGTGTTTATTGCGTTTGGTGAGTGAGAAACCCATAGGCTATAAATTCTGCACACTAAAGGACTAGTTTGATTCCTGCCTCTGGCAAAACTCTGATTTACAATTATTTACATTAATGCCGGCAAAACATGGCTTCATATATTATGCATTTAACGACACCACTGTTAGTATCTTTTTATATTTTACTTACAGTAGCTCAAAAGTGATATAACTTTATTCTTTCAGTTTAAAAACACTTGTTTGTTTGTTTGTTTGGTGGTTTTTTTTAGCTGAAACAACAAAGTAAAATGTGATTTTTATTTATTTATTTATTTTTGGATTCTTTATGCTGCTGCTGTTGTTCGGCTGTAGAACAAATTTAGAATAATCTGATGTCTTCCTGACTGCAGTGGTGTGATGGATAAGAGTTTTCTAAGAATGGAGACCTCTAATTCTGCCCGAATCACCAAAATGCAGTCACAGAAGTGCAGCCTGAACTGTGCAGGAAGCTCCATTCTGCCTCGCTGCTGCTTGCAGATGATTATCGTTGTGTCTCTCAGTCCTTTAAAGTTAAAATGCCCTATGAAGACACAGATTTTTGATTCTGTTATTTGTCTGTGCTGTTGCACACAGACTGCGGCTGCACAGACTCTAGAGCTCACTGGTTTCTGGGCTGATAACAGCTCTGGTTCATCTCGAGGAGTCTCGTTGTCTGCTGCAACCTTCACCGTTTCTTCGTTATTCTTCAGGAGAACTCTGACAGCACATCTGGAAACACCTGTCTGCAGCAGAAGTCTACCCATAAGACCCTGCTGAGTTTTGTTCTGTGCTGGGAACAAAGCTGCAGAGGAATACCACTCAAAGCACTTTTGACAACAACACAATGTACTGTGTTACTTCTTCCATTGCTATGACTACTGCTATTTTTGTAAATATCATCTGCAATTTTAACTGAAGCTTTCATTACCCAGGGGCAGCGTGTTACCAGTGCCGAAATAGTTTCCAAAGTGCACTGCTGTTGTTTTGATTCTTTTTCAGCCCTTTCCCATATTTCCTCAGGAAGCCTTGCCGTTAGGTTGTAAATAAAAATGTGATTTTAATGACTTCCCTTAAAGGCGGATTCATCTTGTGGTACAAATTACTGAATGACATGACCCCAGTTCAACCTCACTGGAAGTTTCTTCGGCACAAAACACAGATGGGTAGTTACAAATGTTTAATAATATCCCTTTTCTTTGAAGGTAACAATGTGATTATGATATGTTCGATTCTTTAATGTAATAACTGCAAACATTTGTGGTAATTTCTCTGTAATAACCAAGAATCAGGGCTATAACCTGTTCTGATACTACTAATACTAACCTAATGAATAGTAATACGGAAGTAATCCAAGAATCCAAGAGGTATAATGTTTAGTTGGTAACAATTTTAGGAATTTTTATATCTTAACCAAAAAATAGGGTTGTAAACTAGAAACCTTCATATAGAAAAAATGGTAATTGTATGCTAATTAAATAGTTTTTACTTCTGCAATGCACTGTCTGTGTAGGATCTCAGTAATCCCGGTCATGGCAGCCTTGAGATGTTAAAGAAAGAGGGCAGCTGGACTTCTTTAGGTTCTGGTCAACACTGAAGCTGACACTCCGTTTACGGAGGAAGGAACAGGTTTTGAATGTGTTTTAAGTAAATTCCCAACTGGGCCTTCATCAAATCAGTGAGGATTCTCAGGAAACAAGATCAGACACCAACCTGGGAGAAACCGAAAGACAAACAGAACAACACTGTCAAAAAAAGTTTTTCAGAGAAAGTTGAATTTTGTTGAATCCCGGAGGACTCCGACCCAGCGACGCCTTCAGACAGAAACTAAACAGCTCCACAGTGCAGCAACGAGTCCTCGGGTCTCTACGCAGGAAAAACAAAAGGCACAAAATAGAAGAATCACCTCAACAGGACTCAGCTGTACATCTGCATCAGAAGGTCAAAGGTCACTCTTTTAAGGATGCTAGTGTTTACATTTTGGACCGAGAAGACAGATGGTTTGAAAGACGAGTAAAGGAGGCCATCTATATCTATTGTGAACTATCACCGTTGAACAGAGTGGGTGACTTAAGACAGCAGCTATCAGCCAGTCCGGAAATCTGTTCCCAGGAACTTCAACCCCGCTCAGGCGAACTCAACAGGTCACATATTGGGGCGAGGCCAGGCTTAGAAGTTTCACCTTTAATCCAAGTGATAGTAATGACCCACGTCTTTACTCACACCTAAGCTCATGTGATGACCCACACATCTAATCTAACCTAATATGACATTTCTAACGACAATTTTGGATATGAAGGTTATTCTTTAAATTCCTGTGATAGGTTTAACTCGTAAGGTTTGTCACTATTTTAAAACAGAGGAATTTGTATATTTTAACATATATCACTGCTGTTTTTAATATCTTACTACACTGGTCACTTCATTATGTTTCTTTACACTCTTGGAGAACCTGAACTAATTTTTATTCCAACCACAGAGTGAGACATTTCAGCCTCACGGTCTGCGCAGCATGCCACTGAATTACCAAACTGTGAGAATTAAAAACAGACACTGTAAAGATGCTGATCTGTGTATCTGGTATTCATGTGTTAGACTTGGATTCAATGCTGCATTTCTTCTAATGACAGCGCAGAAGCCAAACCTGCTGGGTTTTCAGAAATATAGACTGTGGATTTAATAGTTTCTTTTAACGACAGAAGAAATTATTCATCAGTAGACGAGTGTGACAAATACCCACCAGAGAAGGACATTTCTAAACCCACTGAGGGAAAAAAGACTGCTGTGAAGAAGGTGGGAACCAGCGTATGGTGATATAAATATCTGCTGTCAGCTCCTCTGTGGGCTGTGGAGATGAACAGGTTACCGCTGTGAATCACATCATATTCAGTGACCAATGACGCTCAGATGAAGCTGTTCAACAAAGTGTTATTGATCTGCTGAGAGGTCAAAGATTCAAGGACAGGTGAAACATGTAACAGTGCGTGCTGTCCACACAGACTGTATATAAATAACGGGCACATCCTCCAAGGTCTCTCCAGGTCAAAAGTGAAGCTGCTACAAAACCTGCATTCTTCATAATGTGCAGCAGGGGGCGACTCCTCTGGTTGGAAAAACATTTCAGTTGCTAATTGACCGTCAGCTGGCGGGATGCGGGGATCATGACAATTATCCACATCTCTGTCTTTCTTTCACAGCGTTTATAACTCTGAGAATAACCAAAACTTACACAATGAACTTCATGTTTTATTCAGGATGATCTGAAACAATGAAACCATCAGGAAGGTGTTTAGCCAGGAGCTGTTCTCTCATAGACTGATACTGGAAGTCTTTGTACAACCCCAGGTATCAGCCTCTGATGGCCTTTAAAACAAACACAGGTTTAAGACACATGTGGCCTTTACAGTTAGGAGCTGGACAATACACCCATCTTTTATACTTTATATGATTACAACTCATGACTCAGCCCCACTGTTGAACTGACTGCCATGTTCCTTCCTCACCAGTGGTTTACTGGATCCAGTGACACATAGATGTCCTTCTCAGGAACCGGGCCTGAGAGACTTACAGTATGTCACCCCACACAACCAAGGGTGAACAGATTCAGGGCTATGCACATACTCATAGAGCTGGGGTTACCTCCGCTAACAGCTACTGTTTTGAGGAGGAGTTTCTCTACAGGAGGGGTCTCAAACTTAAGCGAGCAGCAGGCCACGGCCACTTTTGTTTTCAAGTAGTACAAAAAAACAAACAAACAAATGAGAAAACACCCACAAATATTTCTGAAAATGTAGTGTTTTGTTTAAATTTCAAATATTGTCTAACCTGACAAAATTAAAATGCAGACATAAGCGTACACATTAGTTTTTGACTCTCACTGAACTAACACAGCCAGTCCCTCAACATGTTTGTGCTCTCTGATCATGTTGCCATCATATTACATCATTTTTTGCTTTTTAAAGAACTTATTTTAACATTGCACTCAACAACAAACAAATCCTCCCTCACAAAAAAAGTAACTTCGACGGCCAAATTAAATTTCTTCAGGTCAAAATACGGGCCGCGAAGTAGGGGTGACATGGGCTACAGTGGCCACCGGGCTGCGAGTTTGAGACCCCTGCTCTACAGTCTTCCTGGATGGGCATGTTTTACCAGTGCATCTGCCCATTTATGTTTTAGTAATCTTAAAAGCTTTATCAGAAATTAAGCATTGCTCACTAAACAACTGTTCAACCGAAGGTAACATAAACAAGCTTATTATATATACGTTCCTCGTAGCATTCTTCTATATATCAGCCATGTCTGCATAAGCAAACGATAAGAGCAAGAGACCAAAAAATATGTTATCCTAATGTAAACAATGATCTCATGCCTGTAATACATGTCTGGTTCTTTCACTGCCACAAATACAAAGTACAGAACCAAATGTGGATTATACTCGTAATAATGAATTTATTTCCTTCTGTGTGTCGAAGAAAAAACAGATCGTGCATCTGTAAGAGTTTGCTTGGTTTCTGGGTTTTAAAGCAAACAATATCTGTCTGCTGACAGTTAATGCTGTTTACTGAAATAACATTTAGACTGCAGGACTCGTTAATAGTAATTCTTTATTTTTACAAGTGGTGTTACTCTCTTTACTTAAGTACAGTACAATGTGGTATTATTACTTAGTAAAGGATCAAAATATTTCTTCCACCACTGTGCTTTTATGGTATTTCTTGACAGTAAGAAAATACGGAGTATTTCCATCCTTTAACGTTTGTCCATAAATGTGAAATTCTGTGATAAATATTTGTTAGAACATAAAAATTACAATAAAAACAAGAAAAAGTGCTGTTTAATATAAAAACATTCACAATGTGAACTCATCTCAGTTTAAAAAGAAAATCCACACAGATTGAAAATAGATAAACATTCTGCTGTTAGAAAGCATCAGAGCAAAAAAGCTTTCTTTGGTTTTCTTTCATCGTATGTAAAGTCACAACGTCTCATGTTGCCATGACGACCACTGACCTGTGAGGGTAGGGCATGGGGGTGGCGATGGGATATATCCCACCATCAGTAATAACAGATATCCAAAGATTCACCAGTCACAGGCACAGCCGTACGGAAAAGTCTGAGCAGTTTGTTTCTCTGTAATTAAGAATTTTGCATGTTAAGAGGCTTATTTTCAGTCTTTGTTTTGTTCCTTTTAAGGACTAAATCTACCTGGTTGCAGCAATGAAAAATATATTTCAAAGAGCGTGCTAGAAAAATTTCCGTTTTCCACTTTCTGTTTTCGCCCCTCTTAAGGTAACAGCACGTATCCTTTCATTTTCTGGGGGATGACATTTTTCAATTTCCACTTAAAAACGATGAAGATCAAGAAAAAGAATCAACAGCACATCTGCTCAACAGAAAAGACGACGGAAACCCCCATCAGGGGGCAGGAGTGAAGGCTCATAAATCACTATTCAGCACTAAACATCATCCTCGTGGAAAACCTGACCCACCACCTGATTACATCTGTCAGCATCTAATGCCTGCAGAGCAACATCTGGACAAGACGGAGCGGTTGTGGCAGGAAGCGCTTCACAGGGGGAGTGGACTGAGTGGTGGGTACGAGTAACAGTGCATTAACATTTAAAGTCATGCTCATTTGCCCAGGAGGGGGCTTACATTTGATAAACATCCACTTTATCTCAACATCTACCGCTCTAATGATCGTTAACTGATATCTTTAATAGCATTTTTGTGACTTCACAAACTTTCTGTAGCACCGCCCTCAGTAAAAACTTTATGTGGCAGCCAATCATCTATAAATCATCAGAATGCTTGTTCACATTATTGCTGTAATGAGCTCTGCGGCCTATAGAGGGCACTAACAGCACGTTACACGGTTAAATCTGGAACTCTTCACCACATGCGTCGGTGTGTTTCCAGAGGCTTTCTAGTAGGAGGAAGCAGGTCTGGCAGGCATCAGCTTATCCTGGTTTACAGGGACGTCAGTTCTCACAGCGCTGCTCTGAGGTCAGACCATGTGACTACATCAGATCAGCTGACTGGGTTTATAGTAAATCCACTCTGGCATCCACATGAGAGGTGACGTAAAGCCTCCTCTGAAGAAAAAGTTTTCTGTGCAGTCTGTGTGATCTGTTAAAAACACGTTATACTGATGCTGAAATCAACCAGGAAGCTTCATCGAAAAACACTCTGTCATCAGTTCTCGATCACTCCCAAATTAGGAAGTGACATCATACTTTATGGACCCGTCTCCTGTGGGTTTGTCATGAATCTTAAACAGCGCTGTTCAGGTCCTCAGGCCTTTTTGTTCACCATAAATCGATATAAATGCTCACTTGTCTTCATACAGCAGCATGCCGTTGAAGATGGTGAGCGGCTCCACAGAGTGAGCCAGTTTGCCCATCACCAGGTCGATGCACACCGTGTCCTGAGTCTGCAGAGGCAGAATGATGCTGAAGACGGCCAGAGAGCCCGGGTTAACTTTAGCCTCGGCCACGGGGTTGTTCTCCAGGCCCTCAGGTTGATAGCCTCCAGAGTCCACGCGGGCCATGCCGTAGTTCGACTTTGACAGGACTGCCTCGATCTTTTCGTTCCTATGACCTGTCAGGACGGCGCTGAAGTAGTAATTTCCATCTACAGGTGCAGTGAAGATACCTGCAGGGAACCGGTTCACAGTATATTAAAGCAGAGATCAACCAGGAAATGTATGCATTAGTTTAATATGTAACAGGTTGTTTTTTTACATTCATTAAGCTGCAGATGGCTTCAGTTCTGATCAAAACTAGGAAACTGTTTCTAAACTGGAGTTCAGTGATCATCAAACAACATCCTAATTTTTGACCTTTAAATATATCACTTTACTTCAGTTATTACAAACAGGAAGTAAATATGGACATAAAATAACATCAAAGTAATTTATAGGTTAATTATCGACATCAACACAATGCCAGGAGAAGATTAGAGTCCGAACTCTTAACCCTGTGATTAGTGGACAACCTGCAGATGCAAGCCTCTGTTCGTGCTCACCTGTTCTCGGGTTGTAGAAATTTCCTTCGTTGACAAAGATCTTGTCAAAGACGATGGTTCCTGCTCTGTCCATGGGGGCAGTTAAAGCAGCAGAGAACGACAATTTGGGGATTTGAGCATCAGCGCCAGGAAGGCCTGAGAAGATACAAAGACACAGTGAGAAACACACACCGCTCTGCAGAGAGAAACAAACAAAAGCCGGATCACAGTGAAAATACTGCACACAACTGTTCTTCTACTTCAGCCGGTTTTTCTCTTAATTAAAGACGTACCTGTTTCCCCTTTGGGACCTGCAAGAAACCAGAGGACATGTTTAGTGGAATAATAAAAAGGTGCAACAATAAAACCCAAAGCAACCAGTTAACAGTGTGTTTAACTTCAAATAGAAGTGAGAAAGGAAACAACAGAAACATGTCGGCTGTTTGCTTTGCTGAAGATGAACATTCATCAGCCTCCAATGATGCCTCTGACTTACTCAAGAATTTTCAGGTTACAGTAAAACAAATGTTACGTCCAAAATGCTGACTTTAACTAATTTTATTACAAGCAAATTATCTTGTACAAAGTACTTGATGGTAAATTTAAATTTACTTGATTGGTGCCCATTCAGTTTATACCAAACCCATTTTTCCTCATGATAATTTGTTTGTATAAATAAACATTTGATTTGATATACTTTTTATTATTTTATATATTTCAGTTGCTTTTTGCTCAAAATTATTGCTTACTGTTTACTAAGGGTGAAAATCATTGTTTTTGAGTGTAGTGAGCTTTTAGCCTGTACTTTTAATGTGAAAAAACAAACAGGAAGTAGTGAAAAAAATATGATTTTAGGTATGTTAGCTGGCTTAGTAATAGCTTTACTCACGACTTTTAGTCTTCCTGTATATCACACACTCTATAAATGTAAAATATCCATCTCACCGGGTGTGCCAATTTCTCCTCGTGGTCCTGGAAATCCAGGGGGCCCTGGGAGGCCAGGCAGCCCATTGAAGCCTCGTTCTCCTGGGTGTCCTTGAGGTCCTGGTGGGCCTGGTGGGCCTGTGCAATGACACAAACCTTCAGCTTTGTTGTAACATTTTAGTCATCCTGAAATTTTAGATTTCTCCTGGACTTGACTGGATATGAAGCCAACAGACTTTAAAATGTTAGAAAGCTTCGTTATATTCACCCAGTAATTCAAGCGCAATCATTCGTTACTGTTCATTAAGTTCACTGGAGAAAGGGAAGCTGAAGGGTTTAGTTTCAAAACAGTTTTTTACAGCTCACTTGGCATTAATATTTAATGACACGGAACAACAGACGACACACTGAAGACACAATCTGCAGGTTTAGTTCAAGCTGTTGTTTGTTGGCTGCTGATGCATCATCAAACAGATCCACAGTGAAATAAAATAAATGTTACGAGTTGCAAAGTGCAATAATAAAGTTCTACTGCTCTGTCTATAAAAGTAAAAATAAAAACCTCGCAGCCTCTTCCAACCTAGCAATCTTTCCTTCAAGGTCCTCTCCTTGAGCAGCCGTGCACCGCCTCCAACATGACTGCTATTTTTAGATTTCACAGCAACCCTTCAACCTGAATTTTATTTGGGGAAAAGAGGATGAAGTCATAGGCAAATAGGGTAGGTGGTGGGCAAAAGTCACTTTACCTTCTGCCTTCTTGCGCGCTACACAAAGTCAATTCACAACATTACAGATGAACTCTGCTTTGGAGGTTTCACTCTGGGGGATAAATTCATGCTGCACAAGTCCACGAATGTGAAGAAAGAAGCCAACAAAACAAGAGCACAGTCCTGGCGGATCTTCTTGTTAATATAAAAATTACAAATGTGCTCTCTAAATACGTTCAATGTGAAATTGCACTAGGAATGAGGTCAAAATGAGCCTTCAGGAGGAAAATTTAAAAATAGAAGCTGAGCAGGAAGCGGTCCAGAGGTGCAGAAAGAGGTGACCTTTGAAGGAAAAGATGCCACATTTAAGTTTTTATTTTTTCATACGTGGAGCTGTGGATACTATTATTATTATTATTACTATTATTATTAGTTTTCACAATCCAGGCACATATTCCAAGTGGAAACAGAGAACAACAAACAACATGTACATCTGACAAACTCTGGAGTTTCCTCTGGATCTGATGACATCACAAACTCCCTTTTAGCTTTGCAGTTAGTGAGTAAATCAAAAGAGCATTCAAACCTCTGCTGAGCAGTGCCGGGCCTAGAAAACAAAACACCGTGAACACACTTTCTCACAGTTTTGGCTTACGTGCGTTGTGTTTTTTTTCTGAATCATTATTGTGAAACCCTCCAGTTTATTCTGAGTACTGCTTGATTCGTCCTGCAGAGGGCAGAAAGTTACTGAAAACGTTTACTGTACTTCAGGAACTTCATCAAACGTCTCTGACAAATATCTTTGCGCTTTATATTAATAACATAACTGAGCAGCTCATCCTGTACATTTACTTTCACATGTGGTAAACTGTAGTAAACACGGAGAAGCTTCACCTTTCATCAGTCTATCTATATCAGATATCCTTGTGAGGATTTCAGCACATCAGGATGTTAATAAATATCTAATCTAAGAGATCTAAGTCTGTCTGAGAGCACTGTTGTAATGATTGGTGGTCCCCAAGACAAAGTCAGTACATCAAGCCAATAAAAACCCTGCAACCCTCTTTTCATGTTATTCAGATCAGAGTGGAGCTGTGCTGAGAAATCACACTGTAGCTGAAAACCCCCCAAACAGAATCAGAGGAAGGAGCAGCTCACCCGTCAGGTCATGCTCTGACAAACCCTGCAGGTCTCTGGAGACCTGGTTCAAGCTCGAGTTCAGGTTCTTCACTCTGCTGTGGATGTCGTCCTGGCCGTTCTGGATAAAGTCCAGCAGACCTCCATGACGGATAACGGTGTCATTCAGACCAGAAACACACGTCCACAAACTCGAAACGTGTTTGTTCAGTCCTAAACACGGAAAACATCAAAACACCAAAATCAGCACGAGGAACATATGTTCGTCTTTCTCGTGTAACATGACACACTGGGTACGCGGCAGTACCCTCAACTTTTTCCTCACGTCATCCAGTTGAAGACGTCAGGACAGAAAAAACACAGTGAAAGATGTTTCCAGAGAAATGAGAAGCTCACTTTCTCCGAATTTCAGCTGAAGAACTCACTTTCTGACCACAGCAACACAGCTGGAGCACAGCTGCATCAGCTGTCGGTCCGCAGCACGATTGGAGTTTTGATTTGCACATATTGGGCACTGTAGTGTCCCAGTAAGGACACGGTGCCAGCACGGTGTTGCAAATATATCCTGCAACATGTAAGTACATAGAGTGTACACAAAGATGAACTACTGTTGCATCCATCTGGTTTATTATGTTTAGCAAAAAGTAGTTACTTTAATTAGCGGAAGTGATAACTAGCAGACAGGTAAACATTCTAGCTGACCTGCAACTCAGAGTAGTATCTATACCAGGGAAAGATGGAGTAAACATCCTTTCTAACAGATGCACGGGTTAGAAAAAACCCAACATAATCTCCTCTTCCTGAATTATTGTCCTGCTTATTGACAATGCAAGTCTACATGGAAAAACAATTTCTCATGAACGATGAAACTGTTTTTATTTTTCCTTGATTGATTTCTTTTTATACCCGATTTCAATATGTTCTCCATGTTGAATCATCTGAACCTCAGTGAGGCACGGAGACACCGGCACACATGTTGTGTTTGTTACCAGCTCAAATACAAATTTGCATGTCCAAGATGAAAACACATGATAGGCTTTTTAAAGGAAGAGTAAACATAGTAGTAAACATCGGGGCGATCGTGGCTCAAGAGTTGGCAGTTTGTCTTGTAATCGGAAGGTTGCCGGTTCGAGCCCCGGGTCGGATAGTCTTGGTCGTTGTGTCCTTGGGCAAGACACTTCACCTGCCGCCTACTGGTGACGGCCAGAGGGGCCGATAGTGTCAGTCTGCCCCAGGGCAGCTGTGGCTACAACTGTAGCTTGAATGAATAGTGGAAGTGTAAAGTGCTTTGAGGGTCTCGAAAAGCGCTATATAAATGCAATCCATTATTATAGACATGACCATCAAAATGAACCATACCTTCCTTGATTTTGAGGATGGAGTCAGAGACCCCATCCAGCCGTCCGCAAACTCCCTCCAGCTTCGACAGCCTCTTCTCAAGCCCGTCCCCAGACCTCTTACAGTCTCCCATCTCAAGCACTGTACTCTCAAATCGCCGAATGTCCCTGTCCATCTTATCCAGACGATTCCGGTTGTCTTCGATGTGCTCTGTCAGCTCCTGCTGGACTTTGTCTATCTCAGAGATGATCTTATCCTTAGTATTTCCTGTCAGGATTTAGAGGGTGACAGAGTGAACACTAGCTGGAGGCATTTAATGCAAAGCTATGTTTGTTCCCGAGCTCGGCTCACCGAGGTCCGTGATGACGCTGTCGTGTTTCTGCACCGTGTGCTCCAGACCCTTCAGGGTGTCGTTGATGGAGCTGAAGGTGAGGATGACATTGGACAGTTCGCCCTGCAGCGTTTTCAGGTGGTTATTGTTGATGCCTTCATTCACGCTATGGCCATCTAAAGGCTTCGCAGGATCCAGCGGTCCACTGTTGTCATCTGTGCCACCAGGTCTAGCATGATCAACACCTATTGGGGATTGAATTTCCCTATGAATTATGTGTTCAAGTGGTAAAAACAAAAATATCTATTTAATTAAACTTTGCTTTACAGGATTTTTTTCCCCCTTAAAATATGTTGATGCTTGAAAAAAGCAGTATCAGAAATGACTGTATTTTGGTCAGGTAGCACTCAGGAGCTCACTATCAGCTCATCACAGCAGCTCCACCATCAGAGCGAACCATGCAAATAACATGTCTTCAGACGCAAATAAAAGAGGCTTCTGCAGTTCAACACGTTGAAATAAGAAGATGCATTTAATCTTTGTAGATTATTCAAATGCAGATGATTCGACATAGCTCAAACACATGTTAGATCATCTCCTCTCTACAGTTCTGAATCCTCTTAATTCATCTTTTATTTAGTTAGCTGTAGTTTTCACACTGAAACAGCAGTGCTTGGCCACATACTGAAAAGACTCCAGAATATTCCTTCTGCAGACTCATCTCTGCGGTCACAGGATTATGAATACGGGGTGGAAATCAGTTTTGGATGTGACTGTGCTGTAGACAGTTTCAAGATGCAGTGCTAAAAATCACAGCGGGGGATAAATGTTTATATTTTTATATCTCCACCAGGGATAGAAATAATTTAACACAGGGACAGAAATGTAGTGAGGAAAATCCCCCATTCCACCCAGCAAATCCCTGAGTATTACATCAGAAGAAACTTTGAGCAGACATAATAGACTAATACAAGCTGTTCATGGACATCCTGTTAGAGCTCTGTCTGCCCTGTGTGAAAAACAGACAATTAAAACTGCCCACAGGATTCTCCAAGATCCCTCACATATTTTACATTCTGTGTTCGAGTGGCTCCCATCTGTGTCCAGGATTTAGGACACGGAGAAAGAGAGGCAATTTTGTCCCTACAGCGATTCAGACTCTGAACTCTGACCCTTTCCTGCCCCAGTATTACATCCCTACCAGTTCTACCAGGAGATGAGGTTAAGTTAAAAAAACAAAAAACAGATCTGACCTGTGGTCATGTCCGGGTTGCTCTTGCATTGGTTGGTGCACCTCCTGACATCATCCCTCAGAACACTGACTTCACTCTGCAGGACTGAGCACATCTGGAAGCAGCTGTCTCCCTCTGAATCCAGTCTGTTCTGGATTCTGTCGATGTGGTTCTGAATATTGGATAGCGCATTCTGGGAATAATTCTTCATCTTCTGCAGCTCTTCCTCCACCTTCCCGCACAGCTCGCAGTCCTCGCCCAGCATCTCCACCACCGTCACGATTCGGTTAAAGTGTTCTCCGTGATCACCGGTCAGGGCTTTGATTTTACCGACGTCATCGGTCAGGTGCAAAACCTGGTTATTGATTTAAATATTAACAAATGAGATGACTGCATAGTCACAAAATCTGAGCTTCTTTGACACAAAAAGTCAGTTTATAATCCACACATCACAGTTTTAATTTAAGTGCGTTGATTAATATTACAAACTTTGTGAAATAAGATTATTGAAAAGGTGAAGATAAAAAACATCCAACCAAGCAGCAACTTTTAGGAATAAAAAAACGACACAAAATAAAATCTGCCAAAAAACTGCAGTTTCTCGAAATGGCCACTGGAGACAATGTTAAAATTCCCAACTCTACAGCAGAAAAACATGTCTACAGCCCGGTTTGATAAATCCGGTCGTTAAGTCTGACGTCACTAGCCGTGTCTGGGCCTAAACTCCGCTGCAGGTCCATATATCAAACGATCACTATGGCATTACTGAGAGTTGAAAAACTGTCTAAAGTCTTTTATCTTTAATAAAATGATCAGCGTTCTGCTCTACCAGGTGTAACAATTGAGTTTAACATCCAGGCATCCATGAAAACGGAATTTATGACATTTAACGGAGTTAGAAGTTAGCAGGGAGTTAGCTCGCTAGCTTCTATCTAAATACAATATAGCATGTCCTGACTGCGGGGTTTTGGAAACAAATTCAAACGTACAGCTCTGTTATCAATTCCAGCATAAATGAAGACAGAAAACTAAACAGCAGTGACGTTTGTAGGGTTACTGAAGTTTGGCTAGCTGGTATATAATGATGTGCTACGTGACCGCTAGCGACACAGCTATGTTAGCATAATATAAACAAGCTAACTTTTTTTTCACTCGATAAAAGTTAACGTGAGTGTTCTCGGTGGTCAGGAACAAATGTAATCGCATGGCAGGATGCTGTAAAAGGACCAAACTTCAGCCAGGAGAACAACTGAGATAATCCATCCACAATACGAGGTTAGTCATTCATATACTGCTGCATGGGCTGGGCTGTAGTTACATCCTAAGGTTTTAAAAACTGAGCTTAAATAAATGATTAGCGGTAATAAAAGCCGAGGGAGGTCAACAGTGATCACTGACTGTTTTAGGAGCTTTTTGAGATTAAATAGAAGAAAATACAACACATTAAACATGTTAACAACACAAAAGCCATATTAAACGCAGACTACTTTAGGCCCGGAAGTAGGATTCGTCACGTCATCACTTAACGACCGGATAGTGTCAGTCTATACAGCTAGCTTACTTCTTCGTAACATCTCTGTGGGGTCTTTTTTTAATGAATAACCCCTTTAAAGTTTAAAGTTTAAAGCATTTTGGGTGGGACCACTTCAACTAGCACAGAAATGCTAACAGAGGTGACCGTGAAAGCTAGCTGTCTGCTAAACTTCATGTCAGCTAATTGAGGTCACTAAACCCACCCTCTCAATCCTGTTCGAGCTGTTGGTGCCTTTTGGAGCTTTTAAAATAACATTATTTTGAATAATAAGACTTTCTGTTGCACATCAAGAGTCTTTGAGTTATTGTGAAAAATTATTTTCTTTGGCTCAGGAGTCCAATCTAGTCGATGCGCTATAATGTTAAGGTGTTTATACAGAGGACATTTATTTGAACATGCAAGGAATTCTTAATCTGTCCTGTAATTATTTGTTGTGCTGAGCCAGATGTATGACTCACCTTGTCATACAGAGAGTCTCCGGACATCGACAGGTCTTTGAGTTGAGTGTTGAAATGTCGAATCTGATTCTCGTTAGCCACCACTCTCCACTCCAGAGACTTCTTGGTTGAATTGTCTCTTTCTCCTCCCGTTCCCGGTAATCCTCCCCCGGTACCTCCCCAGCGTCCTCCTCCCCCTGTACTTCCTCCTCCTCCTCCGGCTCCCCACGTCCCACCCCCATCCCCTCTGTTACCCCCCTCTTTTCCTTCTCCTGTTGATCCACCCCCTCCTGCTCCCCAACTTCCACCTCCATATCCCCCGTCACTTCTCCCTCCTCCTTCTCCTCCTCCTCCTTGTTCAGACGCTACACAGTCACACTTCTCCAGCCTCCAGTTCATTTGGGAGGTGGTGTTTTCTAGTTTCGACAGCCGCTTGTCATGATCACGTGTGCTGTTCTTGACCTGCTCCACGTCCAGCTCCACGTCTGCGATCCTGTAGGCCTGGTCATCAAACCGCTCCAGAAACACGGACCTCAGCTCGTCCAGTTCTCTGTGGAAGTAGTCTTTCACGTCGTTCTCCAGGTATGAGCAGCTCTCTTCGGTTTTCTGCATAGTGCTGTTGACCCGTCGCTCCAGATCCTTCAATCGGTTGTTCAGGCGTTCCTCTGTTATCATGGCATCCCTACCATGCCCGCCAGTTTCACCACCAACAGGTAACCCTTGTCCTGTGGACCCAGTGTTTTCGCTGCTACTGGTGCCACCTTGTCCGCTGAGCTCCCTGTCCAGGCGGTTCTGCAGAATATCAAAGTTCTCAGAGGCCGTGCTGATCTTGCGTTCAGCATCAGTTACGCGATCTTGGAGGTCACTGATGATGTCGCAACATCCCTGCGAACGCACTACGTCCCGCCGCAGCCCGTCCAGGCTCTGCCGATACTGGACGTCCATGGCGTTCATCTGCTTCTCCAGAGCTCGAATCCTCTCACGGTCCTGCTGCTGCTGTTTGCGCAGATCCTCCACACCGGCCTGAAAACATCCAGCAGTGAATTTAATCTTACTGAAAAACACCGGCTAGAAAGATTTTGGAATATCGGCTTATTAAAGTTGTCTGATACCTGGCAGGAGGAGCAGGACAGCGACACTCTCCTCTCCAGCTCGCTCAGGATCTCCTCCTTCAGTGAGTTCAGCCGTCCTTCACTTAACGATCCTCCAGACACACCTCCCTCCAACTCATTACCTTTCCCGTTCACCAGGTGGTTGTTGATGCTGACCAGGGTTTTATCGTGAGCCTGTTGAAGGTGATACAGTCTCTGATTAAAACACCAGCACAAACACAAACAGCATAACACATCTTTTCCTGTTTTAGCTTCTTTACTCAGTCCACATAACCTCCCAGTAAAGCTGAAAACCAGCTCACCTGTGTGCGGTTGTCCAGCTGGTCCAGTTTGGTCTGAATGCTGTGAATCGTCTCTTTAATCTCGGGCTGAGCGGCATCCGCAGGGTTTCTCCCTCCTGAGCTTCCTCCACCAAGTCCATTCCTGCCGCCCTCCTCCTGTAAGCGCTCATTCATGGTGCTCATGGTGGACTGAAGGTCCTGGAGATTTTTTGTAAGACTGCGGATCTTCTCCTCCAGCTGTCTCATCTTCTCGTTGTCTGCTCGTTAAGGAAAGAAATGAAGCAGCGGTTACAGAAACTCTTAATAAAATAAAAGAGTTTCTCTTTTATTTCCATTTTTATCATTCTTTAGAATAGACAGAATCCTGTCGCAGCACCAAGAGACACTTTCAGTCATAGTTTTTATTTCACACATTAAACAAACAGCTGCGGAGAATTTCTAGCAGTAGCTTCCTGACAGCAGTCAACACTGTCACACACAACCAGCTGCTTCTTTTACACAAATGCAAGCTTTGGTTTGGTTTCACACTTCTCACATCTCTTGGAAAAAGATGCTTCTGCATGAAGACATCATATCATAAGTCTTTTACTGACTAATTAGATGATGGTGTTTCACTGGCAAAGCTAGTGCCCCTGTTTGAAAAACAAAGGAGACGTGTGGTCAGCACTTTGTTACTGAGAACCGAGTTCCATTTTCTCCTTTTTGCGAGCAGCTTTTAGCCGTTTGGTTGAATAGTGATTGATTTACGAAGTGAACTGGCTCTCACCAGAAGAAGTGAGCAAAGGCTGCAGATTAGTTTTGATTGACTAATATCGGATGCTACTGTTTGCTGCAGTTTGCTGATGATTACTGAGATGACAGCAAAGAGAGAAAATAAAGAACGATTCAGTGGACGATTGAGTTCCTGCTTCAGCTCTGGTTTTTATTGAGTCCATCTGGGTCTGGTGTCGAATGTTAAGCCGTGTTAGATCCTAAGAACAGGGAGAATCTCACTGGGAATTCTCATAAAAGGAATCACCGCCGGTTTTTAAAGTGTCTACATTCAGTCCCATCTCATGGTGCAGCAGATGGACTGAGGATGTGCGTCTTTGTCTTCATGCACTCCAGCCACAGCTTTTCTTTAAACTGCCGAACTTCATGTGAATAAAAAAACAAAATGAAAATTCACTCACCCGCGTTTCCTCCAGACTGTCCAGATCCAGAACTGCCTCCCCCATAACTATGCCCTCCTCCACCTTGTCCACTGGTCGTCCCCCCTCCCTGTCCGGGCTGAGGTCTGGTGGTGGATATCTGAGTCCCTCCTCCACCAACTGGACCAATGTTGCAGTCTGCTCCACTGTAACCATGGCAACACTTCCAGTCCATCTCTGTCACCATTTTGTAGGCGACTTTGTAGCGCGGCCTCATGTAGGTCCGATAACTGCAGAGAACCAGGACGAGCACAAACTGATGACTCTGATTCACACACTATATGTGTGTGTGTGATTGTGTGAGTGTGTGTGAGGGTGTGTACTCACACCACCACCCGGCTGCACTGTCCACTCCCCCAGCTGCAGGGATGATAATCAGGCTTCACGTAGGTTTCAACTCCATCCTCAACCACACAACTCACCGTCTTTGTGACCACAAACGCACACCAGTTCCTGTTAGACGCACAAATATAACAGTAGAATCACAAAATGAGACAATCCCAACTTACACACAGAATACAAAACTCAGGAGTGAGAAGACAAAAGTCAGTGACATGCAGTAGTGGATGTAACATGAGTAGAGATGGAGAAAAGCTCAGTGAATCATGATAAGTCCCTCAGCAGCCTGAGCCTATAGCAGGATAAGGGAGGGTTCAGTATCACCCGATCCAGCCCCGACTATAAGCTTTATCAAAAAGATCTTAAAGCGGAGATGTCTGTCTCCTGAACCCAAACTGGGAGCTGGTCCCACAGGAGAGGAGCCTGATCTCTGTTTTACTTCTGGAAACTCTAGAAACCAAAACGAAGCTCGCACTCTGAGAGTGAAGTGCTGTGACATCCTTAAGACCTCACAGCACATAACACAGTGTTACACTTTCATACATAAATGCTATGTTTAACAGTAAACCCACAAGCAGAATCTTAATAGAGCTTTGTAAAGGAGGTACTACACGTAATATTTACCCATGATTTGGGCAACCGTTAATGAAGCAAAATCTTACAGCCAACATGAGCGATGCAACATCAAAAGCATAAAAATAACATGCACTCCCTTGAAATACCGTTATCATAAAATAAAATAAAGGGAAACGTTCCTAAATGTCATAGTTTAGAGAACTCAAGTCAGACATAGAACAAAAGGTGAGCCTTTAATTCAGACTGAACACAAAGTAACAAAGTCCAAAATTTGAAACCATCAAAAATCCCCAAACCAACAACAGCAGATATGCTGACGAGCAGAAGAAAGGACTGTGTAAAAGCAGAGGGCTGATTCGGCGACTGGAGACCGGAGGCACAGCTCAACACAGAAAAATCAGGCAGAGCAAGGAAGTAAAACCAACACAGGAAACAGACGATAACTAACCTTTAAAGTTAAACTGGGATCCAAAAGTCACACACTATACATGGAAATGAGAAGATTCACATGAAACATGAAAACAGAGACAAGAGAACGCTGGAGGACGAAGACACAGAAAGATAAGACAACGAGAGAGGAACAGATAGGGAAGACTGAAGACACAAACCAGAAGCTGGTAGCCAAATGCCACAGAAACTCAAATAACACAACAAGAACTAAAGCTCAAAATTATTAGAATGATAATGAAACAAAACAGGACTCGCAAACTCTATAAGACATTAATTAAAAACTACAATTTCATGCTGGAGGGTTTGTGAATCCAAACAGAAACCAAAACCACCGCGACAGTAATGTGACGATCAGATAATCAGTTTTTGGCTTCTTTAAGTTAAACTTAAAATGTTAGTTTGAGTAATACAGTGGGGCAAAAAAGTATTTAGTCAGCCACCGATTGTGCAAGTTCCCCCACCTAAAATGATGACAGAGGTCAGTAATTTGCACCAGAGGTACACTTCAACTGTGAGAGACAGAATGTGAAAAAAAAAATCCATGAATCCACATGGTAGGATTTGTAAAGAATTTATTCGTAAATCAGGGTGGAAAATAAGTATTTGGTCAATAACAAAAATACAACTCAATACTTTGTAACATAACCTTTGTTGGCAATAACAGAGGTCAAACGTTTACTATAGGTCTTTACCAGGTTTGCACACACAGTAGCTGGTATTTTGGCCCATTCCTCCATGCAGATCTTCTCGAGAGCAGTGATGTTTTGGGGCTGTCGCCGAGCAACACGGACTTTCAACTCCCGCCACAGATTTTCTATGGGGTTGAGGTCTGGAGACTGGCTAGGCCACTCCAGGACTTTCAAATGCTTCTTACGGAGCCACTCCTTTGTTGCCCGGGCGGTGTGTTTTGGATCATTGTCATGTTGGAAGACCCAGCCTCGTTTCATCTTCAAAGTTCTCACTGATGGAAGGAGGTTTTGGCTCAAAATCTCACGATACATGGCCCCATTCATTCTGTCCTTAACACGGATCAGTCGTCCTGTCCCCTTGGCAGAAAAACAGCCCCATAGCATGATGTTTCCACCCCCATGCTTCACAGTAGGTATGGTGTTCTTGGGATGCAACTCAGTATTCTTCTTCCTCCAAACACGACGAGTTGAGTTTATACCAAAAAGTTCTACTTTGGTTTCATCTGACCACATGACATTCTCCCAATCCTCTGCTGTATCATCCATGTGCTCTCTGGCAAACTTCAGACGGGCCTGGACATGCACTGGCTTCAGCAGCGGAACACGTCTGGCACTGCGGGATTTGATTCCCTGCCGTTGTAGTGTGTTACTGATGGTGACCTTTGTTACTTTGGTCCCAGCTCTCTGCAGGTCATTCACCAGGTCCCCCCGTGTGGTTCTGGGATCTTTGCTCACCGTTCTCATGATCACTTTGACCCCACGGGATGAGATCTTGCGTGGAGCCCCAGATCGAGGGAGATTATCAGTGGTCTTGTATGTCTTCCATTTTCTGATGATTGCTCCCACAGTTGATTTTTTCACACCAAGCTGCTTGCCTATTGTAGATTCACTCTTCCCAGTCTGGTGCAGGTCTACAATACTTTTCCTGGTGTCCTTCGAAAGCTCTTTGGTCTTGGCCATGGCGGAGTTTGGAGTCTGACTGTTTGAGGCTGTGGACAGGTGTCTTTTATACAGATGATGAGTTCAAACAGGTGCCATTCATACAGGTAACGAGTGGGGGACAGAAAAGCTTCTTACAGAAGACGTTACAGGTCTGTGAGAGCCAGAGATTTTCCTTGTTTGAGGTGACCAAATACTTATTTTCCACCCTGATTTACGTATAAATTCTTTACAAATCCTACCATGTGGATTCATGGATTTTTTTTCACATTTTGTCTCTCACAGTTGAAGTGTACCTCTGGTGCAAATTACTGACCTCTGTCATCATTTTAAGTGGGGGAACTTGCACAATCGGTGGCTGACTAAATACTTTTTTGCCCCACTGTATTTTATATCCAAGCATATGATAAAAGAATAGTTTCTCTTGAAGCTGTGTACACTTGCCACTCACACACACACACACACACACACACACACACTGGTTTATATCGAGCAGGTCTCTGTAACCTCACGTCTTTACAAGTGTGTCTTTAAAACTGAGACATGTTTCAGGGGGCAGAGTGGGTTGCCCACTAATCACAGGGTTGGCAGTTTAAACCCAATCTAGCCCAACCACATGCATGGCAGCTCCGCCACCATGACTATGGGAGCAAATGGGTGAAAGAGAAAAACCTTGAAAAACTGTTAACTTCACACTGATGGCGTATGTAAACGGACAACATTTAAAAAGTGCAAACATAATGAACCATAAAAGGAAAACTTTCCAATCACTTTCCTGTGGTAACTTCATTCATACTTCAAATATACCCTGTGACCTCTTACTGTTTGAGCTACAGAGGAGTTTTTGATATATTACGTTGCCTTATTCGACTATACTTTGATGTTAATGTTCTCATTGCACCGCTGAGGGTGGATTACTCTTTATGTTTCTGAAGGAACCTTTTTTAAAAGTTTTTTTTCACTTGGTCAGCTGCAGCATAGAGGCTTAACCACAAACATCTGTTTAAGGTCGAGCGAGGTCAGCACTGAGCATGTGCAGATGTTTCTTGATGGTTGTGGTGCAGCACGGTAGCAGACTATTCTAAAACAAACTATCTTTAAACCTGCACACTGAGTAACCTGTGAAGCGTCTCGTTTTTTTCCAGCACGGCTGACTTCCCACCGTTTAAGGACTTTTATTTTGAAAATACAGCTTTCTCCCATAGATCCATTTATTTTGAAGGCTACGGTTGACTCTGCGGTCTGCATTCTTGGCCATCTCGGCTGATTGAAAACATGTGAAGCGAAGCTGAAAAACCATCAAATGAAAATGTGAGTGCTGCCGCTCAAACACCTGCAGACCCTCTGAAGAATATAAACACGTTGGATCGCTTTCTGTCTGTTTCTGTTCCCATGCGGGTTATAAGTCAAACATCCTGCCCGGCATCTGACAGCTTCAGTCATCGAATCCAGTGACACGCTCATTGTTCACATGGCATTGTGGGTAAAATCTCATGACAAGTTAAGCGCGTGGTGCTGATGTCATTAGCGTGTGGTGGCGATGAGTTTCCATCCGTCTCGTTCATGTCGGATCAGCAGCAGAAAGACTCGCTGTGTTGTGTGTTTGCGTGTAATTAGGTTGAATTGTTGTCTCTGGAATCCAGAACGATGAGCAGAAACAATCATCTCATGAACCATAATCATGCTGTTTCACTGCTGAGGTTGCATTCGTTGAAATATTTGGAGGACATAAGGAGGGGGCTCAATATACACCAAATATATAAAAAAGTAACGCAAAGTTTACTGTTTACAAAGTTTCAGTTTAATGTGTAATTTAAATATTCTATCATTCATTCAGTGTAACTACGAGAAAGAAATGACCTCCACCTTCACCATACGAGGTGCAATGAAAGAGCCGAATGACTCCACCCGCGAGAGCAGAAACCTAAACAGATCCTTCGAGGTCGCCTCTTTGAGCACCTCCTTTGTGCTGCTGTTTTTGGATTGCTCACTTGCACATACTTGCAGCTTTGTGGTTTTGCTACGGACCCAAACTTGCACAGTTTTGGTTTTGCTTTGATTTCTCTTTTGATGACAGTTGTTGAAAAGCCCCACAATGTGGTTCCGGGCTTCTTTGTTATTCTTGCCTTGAGATTTGGACACAGATGGTGACAGTGTCATCGCAGCAAGACTTTCCACTGTATTGTTCTTACTAAGTGTTGAAGTCTGTATTTCCATCTCCATCGCATTTCTGAGCTAAAAAGCTATCCTGGAGCTGAGTGTAGGTAAAATCAGGCATTTTTCCCTGACGCTATCTCACATTACAGGTTAAACATATCAATCCATTTCAATAAATCCTATCTAGTTCCTTCAACTTATCTCTCCTTCGTGGAATAATATTGCAAAGACCTCCAAATTTTCAAACAATGAAGTTGAAGGTGTTCAACTTCAACTTCATCCAACAAATTATTCCAATAAGATGCTTCTCCCACTGAAAACGCTACGTCCAGATGAACAGAATCAACCTTTGGGAGTACAAAGAGATTCATTCATTTTAACCAGATCTCCAATACCACTGCCACTTTAGGCCTGCCACCTGTGCAGTTTCCTATTTTGTCTTTTGAGGCCAAACTGCACACCATATTGAAATATGCCAGGTGTTGGTGAGGAAAAAAACTATTTTGTGCTGTGAAATTTTGTTACCTTTGGAATTTTTCATAGACAACTAAAGAAACAGGCTGTGACAGGCTGCTAGCTGTTTGTTGTCAGTTCATCAATTGAGTTAGAAGCCCCTTTTTAAAGTGGCTTAACTAACAAACAAACAAAACAAAAAGTTCACTGAAAACGGTAACGTACAAGGACAGGACTGTAAATGAGCGAAAAGGCAGCCAGTGCCCAAAGAAAAACTTTGAAAGGTGTCAGGAAAGGCAGGAAAGGAATTGCTAAAGAAACTAAATATAAAGGACTTTTGCAGAAACCTACTGAGGGGAAGCTAACTCATATCAGCTCAGCTATTATGTTACAGCAGTGCAAACTGTGTCGCTCTGCCCAATGAATTTACATGCTTCAGTTGGTGATTGTGTATAAATGCATATTCATGCTTGACCTTAATCTGATGCTAAGTCTTCAAGTCTTCATTCCTGGAATTGCAGCTATAGAAGATAAGATTTTAAGCACTGATTAGGTGACAAAAAGTTAGTTATCTTCACGTCTTATTGAGCAGGATGTGAGACAGTATCAGACCTGTGTGACAACAATGTGAAGCTTTGAAAGTTTCAATGTATGCAGGCTAATGCCTTTCTTATGCTAGAAAGCGGAGCGCTGATTGAAGTCGACGGCATCCGGTTGATTCATGTTGTATGTGAGCGTGCACAGAGCTGGAGAGTTAACAGATAGCGCTCTCACAGATGGTGGTTATCTGAGTGCCGTTTTAGGATTTGTTGAGCCAGCCAAGTTTGGCTATGTCAAACTTTCCTTAAGAACCAGTCTCAACACACAAAAGCACCAAACTTACAGACAAGTCCTCGGTAGATGAACATATTGCTAAAACAAAAAAACGTTCAGCTCTCTGAACCCTGGCCAGCAAAAATGGGCTGTTATGTAATTCTAAAAATATGTGTTTATTTTCTTATTTACACTTCTGTATTTCTACAACATTATTAATTAGTGTATGGGAACACAACAGATGGTGCATGTCTATCTGATTCACTGTTAAAGAATTCTGGCGAGAATAAATAAATAAACCACATCAGTAAGAAAGACAGTCATCTTCTTAAATGTCAAATCTGAGACACTGTTTAACATTGTGGTTTACAATAACAAGATCCTGATGGTGGCTATTATTGCAGTGAGATTCTATCAGCAGATATAAGTTCACAGAGGGCATTTAAATAAATGTTACACAGCAGAAGTCTGTATGAATGCGTTTTACTGAAAGTTTGAGTTGCAAACATACTCATATATCAATCTTAAATTGGACGAACGGGAATTCGAGTCACTTGGGGAATGATAAAACACAGCTTCCCTTGTTTGGACATTTTCAAGTTGAAATTAAAAAACATTGTACATACAGACAAAAACACCAGACAAACTGTTAACCCCCCACCCACAATAAAACAACATGTAATGTTAAAGGCATGAGTGACGCCAGCACACAAACCCAACCCAAACTAAATATTTCCTGCACGTCTACAGTCGACTCAGAGATCCGACTGTATTTAAATATTGCAAAGATGAATAAAGCTTCAGATTTCTCACTGCACAGAATATTCCCATCTTTACAAGAAGACGTAAAGCCGAAGAAGAGACAAAGGCTCCTTTCACCAACTGACAGCCAATCAGAGAGCGTCACAGTAACAGTGACCTAAAGTTAAAGCGGGGCTGCTGACATGTTTTCAGTCAGTGTGAGCATGACTCCTGACAGTGAGTTTATACTATCAGCAATGATCAGAATCAAAACAGCAAGTGACCTTTGACCTACAGCAGGCTGAAAGCAGGACAGAGTTAAGTGGAGGCTGATAAAGAAAACGCTGCCCCTGACAGAGTTTCTCTTAAAACAGAAACAACATCTTCTAAAAACACAACGGGCCTGACTTGGCTGATTTATGGTTACATTGAAAATGAATAAATATAAGAAAAATATAAGATAAGCAGGAAACATGAGCCTCACATCCATTCCTCTGATCAGTTAATAGCTCCATCCATCCATCCATACATACATCCATCCATCCATACATCCATACATCCATACATCCATACATACATACATCCATCCATCCATCCATCCATACATACATCCATCCATCCATACATCCATCCTTCCCTCCATCCATCCATCCTCCATCCTCCATCCATCCTTCCCTCCATCCATCCATACATCCTTCCCTCCATCCATCCTTCCCTCCATCCATCCATCCATCCATCCATCCTTCTCTCCATCCATCCATACATCCATATACATTCCATACATCCCTCCATCAATCCATCCATTGATCCATCCATTCATCCATCCATCCATCCATACATACATCCCTCCATCGCCATCCATCCATCCATCCTTCCTTCCTTCCTTCCCTCCATCCATCCATCCATCCATCCATACATACATACATAAATACATTCATCCATCCATCCATCCATCCATCCATCCTTCCCTCCATCCATCCATCCATCCATCCATCCATCCATACATACATACATACATACATACATCCCTCCATCCATCATCCATCCTTCCTTCCTTCCCTCCATCCATCCATCCATCCATACATCCATACATCCATACATCCATCCATACATCCATACATCCATACATAAATACATTCATCCATCCATCCATCCATCCTTCCCTCCATCCATCCATCCATCCATCCATCCATCCATCCATACATACATACATACGTACATACATTTTCTTAATCACTTTATCCAATTCACCGTTGCAGGGGTTGGAGTCTACCCCACTGGGTAAAAGGTGGTGTACACCCCGGACAGATCGGCAGTGTTAAATGGCAGCACCAACGGAATCTTGTCCGAACATTTCTACAGATAGATTTTCATGTTTTTCATCACGTTTTATCTCCACACTGCCGAAAAAAACAACTGCAGCCTCCACAGCTAACTTTGAACCACAGAGTCCACAGAGAAAAGCAGACACACACACACACACACACACACACAGAATGATGTCACATTCTACGGAAATGAGTAATTCGGGTGTTTTTTCGCTCCGTTTTTCCAGTTTTTTGCTGATGACATCAGAGCTGTTGCTGCCAAAAGGAGGGGGCTGAATGTGTGCACGTGTGTCTGTGTGTTGCAATTTGTGCAAATGTTAAAGGCTTTACAGCTGGACCTTTGCCTTATTTTAGCTTTAGCCCAGGGAGTTTTTCTTTAAACTTGTGAAAGACCTCAGTCTTCATTGTCCCAGAGGATGACACAGAATGAGAAAGTGTGGGGAAAGTTTACAGAGGAGTCCCTAGTTTTTCAATGTGAATGTGTGAATGTTTCCTCTGGAAACTCATATTTGTCCTGCCATGGAAAAACTTGCCAGAATACATGCCCTAAAAGGGAATTTGGTTACTGCCTATGACAATGGTCAAGATGAGTGGTTGCAGCTGGATGTACGCTTCTGACAGGCTCTGTGTGATCACAAATGATTGTGTGTGATCAATTTAAACGTGCAGTCACATGTGTTAATCAACAACAGCAGTATGCTGCCTCTGCCAAGGCTGAAAATCCCCTCCACGCCACACATGAGCTGATTTCTTGGATCCAGATATTATTTTAAGAACATCAAGATGATGTCCCTGTTTTTTCTTATTTCAATGTGACATTTATTTATGAAGATATTACAAAAAATGACCACTTTTACTAATCCATGCATGACTTTTGAATAATCTGGATAACAGGCAAACCAATTACATCATTGCCATGTTGAAGGTAATCATAAATCATTATAGCATATGTCCATTTACTATGTGAGAAATCAGGGGGTGTAAATCAGACTGCTTGGTTGAAATAAATACAACAGCCAATCATCAATCAATACCATGGTTCATCTCAACGATCCCCAGTAAGATCTCCATTAAGACTTCAGTTACAGTAATTAGAAATTCAGATGAGACTCGGTGTGATAAACACATGCTCACAATATTAACGGCCAAACTGTGGCTCTGATTGGTTCATCGTGAATCTAAGGTGATCCAGACATATTTGCTCCAACTGTTAGGCGAGTCAGCAGAAGGTAAATCCCCGCAGTATGAGGAAGAAGTGGTAGTCGTGGGTTTTAGCACTTCTGGTTAATCTCATCTGATCTGATACCAAGTAAATACAGGCCCAGTACTGCCAATACCAATACTTTCAGCTTTTAAAGGCATCAATCTAAGATTAATTTTTGTGTATTTTGAAACAGGGTTTTATTTTAAAGCTGGCAGGTAAATGTGCCCGTCTTTAAAGCACTGGGTCACCTTCTGTTGTTAAATGTGCTGGTAGGCTTTTAAATAAATAAATAAAACTTAAAAAAGCCAAGAATGTGACACTCAACACTATCAGTCAACACTTTTATTTTTCACAGTGCATGTTTGAGGTATATTTCTTCATCTTAAAAAAAAATTATTTAACACAATTCGGCGATTTACATGCATAGAAACAAAGCATTGATCCTATCGCGCTAGCATCGATATCAATACCTGCGTTGGGTTCGATACTTTCGATATTTGGATCGATCCACCCATCGATTTAGTGGATTATCGGTGCAACAGTTTGGCTCTGTTAGTTTATAAATGACTTTTTAATGAGCTATTTTGGTTAAAGGGTGTACATATGTCTTTAAATCATAGCACTCTTTTCAAAACTAGTAGAAGGATTTAATACAGTGCAAAAGTGGGGTTATGGAAGTGTGGTTAGTTGCTGTTAATTACCACGAAGAGCTAAACTACCAAGGATAAGGACGGATTATGGCTTAGTGCACATATAAATTAGAGTGCAGCTGAAACATTCCTGTCAGGGCTGGATATTACAAGCACATTTCAGAAATAGTTGGGACGCTGAGCAGTTTCCAACAGCTTTTCACGGGCTGCAAAAGTTGTGCGGCGCTAAAAACAAATATGTGCTAGAACATCTCAAAGTTAATAAGGTCAACTAGTAACATGACTGTGCATACAAAAGAGCATCTCAGAGAGGCTGAATCTGTCAGAAACAAAGATCAGCAACTGAGCAACAGCTGTGAATGTTTGGGGATCGCGGTATTGGTGACGTTCACATGTGTGAAGGCCCTGTTTATGCTGAACAATATATAGCATGAAGAGCAACATGGTTCAGAGAAGGGCTTTCTTATTTCAGCAAGAGGATGGAAAACTATTCCACAAGTTTTCCAACAGCATGGTTTTGTAATAAAATAATCTGGGTGCTAAATTGGCCCTCCTGCAGTCCAGACCCGTCACCCATTGAAAACAGATGGAGCATTATAAAATGAAAAGTACGACAAAGGAGGTCCTGTTGAACAACTGAAATCCCAGCAAGAATGGGAAAACATCTGGCTTCTAAAACAGCAGTTGGCCTCTCAGCTCCCAAAAGCATGCAGTGTTGTTGTTTTTTTTTAGAGAAGAGATGATGCAACACGCCGTTAAACGTGCTTCTGTCACAGCTTCTTTGGAAAAGTGTTGCATTAAATATACAAATGAGCATGCATCATTCAAAAACACAACGACACTACACGTGCTGTCTTTGTGCGACATATGGTTACCAAACACATACTTCCATTGGGTAAAAAAAGCTTCTTGTTACTTTCATTTCTTGTGATTTTTGACTGTTTGCTTGGAATTTAACTGAACTTAGGACTAAAGCGCAGACGGGATTTTTCTAAAGCTTCAAGCTTTTGGAAAAAGCCGATAACAACAGTCAGACAGCCACAGGGAACACGGAGCACAGGAAGCTGATGGAGGACTAGAGAAGATAAGGAGATGATCCGACTAAGGGAGATGCAAGGCTGTCAAACACAGGTGACACAGCAAACAATCACAAAGAAGAGGAAAGGAAAGCAGGAAGTAAAACAAAAAAAGACACATGAGGAAAACTGATTCTCAGAGCAATACAAACAGTGAGAAAGGCTGAAGAACAACTGAGGGCGATGACGGAGACCCGGAAACACTGAACACACAAGAAGAAAACACAACAAAGACAACGAGAAACTGACAGAAACCGCACAAACCAGAACCCTGCAGTGGTTTCATGTGCCGCTCATGTTTATTCGTGACCACATCACTACACTCCCACACCTTCAGTGGTAAAAATCTGAATAAACGTCTGCATCTGTCATTTAAGTATTTAATAAATAAACAGTGACTGTGCGGCTTCTAATGAGAGCACTGATCTCAGCACTGATAGAAAACCTGAAACACTTTATAGCCACTGATCAGTTTAGTTTACTACCACAAAAACCCACTGATGTTCCATTCATGTGCTCATTTTATCCTCAACTGAAACACACTTGATTTATGAGCTCCACATGCTGACTCGCTGATCACATCTCTGGTACTGATTAATGAAGATTGAGTTATCGGCACTGATAATAGATTACAGCAGTCAGGATTACAGTAATCTGGCAGCCAGAGCTGATGTCACTAGGATGGTTTTTATGAAGCACAACGCTAAACACAAAGTCTTCAGTGTACAGAGTTTAGCTTGAATCTCTGAGCTCGAATCTTGCAGACAGGATGTCCGGACGTCTGTCTCCGAGCTGCTCAGATCAGTCTCAGCTGTTTCCCCTCTTTTTTAAAATTTTTTTAGATTCCCAATGCTCCGTGACACTGCTCGCTTTCTGGCTTTTCGTCGTCTATAAATCTGCTGAGTGAAACAAACAGAGATGTATGAATCTACACGTCTCTGCAAAGATGCACGCACAAGTAAAAACAAAAGTAAAACTTGGTATAAAGAAGGACGGGGAGGGGAACGAGGGGAAACTGGAGCTGATGTCGTGTTATCTCTGCATCTGCAGGTCAGTGAATGCTGCTCGTGTCAGGACAGACGCCACCTCTGACCTTTTTATTCCTGCCTCAGAGTGGGTTGGTTTAATTTCTGCCCCCGTGCGTCTCAGCTCTACAGGCCGGACAGAAAAAAGCTGATTTATCAGCTTTACAAACTCCACAGGAGAGATTCAGAGTTTGCGCTTCACGTTGGTGTTTTTTTAGCAGCCGACATCAAACTGAGGGTTTAACTGCCTGTTTCGCTGGGCAGAATGCTTTTTACTGTGCTCTATTGTGTGTTTATTGCACTTTTATGTGGTGTATTGTGTGTTTAGTTTTATAGTGTTTCAGCTTACAGGACTGACCCCAGTAAAAAGTTCACCAAATCGGAGCTTCATACTCAACACTGCTTTCACCTCGCTGAGCGGATCCTGTGATTCCCGTGGAAGAAAACGACTTTAAGAAGAAGAGGAAGAAGCTAACACGTGAGCTTTCAGGCAGCCGTGACATCTGAGTCAGGATCGCTCCAGATGGAAACTTATTTATCCTTTTTCCATTAGTCCTGGAGACACTTGTGTGAGCTGCTAACACTCACGGCCAATGAAACCATGCTGACAGTTAAATAAACAGTTCACCTGGAAGACGAAAAACATTTGAAAACAGGAATCCTGCAGCTCGAGGCAGATTAGATTTAAGACCTCTTTAACACCCCTCAGAATTAAATTTAAGACCAGCTCTCCTGCAAGTAAGATTTAGGAATGAGAAAGTGACATCATCCCACAGATATGTTTGTTTTTCTACGATTTCGTCAAAGCTCTTAGCATCCACAATAAGCTGATGGGATCCCAGACTTTGGCTTAAATATTAAAAAACATGGTTTTATATCAAAAAACAAACTATAAATGTTGTTGCTTCTCCCATTGTGATCTGTGTCATTAATGCAAGGCACGTTCTGATAATTATAGCTATTACAAATCATTTAGAGATCTTAATTTCACTGATAAAAAAAAATACTCATAGAATTCAACTGTTCCCACATCTTCAAATGTTGATTTAAGACATTTTGGAAAAAATGAAGGCGTCTTTTTTTAGATGAATGAATTCACTCAGCTTTATGACTATTTAAGAATCCACGGGAAACATGCCCAGCCGCTCAGTTCATAACTAAAGTGAAAAGGATTGAGCAGAAAGACTTCTTCACCCTTCTCCTGCTTCATTAGTTGTTTTTCCATCTAAAATTTTCTCCCTCAAGAAGTTTTTTTTTTTCAGGGAGCTGAAAGTTTCCTTCAGAGTATTGTTTGTCTGCATTTCCACTCCACTGAAGACAAAAGATCTGGCAGAATGAGTCCAGTGACGTAGCGAGAGCTGCTTTTAAACACCAGGCTTTATAAGAACGTAGTTAGCAGGCTACATCTCAGCTGTCTCTCGTTGTTGTTGTGCGACTGCTTTGGTTACAAAAGCTAACAGTGTGGCACCTTTTAAAAATAATACAGCTTTAAAACAATAAAACATCTGATTTCTTTTTTTAAGCCCACTCAGCCACAAATGTTTGCCTCGATCTCTCTTCCACTTTCCTTGGTTAGTAACACTATCCCCACCAATGACAAAATATTTCAGCAATTATTGTTTCACATCAAGCGCCGGTGTTAAAAATCGATCTTTCTACTCACTCTTTTGATCGATATTTATGTATATAAACAACACTCTGATGTGGAAAGTGTTACATGTGACATTTGTTGTGCTCACACTCTCCAACTTTAACTGATGAGCATCAAGATCCAACCCAAGAACCCACAACAAGTGGGTACGCCTTCCTCCACTGACCCTAAAATGAGTGGGGAAGTTACCATCATACAAAATGATACACATGAAAACCAGACAAGGGCCCCAGTGTCACACCCGCAGGTTATTTTCCACTAAAATTCATGCAAATGCTGTTGTGGATGTGGTTTGAGGTTCCAAGAGCTCCTGTGAAGAGGTGCAGTGGTATAAAAAAAACTCTTCTCCACACTAGAAGAGATTCACATTGACCAAAAACTATTGAAAGTCAATGTCACATGTCACAAACTGTTCTCAACTTCCAGGTGATTGAAGCCTCAGCCAATGAGAGCGCAGGACACCGTTAACTGACATCAGCTGCTGATTGACATAAAACCTGTCCGAGTCTGGAATGTCCATCAGCCATCACCTTTGTGTTGCTTTCAGTGTGAACGCAGCTGAAAGAAGCTCAGTTTAAAGTCCTGCCACACTTAAACCCAACATCATCTTCAGACACACTGACCACGAAGAGCCTCACACACACTCAGGGCACATACTCTGAACTATTTAAAGCACAGCTGTCAGCATGCATGTGCGTGAAGTGACAGTCAGCAGCTCTGAGAGGATGTGCCAGTTAAACCTCTCTGCCGGGAAGGTCACGAAAGGCCCGGCTGTATAAACCACACATAAAGTGTTATTTATAAAGGAAGAATGTGCAGTGCAAGTTCAGCCTGATATGGTGAAATCGAAATGAAAATGAGGCGAGACAGAATTTCGCCTAAAAAGTTTATTAATAGCTTTTATTTATGTGTTCTGTGCAGCTGTGTTAAATGGCCATGTGTAAGGATGGATGCTCTGGTGCTCTTTTGTGCCTTGTTTACCGTCCTTTCCTCGGAATTTACAGAGACGGTGTCCTCAGTAACTTCTTCCTTCAGTAGTTATTTTGTTCCCTTCGGTATTCCATACCTGATGCCGCCAAATAAAACACTTCCTTTTATCACTTTTTCGACAAGTGTGACAGTTTCTAATTATTGTGTTTTTGATTGACATGTCTGATAACATGCGGTACAAACATCCATCCATGAATGGAGATGAGAGTGGAAATGAAGCACAGTGACTGAGATCATCACAGAAGCACTATGACAACAATGTGTGTTAATGGCTTTTAAAGAAAAGTGTTTCCAGCCTTTGGGGCTGAAAGATGAAGACAAAGTGACAAAACACTGCAGTTCCTCTAATGACCACTTGGCTCCTAAAGCGAGTCGACCCATTGCCTTGGATTTAAAAAACAGACTTTACAACAGAAATAAACAGGATACAAAAAACATCTGTAGGCTGTAAAGCCATTTTCCCTGTTTGTGATAACTGTTTGGGGTTTTTTTTTTTAACAAGATGACACATTTGAACCATGTTAATGCTTAAAGTTGACATTATTATAACCCTGGAAGCTTTGAGTGTCAGGTGGATGGAGAGAAAGCAGGCCAGTGCTTCACCTCAGCTACTCAGAGCCAGTGAAAAAACTTTGTGACTGTTTTTGAAAACTTTTGGAGCATTTAAAATCCAATAATAAGACAGCCAATCACAGAAGATTGTGCTCCACCTCAAGAGAGTGAACTTCTAATATTTTTATGCTCCGTAGACTTAATTACCTGTATCTGTGCGATGTAGTTGCACCCATACTGTCTTTACGTATGCAGCTTGCTAGCTTTAGCTGATAACTCCACTCCACCCTAAATGTGGTCACTTCTGTGTCCAAAACACCAACACGGCGATCGTAAACCAGTGGGTGATGTCAGTTTGTTTGCACATCTCTGCCTTTGTGGATATACAGTGTTAGTAATGATGACGCTATAGAGTTTGATTTCCTCATGCATGTCAGTTTATATTCAAGTTAAACACTTTTTTCCAGGGGAAAACAGAAAACGGATGAAGGTGGACAGAAATCCAGAAACTGCTTTGAGCTTGTTTGTCATCTGAAGCAGTGACTGTAATGAAAGGACGGCAGGAAGAGACAGAATGAAGCTGTCTGTGCAAATTAAATGTTTTAAGTCCAAACATCTCAGATGTCTAAACCAAACATTTCACAGAGACGTGTCATAAACAGAAAATTAAGTTATCAGCTTACACTAAACTTCAGGTGCTCATTGACCTGAAATATCAAAAACAGGCTTAAATTCACCTTTAATTACAGCTGTTACTATAGAAACAATGTAAAAAGAGGTGCATGATGTCATCGGATCCTGACATCAGCAGAGGGGCTCACTCTTAAATATCAGACCTGCAGAACTGAACCAGGAATCAAACTAGCAACCTGTAAGCACTTCCTGTCAGAGTAAAACACACACACATAAAACTCTGTGGTGAGGTCATAACACCTTGACGTCACCACCTTATCCTTTCTTCATTTCCAACCTCATCATCATCACCATCACCATCCTTTCCGCGCACGTGTCATCTTACCTGTGCCTGCTGGCAGCGCGGGCTCCGTGCGCGTGTCCATTGGTGTACAGGTTGTAGGACTGTCGCAGCGGGAACGCGCCTTTGGCGTGTCCGCAGGTCCAAAGCACGAGCAGCAACAGTAGCGGGAGCGCGGCCATCCCTCCGATCAATACGCGATCAATACAGAGTATCGATACCTTATCGGAGTCTAATCAGCTTCCTCAGCTGGAAGGGAAGACTCCCATCTCCATGGAAACGCCACAAAAAAAGTTTCCTCAGAAGTCCGTCAGTCCCACCGACCCATGGTCCGGACCCGATCAGACCTGAAGACCTGAAGCCGAGTCCAATCCCCCCTGACCCGCTGCGGGTCCCGCTGCTCCCAGCCTTTAATCCGCCTTTAATGCCACTTTAATCCGGCTCGGCGCGGTCCCGGCTGGCCCATCAGAACTTTACTTGAGAAACAAAGAGAAGAAAACGTTGCGACAGACTGAACCGAGACCAGCTGCTCCTCCTCTTCATCACACCGCCCCACCGAACTGTCTCCGCCCCTGCCGGAGGAGAAACCAGACCCGCACCCACACCTGAACCAGGACTGGGATCAGTGATGAAAACGTGAAACCGCACGGAGCCACAGAGAGGCTTTAAAGGACCAGACTGCGCTTTTTAAACTTCTCTGCCCCGTTTTTCCTTTCTTTGTATGTGTGTGTGTGAGAGAGAGACTGTGTGTGTGTGTGTGTGTGTGTTTTAAGCACTCTCTCTCTCACAGACACACAGACACACACACACAGACACACACACACACACACACACACACATATAAAGTTAATGTAAATCAGCTGAATCTGATTCTTTCTTTCCGGATTTTGTTGCCAGTTTAATGAGTTATCATTCCGAACACTTGTTTGCTTGTTTGAATGTTATTTTGATCTGCACTGGATCCTTTGAAGCTCTTAAAGAACATCTAAGAGTTTAATCTCAGCTGACAGTCAAGTCACTGCAGTTTGTCTCAGCTGGTTTCGGATTAGTGAGACTTCCTGAAGGCGTCACAGTCACTACAGAATGTAAAAAGTCTGTTTTTACTTGGTAAATGTAAAGTGCAGTTAGCTGGTAATGAGGCGACTTGTGGATGTGGGGCCACTTTTTGAGGTGTGGTTCACTGGCTGATGCTTTATTCTGACAGGTTTTTGGTCACATTTCAGTGGATAAAGTCAGTGATTCCTAAGTTTCTGCAGGGGAGCCTTCAGAGTAATCACAGCTGTTCTTCACATCTGTAAAGTTCAACAATCCAAAGTGTCCGAATACTTCTTATTTTAGGATTAAGTTCATGTGTTCTCATTCAGGTTTATTTATTTTAGGAGCAAATTAGTGTTCCGAGTAAATGTTTGATTTTCTGGATTGGATACCGAGCCTTACGATGGTCCTCGTGCACACCTGCATATGTGTCTGTGATTCATTCATTTATGTGATGAGGCAGAGGAACAGAAACGTGTTTTAAAATGTTAAAAAGTTGCATCCTGTAACGTGACGCCGAAGACGTTAATGAGCGTTTGATGACACTCGGAGCAGAAAACATCCTGCAGACTTCCTGAGGTTAAAGGATGTTTTACATCTGCTCTCCTCAAAATAGACAAACATGCCACTAACTTTCACTACGCGATAACCCTTTATATCAGTGTTGTTTGGACCATTGTTGTACTGTTTTTCCACACATCCTGCCCTTCAGTAGACCCCAGTGTGGTCATCTAACGTCTTATAATTTTGTCATTTATCATAAGGTTTGTTTGGTTTTTTAAATTTTAGTTGAGTTTAGTTTCCTTTGTTTGCAGAATGGCTTTACTCCTTACACTTGTTGTTTACACGTGTTTCGTTCCTGTAGGAGTTTTTCTCTTTTTCTTCTTATTTTTATTATATGGGGGTATTTTTCAGGGAAAGGGGTTTCAGAAGTGGTATTACAACACAGTCACAGCAGTTTGCGCAGGCAGCTGACTCACAGTCATGTCGACATTCAGAGTAAACATGTGTACCACAGCTGTCTCATGCTGGTTCTGTTGACAAATGAACATGGACTAAACCAAAAACCATTTCCTTTTTTTTAAGCATTTTTCTTTTATTAGAGTTTAGTTGGTTTGCAAGCACACTATATGAATTTACATTACAATGCACCAGCTACACATGGGCCCGTCCTTCAAGCGTACTTCAGTTGTCCGTGTTCGTAACCAAGTATAATCCAGACTTGAGCGTGGCGTCTGTGAAGTCATCGCTTGTTTATGTGTCGCGTGCCAGCTGTGACATCACTTCGTCAACATTTGTCCTGGTCCTTGAGATGGACCAACCTCGCTGCTGCGCTGGTACATGTGTAGAAGATGTCAAAACAGGAAGCAAAGCTATCTCACAGCTTTTTTTCCAGAAAGTCTTTAGAAACTTTTGCAGCATCTCTGTATAATCTGACAAACTCCGAGCTTCCTGTAGAAATGTTTATATAAATAACAGCAAAGCAAAGATGATCATACAGCATGAAGGTGACAAGGGTCAGCATATATACCAGGTGTTACACTGCACTCTCCTTGCTAATGGTTTATGATTAACAAGTTATTAGATGAACACATCTTCTCTGAGCATCCTTTCTGGCTCCAACAATGAACATAATTTACAAAATAAACTTCCTGTTTCATTCCAGACGACCTGAAACTGGTGATCGAGCTCATGAGCTCATGAGAACAAAGTTTGCACGGGTAAAGCAGCAGAGACAACAAAGAAAAGTCTCTACAAAAGCAACTTTATTTCAAACAGGAGCTTGACTTCTGTGACCTGCCAGATCCCCCAGTGAGCTGATTTTACATGAAGTGAGCTGAAAATCATTTTCCTCAGTTCATCTAAAATAAATCTCCCCAAATAGAGTGACTGTACGCTGACATCGAGTTTGGTAAAGACACACAGGCTGAGAACAAGACTGCGTTTATTCAAGTATAACCACCATTAGTTTCATTTTTTTTTCATAGCCACAGAGTTTTGAATTTCTTAAACAATCACTAAAAGCTTGAATCTTACAGCATGTTAAGTCAACACTGATGCATGGCCTTGTCAACATTTTGGTTTTGCTGGGTATTTAAGAGTTGGGCAGAACAATGTAAAAACAAAGTAAGATACTGAGCTCTGCAGAGATCCTTTTCTGTGTCTTTTTTCCTCATTCAGCCTGCTCAGATCTACTCTTCATCAGCGATGAGTGCATCTGAGAAACTGAGGGCACCCACATTCTCAAAGTAACGACTGCTCCCTCACACAGCAGCCACACCCAAAATTATAACCTGCTTTACTGTCTGCATTATTCTAAATGAGGCCCTCATTGGCTAAGTAAGCATCACGCTGTACTAAAAATGACATAAAACTATTGTTTGAATCGATTAACTCATTAGGGAAATGTTTACTGCAGGCACAGGGGGGTGGGAGCTGTAGGTTGTTTTTCTCATAGACATACATATACAGCCCAAGGTCGTGTTTTTGCAATGAGAGAAGTTGCCCCCTGCTGGCCATTAAAAAGAATGCACGTTTGAGGCACTTTGCAGTTGTTATCTTTAGTCCACAGTCTGAGGTCATGCAGTAAATATCAAAGACACAAAGACATAACATCACCACACTGACATCTTTAGAGACTCACGTGAAGTGTCAAAAACAATGATCATCAAACAGAAACGATGACAACAGATGCAGCAGACCTGTTCTTTCTGCAGGAGCCTACAGTACCCATGATGCACCAGCGATAGTCGGCTGTTAGACTGGGGTGTGTGCTGGTGGTAGCTAATGTAGCCCGAAGCAGAGTTTGTAAGCTCCCTGCTTTCTAACCTCACACTGAGTTTTCAGATCAGACAGCAAATTCACACGTCTCCGTCTGACTGTAAAACCAGCGGCAGCACTGACCAACGCTGGCTCAAGACAGGAATACTGACGGTAAGCATACGGAAAAATATCTGTTTAGCTGAACGCCGACGAGCCACCACCTGCCCAGACTGTGATACAGACTGTTTTCCCTAATAGGAACAACAGAGAGAGAGAGCTAAAACAGGACTCTACAATGGAAAACACTTTATCAGATCTCATAAATCATGTGGTGACCCCCCTCTTCCTCAGGCTCTACCCTCTCCGGGTGGAGAGGCGGACCACCCAGACTCCATCACTCACACTAACCACTGTTTTCAGTTTTATGAGTCTCTTTTTAAATGGAGTTTTGTATTAAACACAGAGTCACATTCCTGGGCGAAAGCCTCAGGTGAGACACAGAAACAGAGAACCGCATTACCAGCCAGACAAGAGCCAATCTGAAAGCTTTTCCTTTTGAATAATCGAGTAGCTCATGAAAGTTAATAATGTCCCTGGTTTGTTCTTTATTTCCTTTAAATGTTCACTATGTGAAGGAAACCAAATAAAAGTTAATTTACCTCTTTAGCTGTTTAACTGATCTGAGCATGTACAATCAGACTGTAAGTGGTTTTAACAGGAAAGTCCCAGCTGACCTTTAAAATGCTCAACCATTAAGACCTCCATCTCTCCTGAACATTTGGAGTTGTCTCTGGACAAAAGCACTAAGATTCTTCCTCATCTTCTTCTTATTATTATTACAACCACTACAACCATACAGGAAACCCAGATGGTGACTAATCAGAGAAGTGCTTGCTAACTTTCCTCAACTTTTAGTCTTGAAATATAAAATATAAGTGAAAGTTGTGCCGACGTTACCTGGATGTTGTAGGGCTTTATGTTCAGGAATCATTTTATATTATAGAGTAAGAATGCCAAGAAAAACAGTACACCCAGAAACTCCTGATCTTATGCTTGGATGACCAGCTCTGTTCACACTGAGCTAGCTGTGAGATACCTGAGCAGACGGAGCCACCATGATGTCACCAACTCTGCAATTTGTAGCCTCTGTGCTAGCACTTTGTAGCCTCTGTGCTAGCACTTTGTAGCCTCTGTGCTAGCACTTTGGTCAACAACTTTTGTTTCTTGGAGACAGAAGTGACCATATGTGGACAAGAAGGCGGTGTCCCGGTTTATTGGCTAAGTCTCGTTAGCTTTATTAATACGAATGATGCAGTTTAACATAGTGCCAATCAGTGTTGGTCAAGTTACTTAAAAAAAAGTAATCAGTAACTAATTATTGATTACGGCCCCCAAAAAGTAATCCCATTACTTTACTGATTACTTATTTTCAAAAGTAATTAGTTACTTAGTTACTTTTTAAAAACATGATTTACAACCTGAATAGGTGATAAAGCGATAGATCTTTCAGCCCAATTCTACTTTCTGCATAATCCATCATATAAAATGTAATCAAATGGAAAAGTCTCTTTTTAAAATTTGTTTTATTAGTTTTAATCTTTTCACTTTATGCATCAAGCAAAAATTACATTATATGCAACATTCTGACTGGAAGAAATTAGTTTAACATTGAAACCTATTTTCTGCACATTCCAGCACATAAAATAAAATATTTTTTTGTGTTTACACTCAGTCTTTCAAATAGATGCAAGTAAAACACAGCAGAAAATAAATAAAGTCAAAGACTCAGCGGTCCTGTTGCTCTATTTTCACCTGTTTACCCTGGTGCAGGTGTGCCGCAGCGGTCAGTGGAAGAATCCGCGAGTTTCTCTGTGAGTTTCCCATTACGTCGTAGCTACTCGGTGCTTGCTTGGAAGTTTAGGGGTTTTTTCGCTGTAAAGAGAAGTTTTCTTCCCACGCAGTGAGCAGCGGACGCTAATGTTTTTGTCACTTTTTACGGAATCAAACTCAAAGTAAGGTCAGTACTTCCACGCTTTAAACGCTGCACGCTCATACTCTCTCCTGCACTCGATATATGATCCATTGTTGATCTGCACACAGCTGTTGCCACGAACGTTGCACTCGCTTACGTCACTGTCATGAGACATTCACAAAAGAATCACGGCTTTAGTAACGCAGTAACGCAACCTGCTTTCGGGAAAGTAACGGTAATCTGATTACCTTTTTTGCAATAGTAATCCCTTACTTTACTCATTACCTGAAAAAAGTAATCGGATTACGCGTTACTGCCCATCTCTGGGTGAAACTGATGTGCTGCTCAGAGAGAGTTTATGGTGCCATCCATTCAATCATCCATCTTCCTCTGCTTATCGGGGCTTTGGTAGGATTGGAGCCTATGCCAGCTGTCCTTAGGTGAGAAGCTGGGTCCACACTGGTTTCCATTGCAAACTGGTTCCATAAACTATACAGGTACAACACACAGGTTCCAGATAATTAGTGGGAAGTAAGTCTAACTGTCAATGAAATGAGGTTTGTTGTTGTTTGCGTTTAAGTTTTTCATTGAAATGTTCTGATCAGCAGTTCTTGCTTCAGCTCCATTGTAGGTGGAAACAACATCAACATCTGCAGAAGGTTTGGCGTAAGTTAAATGTACTTTAACAAACGTAAAAAATAAAACATGTAAATGTGACTTTTTTACCTGTTCAACTTATGTCTGTCCACTAATTAAGGTGGGCTAATTATTCTTATTGTTGCATGTCCATAAGCTTAAATGGGATTCACGGGATGCTCTGAGCAATTGTTTTCCAGGTCAATACCATAGCTTTCTTTGGGTATCTTCCAGGTACCCAGTGCCTGAAATGAATTAAATGGAGCAGGACAAATAACCAGTTATTGTACTGGACCCCAGTAATTCATTCCTCTCACGCTACTATATGTAATTACTTGTTTTTCGTGATAAAAGTAGGAGGAAACTGCCCTCAGACTTGCACATAAGCAGCTCCACTGTTCTCTCTGTGGCACCACACAAATAGCAAATAGAGTTATAGTGTAAGAATAGCACAGCATGAATTAAGGGCAACATTAAATTGTACCAAATCTGTCATCCCATCTTCCTGGCAGAAGCTCTGCATTTATTTATACATTTAGTGTGATGTATGATTAGAGCTGCAGTTAATAGACCTGCTCTTAGCATCTATTCTCAGCTTTTACTTTGTTTTCCACTTAACTCCACCTTCAGTCAGAACACAGCCGGACAACATCCAGATCCGCTGGACCTGCTTTAACAGTCTTTAATGCGATTGTGGTTTCGCAGCTTCTTTGTAACTGAACGGAGAACAGAGAGGTGTGTTTGTGTTGGTATGCAGCAGATGTGAGCAGAGATGGAAAATAGAAAAAAACTTGACAGACCACAGAATGGAAAACTAAACAAGAACACGTGGACACACACACACACACACACTTGGAGTGTGTGTTTTAGGTGAGAAACACAGTCACTGTGTTGCAGGATAGGTGTCAGCGCCTGTTGGTTTCTCAACTGAAGAAACAAAACACTTAAAAGCAAAGAGACCAAAGACCACAATAACTAGCAGACCAACAACAAAGCAACCACACCAAAAAATTTAAATTAAATAAAAAAAAAAAAGCCACAATATAAGAGCAACAGAGCAGTGCCAACCACCACGGCCACTGCAGACCTCTTCCCCTTTCTCTCTTGCACAGATCTAAACTCTGATATATTTGTTTATTCAATGGATGCACAAATAAAACTCAAGCTGAAGTTCATCTGCAGACTGAACAGCCCAGCGTGCTGCTCCTCAACCTGCACGGGAATCAAACCAGCACCTTAACGCCACAAGGACAACTCGGCATCTGAAATGTGCACTTTACATTTCAGCTCCTCATTTAGCTGTCAGCAGGCTGAATGTGTTGCTGCAGGGCACTGCGGCAGTAAATACAAGCGTTTACAGCTGTTTGCATAAGATGGACTAAGTGTGTTTGTCTTCAAAGAGAATAAAATTGGAAATGGATGAGAGCACTGTTAACATTCTTGAAGTTTCTGTAAACACCTGACCCTGAAGGCAGCGCCATGTCAGCTTCATTTTTTCAAAACTCACTTCGAGAGTCTCGAAGCTGGAAAGCTGGAAAAGTGTAGTCGCTGTTTGCTGTGTTTGTGAGGACCCAGCAGATACTTGTGAGTCCAAGTTGAGGGAAGACAGTGAAACAGTTAGGCAGTGAAATTATTTCCAGATAAGCCCTTTAATACTTTCAGAAAGCTGCTCATACAATCATCTGTCAATTCACTTTGTATACGACACGAAAAGTGCCTTAATCCTGCATTCTATGTTGTGGCCAGCAGGGGGCGAGTACTCTGAATGCAAAACGAGGTCCCGTTATCAAAAGTTTATGAGAAAATGACCCTGCGTTGGTTTAATTTATGACCTCAGGAAACACTGCCCTGCTGAGTTTATGGTCTCAGTCACTAGTTTTATGTCTTATTTAATGCCACTTAAATTTCTTTTGCTAAATTATGACCTTATTTTGCATAAAAATCATCAGTAACGGTCAGGACAAGCGTTCAGTGTGCTCCGCTTCTCAGTCAGAGCCAATTGAAAAGTGGATCTGAGCAGTGTAACAAAAGAAGAGCAGAAGAAGATCCCAGTATCGTGTTTCTCTGCGTTCTAATGCCCGGGAAAACCAACATGTTGACAAGGCGATGCATCAGTGTCTACTTAAAATTATGTTACACTGAGACAGACTCTTTGGTATTTAGTTAATGGTTTGAGAAATTCAAATCTCTGTGGCTATGAAAAAATGAAACTAATGTTGGTTATACTTAAATAAACCCAATGTTTCTCTTGCTGTGCTGACACAGAGACACATCGTTATCAAACCTCATTAATGCCTCAGCAATCACTGAAAGAAACTGAACTTTAAATGTCAGAAAACATGCTGCTCCGCTTGGTGAAGCTTGTTTTAGACCGAGTGAAGAAAGCAGAGTTTGACCAAGAAATACAATCATTAGGATTTGAAAAGATTCTTGAGCTGTACCATCTTGTTTTCCGGGGGTCCTGGAATGAAAAGCATTCAAGCTGCTTTTAAAATAAAGAGAACTTTCTTTCTGTGTCTGCAGCCTCAGCGTGACTCATTTTGTTAACCTCCTGGCTTTCAGACAGACTGGATGATGATCCTGCGCTCTCTCACCTATCACCTGTCCTGCAGGCAATCACCTGGCAGTCAGTGCTTGGGGTCAAGCCATAAACCAGCCAGTTATCAGCCGTCATCATCTTCACTGTGGCTACAATAAAGAAATAAACAAAGAAGAAAATGCCTACAGACCAAACCCTGGGCAGCGGCGACTCCATTGCCTGGAACAATAAAGTTTCCTGTAATAGTGCAGCTGTAAAACCAGAAAACCTCCTGAGGTGTTCTACTATTGACCTCTATGAGTCAGGTCAAAGGTCATAGAAAAAAGAGTGTAAGACATGTTTTAGCGAGACGTGTGTTTGATCTGACCTTTCACAGTGTTTCTTCTTCACATGTGTTTACATTGTTGACTGTATATAATAACTAATGGTCTGGCTAAACAACAGGACCATTAGTGTTTGGCTTTTCTTTGTGAAATGTCAGCTTTAGCATGTTGTTTCAATATTTGGGTGAGAAGCTCGCTAAACAAACTGTACAAATGCCTGATAATCAATGCTGAGTAACAAACTACTGTCAGTCAAAGAATCATCACAATATAACTCAAAGCTTTAATAACATTTACATGAGGGCATTATATTAAAATGACGCTGTGCAGCTATTATGAACTGGTAAATTACCTCTACCAGGCTGTAAAGTCAGACATTTTAACATGGGAGTCTACGGGGACTGACTCACTGGAAACAGCCTAAAGTGGCCGCTCAACAAACTGCACTTTTTTTGCACTTCTTTGTTGCCTTCAGCCGGCTTATTGGAACTCAAACAACAATCGTTATCATTTCATGAAATACGTTTTATTTTTATTTTTTAAATTGAGAATAGACGGTGGAGAGAAGGCAGGAAAGCTGAGCGTGAGAGAGAGGGGGAGGAAGAGATCCAGTAACTGGCCTCGGGGTGGATCTGAACCTCTGCAATGTCCTTACTGCTCGACTCGAGCTATACCGGCGCCACAGATGTTGTTACTGAGAAATCAGGAGAAAAGAGGTTTTCAGCTTATCAAAATAAAAGCATCAGAAACCAATTCAGCTCAAAGTCCCATTAACAATGAGTTGGTTATGATGTGTAGAGCAACACTGTGACTACTATAAACGAACTTTAACACGTGAAGCAGGGCTTCCTGTGGATCCAGAATCACTGAAAGTGACATACACGGATCCATCTTCCACCCGTGTAGACGACCGATGTGCTTTTAGCTGTGCGACAGTGAATTATCAGAACTGATTTTCTTTACATGAGGACAGTTTCTGAATTGAATGTTCAGCTCAGCGTGTATCATCTAAACACCTTTGGTATGCAGCGCGAATCCAGCTCTCCGTCCTCTGCTTCAGATTGATCGTTGACTGATATCAATCATGGCTTTCTGGAATGCTTGGGAATGTTGGGGAATGTGCGGCAGTGGAAAGTGGGTCAGGAATTCCAAGCTTCGCTGCTTTGCCAGAAACACGACCACCACAAATTAACCAAATTTCAACAGCGGAGGTGGAAACATTTGTGTGTGACTGACAGATTTCAGCAGGAGGAGGAGTGAAGTGGGGGGCACTGACAAAGAGGAACGTGAACATACTCAGCTGCAGTGAGGACAGAAACCACCAAACAGCTGTTGGCACATACATACTGTACATACACAATGTACATACTCTTTCTCATGTGTGCTCTTCTCCAAAAACATTCCTTAGCTGACAAAGAGCTCTTTCTAAAGTCATGTTTTAGGATTTGGTGTGCAGGAATTTCACTGTCATATAAAAAAACCCAAACATTTTCACAGGACTCTATGCAGTCGTGTGAAAAATTAACAACATCCTTTTTGCTTCCAGAGGTATTAAGTGGAATTAAGAGGCAGATGCTGCTGGTCAGATGCACTTGTTTAACTGATGATCGGCAGGTGAGCATCTCTATAAATGCAGAAGTGGATGTACCAGAAATTCACCCCGAGGTCAGACGAGGCAGCTCAGAGAAACTGCATATCAGACTCTACAGGCGTCAGTTCGCATTTTAAACGTTAAAGTTAATGTCAGCGCGGTTGGAGAAAGACTTGTTCAGAGTGGTTGCCACGAGAAAACCTCTTCTGTCTAAAAAGAAGTGCAGCGTCGCGTCTGAAAAAAACTCTTCTGGAACAACATCCTTTGGATAGACGAAACTAACTTAGAGATGCGCAGCACCATGCTTGGATGATATCTGCACTAATGCCACATACCAACTGTCAGCACGGTGGTGGAAGGGTGAAGAGTTGGGGTTGTTTCACAGCCACAGGACCTGAACACCCTGCAGTCACTGAGTGAACCATGGACTCCTTTGTATACCAAAGTGTTTAACTTGAATAAAATAAAGGCGGTTTGACAAACTACTCAATCATGGGGTTTACTTTTTCATATGACTGTAAGTATTCTACTTGTGTTATGAGCAGTAATTTCCTAGTACTGAAAGTATATTTATCCGTCAAGATTGAGTCTGTTGACCAGTTTTGGAGATATTCAAAGAGACGGCCTAACTCTGGATGTGTGATGGGCTGGTAACCTGTCCAGGGTCTAACTCATCTTTTACATGACAGCTGGAATCGACTGCAGTCCCCCTGCAACCACAAGCTGTTAGAAAAGCGGATGGAGGCATGTCTATATAATAGAACTACGTGGCTTTGACTTGCAGTGCTCAAAGTGCTAAAAGATTAACAAATTAAAGAAATAATACTTACTGAGCAGTAACATTTCTTCCAAGAAATTATTACTCAATTCCTAAAAAGAAATGCCTGATGGACAGCGTTAGCCAGCTGCACACTTCTTTTTGTTGGCGGATGTAGTCAGTAAGATCTCTGCGTTTCAAAAACTCACACCAAGCAACTGACACAGAACTCATCGAAGTAGATAAACAGCTCTGCAGACCAGAGCACATATCTGATTTTAGGGTGAACTGTTCAGTAAAACAGATGATCTGCTTTGAATTTAAGCACAATGTCCTTGAAAGCTGAGATGCAACTTGAGCTCTTGTTTATCTGTCTCTTTGTACGTCTCCTTCTGGTTTCTAAGGCTGGTTTCCGCAGTTTAAAACTGAATTTTCTAAGACTGTCATCATCCTGCTTTCTGCCCTATTTCAGTTTTTTTTCTTCTGATATTTGACTTATTAGCTATGCAGTGAAAAGTGAATCAATCAGCTTGTTTCCTGTTTAATTAAGAATCAGACGTGTGTTTGTCTTCATCGGTATCAGGATCAGCGAGCGTGTTAATCTGACACCAGAAACAGGCATCAGTCCGTCCAGGAGAACAGCTGACTACCTGATGAGGCAAACACCAATCAGAAGCTCTTTGTTGTTTTTAACTGAAGTGTTCAGCAAACCGACGAGTCTCCGCTCTGTCTGATCTCCCTTAAATTCGGTGCCAATGTTTGGAGGTGTTTATGAAGTTTGCTGTGAGCTGCAGGTTTCTGTGAATGTGCAGGATGTTTCTAAGAGGCTGATTCAGTTCAAGCTGAATCAACCTCTTAACCGAAATAGCTGCATATTTAGTCTGAGTCTGCTGCAGGGCTGCTAATCTAAACTGAGCTAACAGTGCTGGGGGTGGAGAACATACCTGGGGCCCCAGTTAACCCTCACCCTGCTTTTCCACTCAGCTCTGCACCTCCACCCCCACCCTCTGCTTTCCCTTTGTTTATTTTACTTCCTTCAGGATCTTTTCTTTTCAGCAGCTGCAGAGGTTAAGATGGAAGAATCAATGCAGAAACAGAGCAGCGGAGATTCTGAACCAAGCAGATGATTCTCCTCCTCCTCGTCATTAGCATCATATTCATCAGTCCAGAAAAGATCCAGGGAACATTAATCACCTTCAGTTTGTGGAAAAGAAACTATGTAGGCTTCATGTTCTGGTTATTGCATCCAGATCAGACCTCAACCACAAACCAAACCACAAAACCAAACCACCACATCACCAAACTAAACTTTTCAGACCTCATCACACATTGTGTTTGTCATTTAGAAAGAAGAAGCCCTAAAACCCATAGAGTCCCAGCAGAAAGCTTTGAAATACAGAAATGTCACAGACTTGGTTCACCCAGCAGCCCAGAGTCTAGAAAAACACTTTCTGTGCTGGCTGTGAAAGATCACAACCTCCTCACTCCAACGTATGATTGAACATCACGTTTTCTGATGTGTTGTAACAGCTTTAACTAACTTAATACTTTTATTAACTCTCTGGTAAGGAATGAAGCCATGGGCAACAAATATTCTCTCATAATTCACACAGATGTGACAAACTGTGTGACTTTAAAAACAGTATTTATATTGAATAAAATTAGGAAAAGAATGTAAAGAAATAGCAGCGTTACAGTTGTGTCAGTAATTGGAGGCCATGTGCTAGTTCATCAGCTCCTCACCCAGGCCTGGCTTCAGAGCGGGACCAAAGTGTCCCTATTCTGACGTTTCTAGGTAGATATTTTCATCAAAGGCTTTTTTGCCTTGGGAGACCCGACCAGGATTGAAAACATAAACTATCTCGTGGGATCACTCAGGCCCACAAACCGCTCCACTGATAAGATCATGGATGCAAACAGTACTGAGCTTCCTTTGACGGGTGCCTGGGTTCAACTTTGAATTTTCGTAGGAGGACAGAGTAGAGTTTCTATTCTCCACACTGGAAGAAGTCAGTTAAAGTGCTTCAGGCGTCTGTCTAGGAGGCCTCTTGATACATT
>NW_024387414.1:3211870-3240177 GCF_900408965.1 Simochromis diagramma | reverse complement strand
GAGTAACACACTACTGTCAGTCAAAGAATCATCACAATATAACTCAAAGCTTTAATAACATTACATGAGGGCATTATATTAAATGACGCTGTGCAGCTATTATGAACTGGTAAATTACCTCTACCAGGCTGTAAAGTCAGACATTTTAACATGGGAGTCTACGGGGACTGACTCACTGGAAACAGCCTAAAGTGGCGCCTCAACAAACTGCACTTTTTTTGCACTTCTTTGTTGCCTTCAGCCGGCTTATTGGAACTCAAACAACAATCGTTATCATTTCATGAAATACGTTTTATTTTTATTTTTTAAATTGAGAATAGACGGTGGAGAGAAGGCAGGAAAGCTGAGCGTGAGAGAGAGGGGGAGGAAGAGATCCAGTAACTGGCCTCGGGGTGGATCTGAACCTCTGCAATGTCCTTACTGCTCGACTCGAGCTATACCGGCGCCACAGATGTTGTTACTGAGAAATCAGGAGAAAAGAGGTTTTCAGCTTATCAAAATAAAAGCATCAGAAACCAATTCAGCTCAAAGTCCCATTAACAATGAGTTGGTTATGATGTGTAGAGCAACACTGTGACTACTATAAACGAACTTTAACACGTGAAGCAGGGCTTCCTGTGGATCCAGAATCACTGAAAGTGACATACACGGATCCATCTTCCACCCGTGTAGACGACCGATGTGCTTTTAGCTGTGCGACAGTGAATTATCAGAATGATTTTCTTTACATGAGGACAGTTTCTGAATTGAATGTTCAGCTCAGCGTGTATCATCTAAACACCTTTGGTATGCAGCGCGAATCCAGCTCTCCGTCCTCTGCTTCAGATTGATCGTTGACTGATATCAATCATGGCTTTCTGGAATGCTTGGGAATGTTGGGGAATGTGCGGCAGTGGAAAGTGGGTCAGGAATTCCAAGCTTCGCTGCTTTGCCAGAAACACGACCACCACAAATTAACCAAATTTCAACAGCGGAGGTGGAAACATTTGTGTGTGACTGACAGATTTCAGCAGGAGGAGGAGTGAAGTGGGGGGCACTGACAAAGAGGAACGTGAACATACTCAGCTGCAGTGAGGACAGAAACCACCAAACAGCTGTTGGCACATACATACTGTACATACACAATGTACATACTCTTTCTCATGTGTGCTCTTCTCCAAAAACATTCCTTAGCTGACAAAGAGCTCTTTCTAAAGTCATGTTTTAGGATTTGGTGTGCAGGAATTTCACTGTCATATAAAAAAACCCAAACATTTTTCACAGGACTATGCAGTTGTGTGAAAAATTAACAACATCCTTTTTGCTTCCAGAGGTATTAAGTGGAATTAAGAGGCAGATGCTGCTGGTCAGATGCACTTGTTTAACTGATGATCGGCAGGTGAGCATCTCTATCAATGCAGAAGTGGATGTACCAGAAATTCACCCCGAGGTCAGACAAGGCAGCTCAGAGAAACTGCATATCAGACTCTACAGGCGTCAGTTAGCATTTTAAACGTTTAAAGTTAATGTCAGCGCGGTTGGAGAAAGACTTGTTCAGAGTGGTTGCCACGAGAAAACCTCTTCTGTCTAAAAAGAAGTGCAGCGTCGCGTCTGAAAAAAACTCTTCTGGAACAAACATCCTTTGGATAGACGAAACTAACTTAGAGATGCGCAGCACCATGCTTGGATGATATCTGCACTAATGCCACATACCAACTGTCAGCACGGTGGTGGAAGGGTGAAGAGTTGGGGTTGTTTCACAGCCACAGGACCTGAACACCCTGCAGTCACTGAGTGAACCATGGACTCCTTTGTATACCAAAGTGTTTAACTTGAATAAAATAAAGGCGGTTTTACAAGCTACTCAATCATGGGGTTTACTTTTTCATATGACTGTAAGTATTCTACTTGTGTTATGAGCAGTAATTTCCTAGTACTGAAAGTATATTTATCCGTCAAGATTGAGTCTGTTGACCAGTTTTGGAGATATTCAAAGAGACGGCCTAACTCTGGATGTGTGATGGGCTGGTAACCTGTCCAGGGTCTAACTCATCTTTTACATGACAGCTGGAATCGACTGCAGTCCCCCTGCAACCACAAGCTGTTAGAAAAGCGGATGGAGGCATGTCTATATAATAGAACTACGTGGCTTTGACTTGCAGTGCTCAAAGTGCTAAAAGATTAACAAATTAAAGAAATAATACTTACTGAGCAGTAACATTTCTTCCAAGAAATTATTACTCAATTCCTAAAAAGAAATGCCTGATGGACAGCGTTAGCCAGCTGCACACTTCTTTTTGTTGGCGGATGTAGTCAGTAAGATCTCTGCGTTTCAAAAACTCACACCAAGCAACTGACACAGAACTCATCGAAGTAGATAAACAGCTCTGCAGACCAGAGCACATATCTGATTTTAGGGTGAACTGTTCAGTAAAACAGATGATCTGCTTTGAATTTAAGCACAATGTCCTTGAAAGCTGAGATGCAACTTGAGCTCTTGTTTATCTGTCTCTTTGTACGTCTCCTTCTGGTTTCTAAGGCTGGTTTCCGCAGTTTAAACTGAATTTTCTAAGACTGTCATCATCCTGCTTTCTGCCCTATTTCAGTTTTTTTTCTTTCTGATATTTGACTTATTAGCTATGCAGTGAAAAGTGAATCAATCAGCTTGTTTCCTGTTTTATTAAGAATCAGACGTGTGTTTGTCTTCATCAGTATCAGGATCAGCGAGCGTGTTAATCTGACACCAGAAACAGGCACCAGTCCGTCCAGGAGAACAGCTGACTACCTGATGAGGCAAACACCAATCAGAAGCTCTTTGTTGTTTTTAACTGAAGTGTTCAGCAAACCGACGAGTCTCCGCTCTGTCTGATCTCCCTTAAATTCGGTGCCAATGTTTGGAGGTGTTTATGAAGTTTGCTGTGAGCTGCAGGTTTCTGTGAATGTGCAGGATGTTTCTAAGAGGCTGATTCAGTTCAAGCTGAATCAACCTCTTAACCGAAATAGCTGCATATTTAGTCTGAGTCTGCTGCAGGGCTGCTAATCTAAACTGAGCTAACAGTGCTGGGGGTGGAGAACATACCTGGGGCCCCAGTTAACCCTCACCCTGCTTTTTCCACTCAGCTCTGCACCTCCACCCCCACCCTCTGCTTTCCCTTTGTTTATTTTACTTCCTTCAGGATCTTTTCTTTTCAGCAGCTGCAGAGGTTAAGATGGAAGAATCAATGCTGAAACAGAGCAGCGGAGATTCTGAACCAAGCAGATGATTCTCCTCCTCCTCGTCATTAGCATCATATTCATCAGTCCAGAAAAGATGCAGGGAACATTAATCACCTTCAGTTTGTGGAAAAGAAACTATGTAGGCTTCATGTTCTGGTTATTGCATCCAGATCAGACCTCAACCACAAACCAAACCACAAAACCAAACCACCACATCACCAAACTAAACTTTTCAGACCTCATCACACATTGTGTTTGTCATTTAGAAAGAAGAAGCCCTAAAACCCATAGAGTCCCAGCAGAAAGCTTTGAAATACAGAAATGTCACAGACTTGGTTCACCCAGCAGCCCAGAGTCTAGAAAAACACTTTCTGTGCTGGCTGTGAAAGATCACAACCTCCTCACTCCAACGTATGATTGAACATCACGTTTTCTGATGTGTTGTAACAGCTTTAACTAACTTAATACTTTTATTAACTCTCTGGTAAGGAATGAAGCCATGGGCAACAGATATTCTCTCATAATTCACACAGATGTGACAAACTGTGTGACTTTAAAAACATTATTTATACTGAATAAAATTAGGAAAAGAATGTAAAGAAATAGCAGCGTTACAGTTATGTCAGTAATTGGAGGCCATGTGCTAGCTCATCAGCCCCTCACCCAGGCCTGGCTTCAGAGCGGGACCAAAGTGTCCCTATTCTGACGTTTCTAGGTAGATATTTTCATCAAAGGCTTTTTTGCCTTGGGAGACCCGACCAGGATTGAAAACATAAACTATCTCGTGGGATCACTCAGGCCCACAAACCGCTCCACTGATAAGATCATGGATGCAAACAGTACTGAGCTTCCTTTGACGGGTGCCTGGGTTCAACTTTGAATTTTCGTAGGAGGACAGAGTAGAGTTTCTATTCTCCACACTGGAAGAAGTCAGTTAAAGTGCTTCAGGCGTCTGTCTAGGATGCCTCTTGATAACATTCAATCAAGAAGAGGCACTGGGGAAGATCCTGGAGAGGGTCGGATAGTTGGAAGCGTTGGCATCTTAACTTAGAATGCTGCCCCAGTGGTGGGTGGACAGATCTATGTTCCTTACGTTACTTCTAGTCAGTATAGCACAGAATATTATAACAGAAGTGGCTTCAGCGCCTGAAGGTTATTTAACAGAAACAAGCGACAGTGGAGCATACGGCAACCTTTTTACTAGACGTCAGTAGAGTGCAGATTGCAGGCAACTGAATTTGGTTTTCTTGTCCTTCCATATTCAAGTGCATAATCCTAGCTACAGTGGCCACTGTAGGACAAACAGCTTTGGCTGCCGTTCATCTGTTGCCTTTGTTTACCTCAGCTGTGAAAGGAGTCAAAGATGAGTCAAAGATGACGACAATACTCAAGCGAGTTGTTGGGGATATCAGCTTTTCTGTTGGTAAGTGATGCTGTTATTGCCGCAGTGTTGGGGAAACTGTCTTTGAAGTGGATCTAACATTGTTGGAATGACACTGAGCGAATAAATGATGTGATGTGAGAATGTATTCAAACTTCATCGGAGGCAAAGTGTGATTTTTAGGACATTCAAGCCTAACATTAGCTGGAATAATATTAGCTTATAACCAGCAGTCATTGTTTAGAGATGGGAGGGTCACATGTGTAATCCGCTGACAACAAGTAATTGGGATACTATCAGGAATAAATAAGAATGTTTATGCACGTTTTCATGTGTTAGAGCCTTGACTTTGGTTCAGGAGATAAGGCTGAGGTGTGGAGGAAGAAGATGACATTTTATCCTGATACCAGTGGCGCTGTCTCTTTCCTATGTGTTTCTGGTTCTTTAGTAAGTGCGACCCCTTCTCTTCTCATATCTATAGTCTGAAGGTGCAGACACACGGCACATGAATGCCTACGAGTTCTCTTCTCCTCTGGCTTTGGTGTACGACCATTGCAGCTGATCTCGCAGAATGGCAACGTCCAGCTCAACCATCTGAAGATGGCAGCTTCCAGAAACTGGGAGTCTGTCCAATTTATTTTTAATGAATTAATTATAAGCTAATGAGATTGCATCCGTTGGTCTCAAAAAATGACTGACTGTTCCTTTAAAGAATTAACTGTGACATCATGGCTACACTTACGTGCAAGAAGTAAAAATACATTTCCTGTAGGAAGCACAAATTGGAAGTGAGGAGGTGTTTTCATGGTGAGCATCAATCAAACTGCAACATTATACCAGACAATATCGTGTTTCCTGCAAACGCCAAACAAAGCATGGAGGAAAAGATCAGAATCCATTAATATTGTTATCAGCCTTGTTCTAATATTACTTCTCCGCTTGTACATACAGGAACTCGCTCAAGCTGATAAATCTGCCTTTGAGCACGTTCAGTCCAACTAATTAAGACATCTGAGTTATGCAAACAAAAGCAGAGGAAACTGAGCAGAAGAAATTGGGCTGCAGGGACCCCCCTAATATATTTTATGCAAACAGTTATTAACAATATTATTAACACTGACTAAACTAATTCAGTCCAGCTCGAACGTGCTGGGCTCAGCAGGCCACAGTTTCTGATGGCGTAGAAATCGAACATCCTCCTCTGCTCAGCCTCAGGCAGCTGGAAGTCATTACCTCCCCCAACCCACCCTCCCTTCCTCATGCTCCCTCCCACCACCCTCACCCTCACGCAGCCAACAGTGTTTTTACCACATTATAAATCCATTCAGGACTCTGCCAGCGGACTCTGAGCCAACTGTGCCGACCCTCACAACAACACTTTGCGGTCATTTCGAACAACGCAGACATGAGCAGCCAACCTGCTCTGCCATCTGCATGCGGATAACACGTACGCACATGATTAGACAATTTTTACATGTGCGATTTAAGCCTGCAACATGTTTTGCTGCTGACAACAAACAATGTCACTGACCAATCAGGAGCACTGCTGGGAGGCTGAATGTTTAAACTCCAGTGTGAGGAGGACAGACGAGGCAAACATTTCGAAATGATGATTCACCAGAATTATGATTTAATTCACAGAATTCTGGGAGGCTGTGACTTCCTGCCAAATGCACACAGTTTTACTGTGTTATTACAGTAATTGCATGTATTTTTACCTGCTGCTATAAACACAGAGGAAGGTGGAAAATTATAGGCAGAAAAACTAAAGAACAGAGAGAGAATCTGAAAACCTGAGCTTTTGTTTTTAATGCAGCCAGGTATCACTATCATTTGCATCCAGAGTTTTTCACGGCCTGTAGAGCACACGACCCCCTCCGTCCTCCAGGTCTGTGAGACGTCAGCAGTTTGTGGAGCAAACCAGCGTACAAAATCATTTCCAGGCTTGTTTGTGATCCTGAATGTGTGTCAGGATCTGATTTAATGAGTCAAACCTCCAGCAGAGAACAAACACCGTGACTCACTGGTGTTCAAACTGGCTCCTGTTAGAAGTTTATACACCAGTAAATCCAGTAACACATTAAAGAAAGCTGCAGTCAGACCATCTGCAGGATGAACGGCTGCTGTTACACAGGCATTAAAACGGGTTAAGACCAGTTTGTACATCAAATGAAAGCACGCTGACAGACCTGAAACAAGTGAAGAGCTTCAAAAGAAAATCATCAGTTTCTGCAGCAAGCGCAAAGCCTGGAATTAAATCCTGATATTTCCTCCAGCTATCATCAAACCTCAGTTCCTGTTTCAGGAAAAATGCACGCAGGAAGTTTGGCAAATCAAAATGGCCTTTGTGCCTTGGCCTTGACTGTCTGATGGGAATGCTTTTTTTCAAGGAGATACATTTTTTAAAATAATTTATCATCACTGGAACAGTCGGGCAAAGCTGAGGCTTTACAGCAAAGAGGTTAAAAAAGGGCAGGAACTGAACTTGCATATGTAGAAATAGTATTTTCCAATGCATTTACACAATTATGTGCAAAATATTATTCTCCTATCGCCTCCAAAGTCTGATACAAGAATGACTGAACGAACTGTGGATGCATTTGATCAGCAGCAGAAAATTCCTCTGATCCTTTTTTGTATTAAACAGCAGCTGTGAGGCTGTAAATGTTCTCAGTAAAACTGAAAATTACCTGAAATAAAACAGCAAGCTGCTGTTCAGCAAGAAAACCCTGCAAACATGTTGTGTTTGGCACGTTTCGTTCTTCAGTCTCAACACTTTATGATAAAAATTGGCAACAAACGGTAAATTCATTGTTAGTGAAACAAACACAGATTCTTTATGTTGTTATTAAACACTGAAATGCAAAAAAAAATTCTAATAAAACCACTAAGTAAGACATGAACACATGGAGAATATACAAAATAAAAGACCCTCTCCAGAGTACATGTGTAAGTTGGAAAAGACAGAACAAAAGTGCACTGAAGACACAACGTGAAAGACACGCGTCATCATCATCATCGCTGCTCGTCCTGTGATGCTGAGGTCCAGCCAATCGGGAGGCAGTACTCGTTGTTGTATTTTAGTGCCTAAAGGTGGTAAAAGTAAACGAGGACACCAACGTTCACAGTGTTGAACTCCATCTGCCAACGTCTACGTGCTTTAAAACAGATATTATAAACATCACGTGGACATTATGTGGATATTACTCTAAAGTTGGATCTGGTTTACACAATTAATGATCACTTCATTATTTAATTACAGTACATAACCAGTAACTAAAGGTTAATTAACTATCAATTTACCATTTATTAATTATATTTTAGTGTTACCGCCATGTATTCTCAAGCTACTAATTGTGTTACCTTCACGGACGCAACAAAAAAATCTGAATTCTAGAAGTGCCGAAGTTTAAACGCCTGATGGGAAACTGTGAGTCAGCCTCAGACCTGAACAGTTGAAGAAGGAAAAACAAACCCCTGCAGATGTTTGAGTTAAAGGAAGGTTAAAGTAAACAGGAAGCTCTTCATTTCTAAAGTTTGATTACAGTGAACGCAGTGCTGCTGTAAACACAGCCAGGATGCACCTAGTCAAGTGAACGTCTGTCTGTCTGTCTGTCACTGATGCATTTAAAGAAAACGTTTCAGCATCCAGCACATTTTTTTTAATATCTGGAAATCAGTTTTACTGACTGGAAACAGCAGCTTGTGTGCTAATCTAAATTTACCTAGTTGTTTCCGTAAGTCTGATGAGGGCAGACCTTCAGCAACACTTGTAATATTTTAAACAACTTTATTGTTTGAACAGTGCATGTTGGCTTCTGTACTTTATCTCAAATTATAACCCAGGAATTTGAGTTTTTGTTCTGGACTTATTTTTGAAAGTTTAGGAGAATGATGTGAGGTTCCCAAATATGTTATTGTCTATGTTATCATGAGCTTTGAGCTTCTGTTCTTTGTTTATGTTCTAGTTTCTGAACATGCCATTTCCAGTGCCTCTGAGCTTGTATTAATAATTCTTGATTTCTGCTCCGTTCATTGTCTGCCATAGTCTCATGTCCATGTCTGTTTCCTGTTCTAGTGGCTAGCCCATGTGTCACTGCCTGGGTCTCTGCGTTTGTTACTTCCTGTTTTATTTTGATAGTCTTCCATCCTGTTCAGTTTTGCTTCCCCTGTCTCATTAGTCAGTTTCAAGCTGTGTTCCCTCCTGTAGTCTATTCCCTCGTTATCCTCTGTGTATGGTGATGGTTGCATGTGATCACACAACTGAATTACTCTGGTACCTGGTTGGTGCTCCAGTCCTTCCTGACTTAAGTAAAAGGATGCTAAGGATGGAGCTGGTTTAAGCGCAGAGGCCAACAAAATGGACTTAACCACACAGGGGGAACGGGGTTTCTTCTTGTGTCATGTTTAGTTACTGTCTCTGTGTTTTTTGTCTTTAAATAGTTCGTTCAGTTACTATATAAGCTGAGCTGTCTCTTATTGTGGAGGTCAGTTTGTTGAGTTATGATATCTTGTAAAATATTGTTGTTTTTGGAGTAGAATTATGTCTGGTTGCCCACTTAGTTCTTAAAATAGCTTGCTACCATTATTTTGAGGTTTTGTAGTAACTTTTTCTTTTCGGGGGGTATAATAAAACCCATTTCTAGAAGATGACACCTGTGCTTGTATGTTTTTGGCTGCTTGGTCCCTGATAGTATTTATTTCCTCAGTCTCCCTCTCGTCGTTGTCATGTCAACCAATCATGCTCTGTGGTTTCCCTGTTAAATCCAGAATTGAATCCAAAATCCTGCTCCTCACATACAAGGTCTTGAATAATCAGGCCCCATCTTATCTTAATGACCTTGTAGTACCATATCACCCTATTAGAGCACTTCGCTCTCGCTCTGCAGGCCTACTTGTTGTTCCTAGAGTATTTAAAAGTAGAATGGGAGGCAGAGCCTTCAGTTTTCAGGCCCCTCTTCTGTGCAACCAGCTTCCAGTTTGGACTCAGGAGACAGACACTATCTCTACTTTCAAGATTAGGCTTAAAACTTTCCTCTTTGCTAAAGCATATAGTTAGCCCATATGGAAAAGATATACATAAATCTTATAAAGTTTGTATCTGTCTTGTGTGAAACTTGTATGAAAAGCATACAAGAGTGAAAACAGATATAAGATCCCTTGAAGAATTATATAATGAAACTTGTATGTTTTAGATACTTACTAAAACAATATATTAAAGTAATGAGAAAGTGGCCACTTTCATGAGTAAAATCATATAAGTTTTTACTATTTCTTTTCCATATGGGAGGGCTGGACCAGCTGACCCTGAATCCTCCCTTAGTTATGCTGCAATAGGTGTAGGCTGCTGGGGGATTCCCATGATGCACTGGGTGTTTCTTCTTCACTCACTATGTGTTAATAGACCTCTCTGCATTGAATCATACTAGTTATTAATCTCTGGGTCTTTTCCACAGCATGTCTTTTATTCTGTCTTCCTTCTCTCTCCCCAGCCTATGTTGGCAGATGCCTCCCCGATCCAGCAGAAAAAAAGACTCTTTAATGATTCTGATGGTGTAACTCGGTCCCGTCTTCCAAAGCTGGTTATGCAGAGCAGGCCCAGCCTCCAGTGTCTCTTGGCTTCCTTACACCACTGCTGGCTGAGCCAGCTGTCTGCCATGTGCAGCACCCAACACAGAGTTCACCGCTCCATTGTCTGATCCTGCTCCACCCAAGCCAGCAGGCCCCTGTCTCCGTTGCCAGCCACCTGCAAAGCCGCCCTCGGTTGTCTGTCTGCTCATCTGGCCACGTCATAGGCCTCCAAAGCTCCACCGTCTCCGTCGGCTGGCCTCCAGAACAGCTCCTTCTGCGCCGCTGGCCACGTAGCCGGCCTCCAGAACGTCTCTGTCTTTGCCGCCAGCCTCTGAGTTTTGCCCTGAGGCCCGGTCGACCTCCTGAACTGTTGTTTTTTGGTTTCGGGCTCTGTTTTTTCCCTCCACTCCTCTGTATTCTGAGCAGCTGTTTTTGGTCTGTTCCCCATGAACTCATTTCTCCTTCACGTGTTCATATTTATAGCAGCTGGATAAAAACGGGTTCCACCTGACCTTCACTCACAGCAAACTCTTTGTGTAAAACAAAAAAAGCAAACTCGATAAAACCACAAGAGTCGTCACGCGATGATAACCTGCAGAGACGCAATGACTCTTCACTTCCTTTCTCAGCTGTTGTGGGAACAGGAAGTTGTCAAACTGTTGTCATAGAAACCATAAATCAGAGCATTTTTCTATAGAGACAGGATGAATGAGGAGATATTGGCCGACCGAGGTCCTGAAGTCACATTTGTCGGTCAGAGTTATTCTGAGAGGAGAGGCGCGCTTTTGTCCATCGCTAATAAATGATCAATAATAAATAGCTGAGTGTGACTCTGTGAACTTCACTCATCACAAACAATTTTAATGCTTTATCCTGTCACCTCGGATTGGACATTGGATTGGATGTCACCTGATGATCCTGAGATTGCACTGATGTACATTTATGAAGGCTTTATGAAAATTAATCGTCATGCTAAAAAATGAAGCCATTGCCAGTCAGACTCTTTCCAGACTGTATTTTATGGTGAATCCAAATCTGACTGTCCTTTCTTACATTCATAATTCCATACATTGTGAAAAAGTCCCAGACACCACAGGTTGTAATGCAGCCCTAAACCATTACAGTTGGCTGTAGACACTCACTGTCGTACCTGACCTGCTCTGTGCAGCTCTGACACTCATCTACCTTCACTACCTCTGCTCTTTGCATCCTCACTGTTACGCCAGTCTTTCATACTATACAACAGTAGGCATTCTCAACATTCAAACACCCATCCCCAATTAGCCTGATTAGCACACGTCATGGAGTACTATGTTTATTTTCATTTTCTTTGGTTAATTAACCAGAGGCAGTTGTTGTTAAGCCGGGCAGGACCGATCCAATATGGAAATCTCTTTCTTTGTCATCTGCATGTTTCATTTGGCAAAGTGTACCTCAGGCTTTTCCTGTTTCCCTTCATTAAGAATGGATGCCTGACAGTCACTTTTCCTCTGAGACATTTCTGTATCAGATCTTTGCTTTCTTACAGACACAACTTTTAGTTATTGTTCATCAGCTGCAGATATTTTTTTTTAGGCCTGCCACTTCGTTTGTCGTCCACCTGTCCAATGTCCTCAAATGTTTTAAAGATATGGCACACATGATGGTGAGATTTTGGCTAATAGCTCTTTGGGAATACTCTTACTGAAGGATCCCGTCCATTTTTGACATCACACACATCCAAGGCTAGAAAAAAACTGTCTGAAACTGAGCATTTAGAGCAGTGTGGTCTGAGTCATGTCTAACATGAACATCCACCAATGCAACAGTAAAGATATGACAAAAAATAAGGACAAATATTATTGATCCCATTTAAAAGAGAACTACATATGAAAACACCCATAGAGGCAAAACCTGTGATTCTTCTCAGATTCAGTCAGAACTTAGACACGTGAAATGTGGCTGCTTACAACCAGTTTGACTTCCAGTTCCAGAGTGGGTAATCATCTCTGATGAACCCCCCGAGAAAGCAGAAACATCTGACTCAGAGTGGAGCGCAGTGGAGCCCCAGTGGTCTGCTTCAATCTCCTTCAGCTGAGCTCAGGTCTGTTTCTGCTCTCTGATGAATAATTTCCAGATGTTTCCATTGTCTCAGCAGCAGATCTCAGATCAGATTACTGAGAGGAACCTACCCATGATGCACTGGGAACTCCTCCTACGCTGTCTGTCTTCAGGTTTTCAGTTTGATGTAAACTGACTCGGGGTCAGTTTAAGGTGCAGACCCATGACTCACACTTCAGCTTAAAAATGACCAATCAGCTCACAGCTCTGTTTTAAAAATATAAACGAGTCAGCAGAAACATCAGCATCTGGAAATCATCTTCAGCCATTTTTTTAGCCTACTGCCATGACAACAACCTGCAGCGACAACCTTACGCAGCGTGTGTGTGGTTGTGTGTGTGTGTGTCTGTAAACAGCTGTTGCACACATCAGTCAAAATGTTTCTTTTTCTCCTCTCTGTGTCGTAGCCGGAGATAAATCTTTAAAGTGGAACATTATTGTGGTGTAAACTCGACTGGACCTCCCTCAGTGCTCAAAGTGAAACTGATCCAGGTTCAGTCGTCAGAGTGAGAGATCAGAGTCTCTGCTGCCTCCTGCTGGTCTGAAAGAAAAGCTTTAAAAGATCATCTCAGTTCACCAAATGATTTTTTGACCCAATAAAAGGTTTTTCATATTTAAATTGTTGTTCAACTGAAAAATAATTAACGTAACCATGGAAATCCAGGAGTAACCTCGACACGCTAACCCTAAATCCTGCTTCACGATGCAGACCTGCGGCTTCTGTTCATTTACTCAGCGTTTTGTCTTTTTCTGTATCCATCAGTTTGAACTCAGTGTGTTAAGCTTTTCCAAGTTCAGCTACAATGGGACTAATCTCATGCTTGTAGCCTGCTGATAAAATATGACAACTTTTTCTTTAATGTCCACAGTGCAAACTCAGGGCATCAATGTTGCTTTACAGTACGAAGGTCCTGGGTGTATTAAATACATCACTGCCCAAATTAATACATCACTGCTCAAAGACGAGGAATTTATTAAATATTTTAAAAAGAGAGTGGACTTCATATTTAGACTATGATGACACTCCCGGAACATCAGCTTCTGCTCTATGGGAAGCAGGGAAAGCTGTGATGAGAGGTAAAATAATTTCTTTCTCCTCACACAAAAAGAAAGAAGAAAACAAAAATATTCAGGAACTAGAAAAACCATCAAATCCTTAGAAAAAGCCTACGCGTGCGACCAAGATCAAGAAATAATGAACAAAATACGCAAAACAAAACTAGAATTAAATGAAATTATTAATAAAAAACCACAATTCCTAGTACAAAGACTTCTCTTGCAGAATTTTGAACACAGTAACAAATCCGGTCGATTTCTAGCTAACCAGTTAAAAATAAATGAAGAAAAAACAACTATATGTGCTGTTAAAGATTTGTCTGGAAACACAATATATGACCCTTGAAGAATAAACAACATTTTTAGGGATTTCTATGAAACTTTATATTCACCAAAAATAAACCCGTCTAAAAATGAAATTCATCAGTTTCTTGACAACGTAACTCTTCCAAAATTACTAGAAAGTCAATCAATGGCACTGGATTCGCCACTGACGCCAGGTGAACTCCAGGAAGCTCTGATAAGTATGCCTAATAATAAGGCTCCAGGTCCAGACGGCTTCCCTGCAGAATTCTACAAAGAATTCTGGACAATTTTGGCACCAGTATTCCACAGAGTGTTGCAGGAAATCGAGGAAAAGGGCAGACTACCACCAAATATGAATTCTGCCAACATTAGTCTCCTGCTAAAACCAGACAAAAACCCTTTATTTCCCTCAAGCTATCGTCCAATATCACTTATAAATGCAGACCTCAAAATAATCTGCAAAGCTCTATCAAAGAGACTAGAGAAGATAACCCCCCTCTTAATTCATCCTGACCGAACTGGTTTCATAAAAGGCAGGCACTCATCAACAAATACAGGTAGATTACTTAATTTAATAGACTACTCATACAGTAAAAACATTGAAACCACAATATTCTCTCTAGATGCAGAAAAAGAATTAACTGGAAATTTTTATTTGCAACTTTACACAAATTTGGTTTTGGAAACTCTTTCATAAACTGGATAAGAATATTATATAATTCCCCAACAGCTTGTGTCAGAACAAATGACCAGACATCCTCCAGCTTCTGTCTCCTGAGGGGCACCAGGCAGGGATGCCCACTCTCCCCTTCACTGTTTGCAATTTTTATCGAACCACTAGCAGCAGCATTTAGACAGGCTTCAACAATTAAGGGCATAAAATGTAAGAATGTAGAACATAAAATCAGTCTCTATGCGGGTGATGTGTTACTTTTTCTCCAAAACTCACAAACCAACCTCTCTGAGGTAATTACTCTAATAAACTGGTTTTCAAGAGTTTCAGATTATTCAGTTAACTGGTCAAACTCTACATTTCTTCCAATTAACTGCTCCTTCCATAATTCCTCTTCTGCCCCACTACAATCTGGAAATATTAAATATTTAGGTATTAATGTTTCTCCTAAGCTTTCAGACTTAACTAAATTAAACCACATCCCACTTCTAAAGAAAGTAGAAGGCGACCTGGCTAGATGGAAATCTCTACCCATATCACTCATGGGAAGGGTCGCCACTATAAAAATGATGATCTTGCCAAAAATAAATTACTTATTTCTAATGATCCCGAACAAACCATCACAAGATTGGTTCAGATCCCTGGATTCGTATATTTCTAAATTCCTTTGGAAAGATAAACCCAGCTTAAAAACGCTTCAAAGAACCAAGGATAAAGGAGGATTAGATCTGCCTAATTTTCAACAATACTTCTCAGGCTTCAGTTCATCTCAGAATGGTTTAAACACACCTTCTTAGATGAGCCCTGGCTAGATGTTGAACAGGCACTATGCAATAATCTAGAGATTTCAGACCTACCATTTATCAGCTCAAACATCAAAAGACATGAATGCTTTAAAAGCATCAACATCAGCTCTTCTCTGACAGCATGGTGGGAGTTTCTAAAAATAACGGAGTCTTCATTAATCCCATGCAAACGTACACCTATCTGGAACAACCCTGACATATTACAAAACAATAATATGATTAATTTCCCAGAATGGAGTAGTAAAGGAATGAAATACTTAGAACATAGAAGGAACAGAATTTATTCCATTTGACAGACTAGTTACACAATATGGGATCAACAAGAAAATATTTTTAGAATATCAACAAATTAAATCCATAGTAAAAAAGCAGTTTAACCTCAGTCAAGTTGAATTGCAAACACCACCAAGCGCGGTACATTGTCTTACTCTTGAATCCCCTAAATTATTGTCTAAAAGATACAGAACACTTTCTAAAATAGATGAATCAATTTCCCTTCCTATCGCAAAGTGGGAAGCAGATTGTCCGTCATACTGTAGACCAAAACTGTGTGTCTCAGTACTGCTTAAAAACCTTTAAATTGATTAGAAATCCAGCTCCTGCATTAATACAATACATATACACTATAATATACTACCTAGAGTGCACTATACAGGTCATCGGATGCTCCAGGATGGGCTTTTGACAATCTTCCCAACAACTGCCTCACACTGTCAAGGCAAACACAAACAACAATTACAGCCATGCTCTTTGGTTTCTGTCCACCAGTGCAGAAGTTTTGGCCGAGGATAAATGTGAAGACTAGGGTGCAACGATACAACAAAATTCACGGGTCTTCCCACTCCCGCCTTCCATATATATTTTAACTCAAAAGTACAGTTTTTAAATTTAATGTTGCTGAAACAACAAAGTAATAAAAAAATAAATCTGATTGAGGAATCTCTCATCTTTGGAAAAGAGAGTTTATTACAGAGAAATGGCTCTTTCCAAATAAAAGCTATACTATAGCTTCTTCTGGGCCATATTCTCAGCAGCATATTAAACATATCAGGTCCCCATAAGGAGAATCATGTGCTAACGGCTGTCTAAATGACTCGGGTAAAGTTTGTAGCATGCGTGCTTGTTGTTTTTGTCTGCTTCCACTTGTCTTTGCACTAGGATGATGTCATATTGCAGTCATATTCGTTGTGTTCCCACTAGTGCTGTCAGCGTTAATCTGAAATGACCTTAACGCCACAACACGGCAAATCTACGTTAACAAGCTACCGACAACGAGCTAACTGCCTAACGCACTAGTTCCCACCCATGTAATTGAGCATTGCCTGACACATCCAACATACTGTTTTACTTTTGTCCCCACACAAGTAGGGTCTTGGGGTGCGGGTGTGTCACCAGGGTGCAGGGGAGGCATTCCCCCTCTGGCTTCTGCTCCGTGGCTGCTGGGTGACCCCTCGTCTGGGGCTCTCCTCAGCTCTTCCCAGGAGGGTGGCACGGATGCCCCTCCGCTGGTCCTCCTTGAGCCATGCACTCCTCCATGCCTGCTTCATGACGACCCTGAACCCTGGATTGGCAAAAGAAAATTGACGGACTGCTAATCTCATTGGGAAACTGAGTGCAGATTAGTTTTTGCTTTAGGATTAAATCTTGCTTTTGTTTGTAATTCTTTACAGGTCACAGACTAATATTTGAATCTCAGTCTGTGATGCACCAAGTTAGGACTCATTCTCTCCGATTTGATGAAAGATTTTGATAATGAAAATAGTACTTCTCTTTTATGACCTCCTTGTAATTTTAACCAAAGCTTTCACCACCAGGGGGCAGCATGTAATCTGCAGGTGTGTCCAGATGATTTTGGATTGGTGCTGGTGTTATTTTAACTTTTAGTATCCTTTTACCTCTAGCCCCATTGTTACGACTGTTCATAAGAACACCAGGTTAAATAATGAAGAATGCAATTATCATATTTTTTCAGTGTTATTTATTGAGTTGATAAGTTAGATCTGAACTCTTGTGAAGCAATAGAAGGAGGTCAGTCTTTTACTCTGACAATAGTGAACTTAAAGTATATAGTGAACTTTAATCTGATGTCAAATAAAAGTTGACGGCTGTCATTACATCCCAGAAGCTGCTGTGATATCGCTGATTTCTCACTCCTAAAAAATCCCCCCAAAAAACAACAATATCCACCAGAAGTAGTTCAATGTCATCTTTATAGAAAATTGTTCAGGTTACAGGTCAGTGTATTTTGTTTTCCTTTTCCAACAGAAAAGAGCTCCTTCTGCCCAACATCAGCACAGAGACAAATACAGACTTTTGGTTACAGCAAAAAAAAACAATAAAAATAAAGTGAAACGATTTCCTCGTTTCACTCAGCAGGTCTGAAACGATGTAAACACATTCATCTGGTCTTTGAGGAAAAAACACATGTTTCATTGCGCTGTTTAAACAGACGAAGATCTGCAGGTCAAACTGGAATAGTTAACATTGACTGTATGTTTAAAACAGTGGGATTATTTCATGATAAACTGATGAGATCTTTGTGTTTATTTAACTGGACATGAACAACAGCATTCATATTAGCAATTAGATCAAATAGTCTTTTAGTGCAATGTGTTTTTATGGATTCATCATGGGCGTGAAGTGTTACAGCTAGCCAATGACACCTCCCCCCCCAAACAAAACACAACTTAAACTAAAAACAATTAAATACAAATTAAGGTAATAAAACAAAATAACCAACCAGCATATATAGATATAGATATTTGGATGGAATTAAATGTTTCTCATAATATTGTGACTTCATTTCTTCCTTCACTGTTCTCATTCAGTAGTTTCACAGGTCAACTTTCTTACTCTTCAGAAACACAAAGCTGAGCTTCAAACCGGAACTACACAAACCAACGTGTGACATCACAGCAGCTGTGTCCAGCTTTTTTGTGTCAATCAACAAAAAAGAAACTACAATCCCATAATTCTTTCATTTGATAAGTAAGAGCTTCCCACTGTTAGCATGATGAAAAAAAAACCTAAATGTCTGACTGGACATTTTAACTGAACACATGTATGTGCCGGCGTAAATCCGTTTACATTTCTTAAAGCAACAGAAACCTTCCTGCAAGCTTTCCAAATATTTACTGCGAATCAGCTGCAGACAGGAAGTGACCTCACTGCTTGTTGCCCAGTTTCAGGAAGCGCTGCGACTTCTGTCTTGCCATGCGATGCTGCCGCTGTGCCATCTGAGCATCAAATATGGCGGTGTGCAGCTTCTGCAGGGAACAAGAGGAACCAGGTTGGGGAGGGGTTACATCACGAAACAACACACATCCACACCGAGGCTTTCATTCATACCCAGGTTTCCACCCATACAGACGCTTCACCCATACTGAGGCATCCATTCTGTGATTTTTATTTAAATGCACTAAATTCACCTCAGATTAACAAAAAAACAACTCAACAAATAATGTGAGTATACAGGCCCTGTCCAAAAAATTAGAATATCATGGAAAAGTTTATTTATTTCCATAATTCCTTTCATGACTTTCATAGATTATAGATTCAGGGCCCACAACTTAAATAATTTGAAGTACTGTTGTTTATTTGTACATAATAAACCCACGAACTCATCTACTAAACTCAAAGCACCTGCACAGGTTTTCCCAAGTGTCATTAAATTGCTTCACTTTGACCCAATTGCCTCAGTTAGGTTCAATATGGGGACGACTGCAGACTTGACAACAGGCCAGAAGAGCATCATTGGTACCCTCCATAGGATGGGTAAGCCACAAAGGTTCATAGCTAAGGAGCCTGGCTGTTCACAGAGTGCTGTGTCCAAGCATATCAATGGAAAGTCCAGAGGAAGGGCAAAATGTGGCAGTAGAAGATGCACCAGCAGAAGAGATGACGGTGGCTTTCAGCAGATTATCAGACAGAAGATTCAAGAATCTGTCAGAGATCCAAAAAGGGTGGAATGAGGCAGGAGTCAAAGCTTCAAAACCACTTCTGCACCTGAGCCAACGTCAGAAGCGGACTCAACTGGGCCAAGGAGAAGATGGACTGGACTGTTGGCCAGTGGTCAAAGGTCCTCTTTTCTGATGAAAGTAAAGTGTGCCTTTCATTTGGGAATCAAGGTCCAAGGGTTTGGAGGAAGATGGGTGAGAAACAGAACCCATGCTGCTTGAGGTCCAGTGTGAAATATCCACAGTCAGTCATGATTTGGGGTGCAATGTCTGGTGCAGGTGTTGGTAAACTCTGCTTTCTTAAATCCAAGGTCACCGCAACAGTGTACCAGAATGTTTTAGAGGGCTTCATGATTCCTTCTGCTGAGGATCTGTATGGAGATGCAGATTTCATCTTCCAGCAGGACCTGGCCCCTGCACATACCACCAGAAGCACCAAAACCTGGTTTGATTGCCATGCCATCACAGTGCTTGACTGGCCAGCCTACTCGCCGGACCTAAACCCCATTGAGAATCTGTGGGGTATCAAGAGGAAAATGAGGTCCACCAGAACAAAACAAAGAAGAGCCGTCAGCAAGCATCAAGAACACCTGGGCTTCCATAACTGCCAGGCAACGCCACAGGGCCGATTGCATCAACGCCACAGGCCGATTGCATCAATGCCACGGCGCATCGAAGCAGTGATTCAGGCGACGGGATTCCCAACCAAGTATTAAAGATTAACATATCATTTTGAAAATACCACATTTTGATTGATTTGATCCTAATTTTTTCTTTTTTTCCTGCAAAGACTGAGAAGTAAATGGTGATGTCTTCACAGTATTCTCATTTTTTGAAATCCTGTTTTCGTGGGTTTATTATGTACAAATGAACAACTAAGTACTTGAAATCGTTTAAGTCGTGGGCCCTGAATCTATACTCTATGAAAGTTTAAAGTTTTGAATGAAATTATGGAAATAAATAAACTTTTCCATGATATTCAAATTTTTTGGACAGGGCCTGTACTGTTAGCAACCCCCCACAGTGAGTGGGGTTAGTTGTCGAGAGGTTTGTGGTAACTTTGTAGCATGACAAAGTAAGCAGAACTTTTTTGCAAAATGCAGAAGTGAGTTGGGATTATTATGTAGCACACAGACGAAAGCAGGGTTAATGTGCAACACAGAGGCGAGCGTGGTTAGTTCGTAGCACGTAAACACCATAACTGTCCTTATTTACTCCATTAAGTGCGAGTTTGTTCATAAATAGTTAAAACCTCCTCCTGTCTCCTGCTTTCTGTGCGTCTCTGATGGAATTTTGTTCCGTCCTCCTTACAATTTGAAATCCCACCAGAAGCTGTTCAAAAGTGGAGCGTTTAATCTGGACCTGGTCTTTTATTTTGAAAATTGACATGAATGCTAATGCTGCTCTTGTGCCGGACTTCTAGCTCTCACCTACCCTGTGTAGCTTGATGCAGCTTCGATAAATAATCGACCCAAGAGGTTTACAATGAACAGTGTTCAGGCTTTCCTTAGCCTGCTTTCAGTTCAAGTTAATAATGTTACGGCTGCGTGCGCTCTCCAAAATTATGACTGCACAGGAGAGCTCTGAAACTTTAAACCAGATACATTTAAACATTAAAGCTTGCTGTCCCACAGCCTGATACAGGAGATGAGGAAATCACTTTAGTTTGTCTGCAGATCAGAATGAGACTAAATTGACTGATTTAGCCGGTATTATGTGTGTGTGTCGTGTTCTAAGAGCTGCATGTTAAACAGTGTGAAAGAGACTTAACAGCACATTAGAATCAAATGTAAAAAAAATGAATCTTCAAATGGATACATGAAAATTTCACTAACAATGTGCTGTCGCAGATAAATCTGCTGGTTTTACAGCTCTGCAGGGAACCAATGTGAAACATGTTCCTCCAGCAAACAGTCTGTAATGCACTTAAACCAGCTGAGACAAAAGAACAACAGAAAGTGGACTCTGAATATAACCTCGTCCCAACCAGGTCATGTATTCAGCATGAGTTACCATGGTTACACTGACTTTAAACTTGACACAGCGCACTTTGCCATTACTCTTGCTTTGTAGTCCTCCACATGCTACTGTAAACGAAGTTGAGCAGGAAGCTGCTATCAGCTTTGGTCCATGTTGAAGTCAGAATGTGCTGCAGCCTCACAGACCCACACACAGACACACACACACACACACACAGACACACACAGACCCACACACACAGTACCTGAGCAGTGTTAGGGTCGTTGAGCCGAACGCTCCTCACCAACTCTTGACCATCTCTCTTTGAAAACGACAGCTTCTGCTGCTCCTGAGACACAAGACATTGAAATGTAACATGGTTACAGGATGTGACCTCACACCTAATCTTAATTGTTATCTTCCTGATTAAACAGCAGACAAATGTGGCCGATGAATTCGAGTTTTATTCAGAGGTTCATTTTGGTACCTTGCTGTAAATCTTCAGCTCACTTCCCACCACAGTCGGCGGTCGACAGATGTTCTCATACAAACATTCCCACTCTTTGTTGAAATGACCCACAAATTCTATCTCCTTAACACACAAAACCCTCCTGCACAAAAACAACAACGACACCGTAAGCAACGACACATGCTGACAATCAGCAACGAAAAAACACAATAAAATAACAGGTTTTACCTGTTGGTGACGATGATGTTGGTCTTTCTGTGTCCAGGATACTGACAGTGATCTCTGAACACTTCACCCTCCAGCTGTTTGATCTCTGATCGCTGGAAACACAAACAGACTCCCAGGTTTTATTTACCGACCACCTGCGGTTTGAATCTGAACATTATACATGAACATAAGGTGACCCCGTCGTTCAGTAAAACCACACAGGGTCCACGCTGATGCACCAAGAGGTGGATTTTACCATGCGGTGTAGCTCGTTGCTGGATGACTTCTAGTTGAAACAAGGACATTTAACAGTATGAAAGAATCGGCTATATATAAAAGGAGGAAGCAAGCTGACATGTTTGATTGTTTTGGAGATCCTGAAGGTTCAGGTTTGGCATTTTTGTTGCTGGCATCTATTTTTATTTGCAACAGGACTTCATAGCGAAGGGAAGGATCTGTCTCAGAAAAAAAAAAAAAGATTAACCAAATCAAAGATAGACCTGTCCTAAAATATATCCTGCTTTTTCATAAAAGGAACATAATCTTGCATTAAGGACATCCTGAAACCAACAAACGAGACCTTAATCTCACAGGAAAGCATTTATTCAGACTTATGAGGTGAGAAGTAGAGCATCTTTCTGAAACACTTGCAGTCCAACTATACGACAATTTGTAATAATCCTTTAAAAACACCGTTCTCCTTGGAGAACCCCAAACTTTTTGTGCAGATGCCAGATGGAGGAAATTCTGAAAGCATGACACCGAATGCTTCGATTAACAGCAGAAATGTTAATAAGCGTGAAAAGTGATCCCCTGTTTTGTGGAATAAACCATAACTAATTAACCAGTGAAGCAAACCCACCACCAGAAGAAAAGAGAGGAAACTGTGGACGTATCAGAGGAGCTATACACACTTCTATAAGGCCGAGGATGCTAACATGTTGCCAAGCACACTAAAAGACGTATACGCAAAACAAACACGCCCTCTGAGAGAAATCTGACCTACTTCAAAAGAAGGATCGCAACCAGAGTGTGTGATAGCGTGATTCCGTGAAAGCACATGTTAGTGAGTCGTTACCCTTCTAACCACATGCTGACAGTAAAGGCGACAGCCCCGCCCCCTCCCACCAAGCCCTGCATTTGGAAAAAGAAAGGTGTGAGTAAAGGCAGAATTTTTATTAAACACAAATCTTACAGACAGCGACACGCTCTCAGCTGACAAACACTCAGAGGTGACGTTAGCGCAGACACAACAGATGTCATGCAGACTGAGTCGTACAAAGAGTACATCATCACAAAGACACAAATATTAAACAGCAAGTGTTCATATACAAGTTCAGAATGAATTTAAAGCTGACGCTACAGAACGATACAAAAATATCGGTAAGCTCTACACGGACATGTATCTCAGCTTTATAGCAAAATAATTTCACCACCTGCTAGTCTTGTCTGAATAAACAATATGTAATAAATGGCTATAAACAAAAAAGGGTCATTTAAAAACTATTGTTTATAAACAGAAATAAAAAACTAAAAGCAGAAATGTTTTGTGTAGAAAAAGTAATAAACTGAGAGCTGAGTGTAGAAATGTTTGAGGTATGAGAAGAGAGATTAGTTGTGGCATGCATAGAAACCTGAATCATCTCAATATCCAGAATCAACGTGGATATAACAATAATATAGACTATTATAGAATATTATAGGATGAGGAATTGAACCATAAACATTTTATTAGTCATAGACAGGATTATAGTCTTTCAAAGCACTTGATTGATAAGTCGATCCGCCCAAACGAACACGATTATTCCTCCTCAGGCTGCATGTGGCACCAACACAAGAAGAAAAACAAAAAAGAAAGAAAAAAAAAAGGGATTAGAAGCACAGACACACAATATATTAGCAGCTCCAGAATAACGTTTTTCTGGTGTGTTTTCCAGCAGCTGAGATCTGATTTCTCGTATCTCGTTTCTCCTGCTTTCTGATGTCTGCCTGATTGCTGGGTGTAGACTGTGTTCACAGTGAATGTGTGTTTTGGCTCAGCTTGTTTTTAATTCATAAATATCCGGAGTGTGTGTTCAGAGCTGCTGCTGTTTTGGATTTTTATCTGCTGATTGGTTTTGGGGCAGAACTGTTTTTGTTTTTAACAGCAGAAGACCACACCTGCTTCCTCTCAGCAAGCAACATCGGGTCGTTATGGAGCAAAACGGTCAAAGCGATCGAACCTGGAAAAGGTCGAATCCCTGCGACTCGGTCAGGTCATACGGCCTGATGATCCCATCCTCCCTGATCAGACGCACCGGCCGTAGCTTGGTCACTTCCTCTGTCGCCTCGGCCGCCCTGAAATCACAACACACGCGGGAAAACAGAGACGCACTTGAAAAATTATTCTAGTGCTACAGAAACTGAAACAGACTCATTTCTGTGCCTTCCTGCTGAAGCTTAATAACTTCATATGGTGGAAGTGAAGTTGAAGCATCGTCAGTCGGCATGCTGACTAGTCGTTTCTACAAAATGAGCCCTGAGAGTTGGATCTGCTACAACCCCGTTTCCAAAAATGTTGGTGCACTGTGCAAAATGTACAGAAAAACAGAACACAGTCATCTGCAAACCATTTAAAGTCTGTATTTAACTGAAAATATCTTAAAGGTAAGAGATCAAATATTGAAACAAACATTTTTCTCAGTTCTTGAAAGCTAAATGGACGCGTTTAATGTTAACTCTGTCCCCGTAGTGACGAATTACGTCACTATTAATAAAACTAGGGCTTGTTTCCAGATCGTTCCAAGAGCTGCTGCACGGGCAGAGACCTCACCCTCGTCTGATGCACACCAGGTCAGTTTGAAACCTGCCACAGACTTTGAGGCGGTAAAGAGTCTCTCATTCTTCTACCAACACTTGCTGTGCTTTTGGAAGCCAAACAATTTTCTATTTCACTTATTCAGCAGAGCCTCCTGTGTGTATATTTCCAGTGGCTGTTTATGAACAGAGAATTATGGATTCTGTGGATCTTCTAATGTTGTTAAATTCATTCTTTAAGAAGTACTTTTTCTCTAAATTGTAGAAACTACTGCATCTATCTGTCATTTTGTACCACTGATTACACTCAGTGTTGTCTTTTTGACCCATTTTCAGTCAAATATAGATTTTAAATGTTTTCCTTTAACTTCATATTTGTCCTAACCTTTTTGGAAACGAGGTTGCAGATCAACCCTGAAGCGCATTCAGAGTGAAGCAGGTTCATTTCTAATGCGCACGATGCTGCGAGAAGCTTCCGTCAGGTGCGATATCTCACCTTTGGTGACCTCTACAGTGACAGCGTGAAACGGTAACATTCAACAGGTTATCATGAACCGACTGACATGTCACAGGACAGATGTGTCCTCCATACGGAGGAGGGGGATGAAGGTTGATAAGGTTCCTGGGAAATGTTTTGGGCATTTCCAAGTATTTCTTTCTACTTAAATGTGTGGACAAAAAACTAGTTAAAGACAAAACGCAAAGGTCACTGCTGATGTACACAGAGTTGTTCTACCTTTATCCCAAATATCTCTGTCCTGATAGAAGAGCATATAGAAGACAGATGTTGATATCCAAATAGGGGAATGTCTTTAGTAAGAATGATTTGCATCCCTCCGGTAGAGCGCTGGCCCAGAACCTTCATGAGACACTTGATATTATCATTTGTCACCTGCTTCCTAGTATCTATAATTACTTCCACGTATATTTTAAATCTGAACCATCGCCTAACATGTTCAGAATGTACTATGTAGATGGAAATAATCCACTAGTATTTAAAAATATTTAGCAGTACTTTGAACTTTGCAGTGCAGTTTTCTCTTTGATGCAGCTCAAAGCTGTTTTAAGTGCGAGCGTCACCTCAAACAAACCAACACCGTGGCTGTTAGTGTTTCTTTACACAATCAGTATGAACCAAGGTGCCAAACTCAGGCTGGAAGAACCATGTGACCATTCAGTCAGCCAATCCCTGAGGAGAGACCAGGTGATGCTTTGAGATTCACTGGCAGGTGGGACAACAGAGGTTACTGCAGACGCTAAAGTATTCAAAGGTGAGATTAAGGTAAGTGTATACAGAAACTCATCTGTCCTCGGTTATATACCTGCAGAAACGTCAGCGGGACGTGAACACAGTGTTTCCCATAGATTAGCAGAGATGGGTGTGTCCACACGGCCTCTTAATGAATCAATAAATTTATCTACACATATTTTCTGAGTGACAAATAAATAACTGATCAGCTGCCTCTCATCCTGTCGATCAACTCTAAATCCATCATCGTGTTGCCGCAATGGTGGACAGCCAAACCCACAGGGAGGTCGGCAATTTAGAATCACCCTAAGCCCAATAACTGCATGTCTGCACGACTGGAGGACCCATGCAGACAGCCCAGACAGTGGATTCAAACCTGGGACCTGAAAATAGGGATGAGGGTGTGAAATAGACTGTGGAGGGACGAAGACAGAACAAATGCTAAAAAGAGTCGCCACACTGGTTGGTTGTTGACAGGGGTGACCTGCTAAGGTTAAGTCTGCGTGTGGGAAACAACGGAAGGGAAACTGCGAGGACCAAGCAGACAAATGTTTTCAATTTTCACGATGTAAATGCATGAAGCACTTCGGATCTCTTTACAAGCAGGACCTGTGACTCTCCTCGGGGGTGTGGCTTTCTGAATCACAATGCTGCCACGAGCTGGTGGGTTTAAGAAAGGGGAAGGGGCAGCAGAGGCAGACTGATGGTGGATGACATGATGAGCATGAATCAGTTTAAACTCTTGACACGATGCAGCGACTTACCGTCCATCTGCCGCAACATTCAACATGCAAACGTCAAAGTGCCGCAGGTTAAAGCTCGACCCCCTCACTACTGCTTCATCAGGTCTGATCAGGTTTTATCTGGTGCAACAATGAATGCTACCCAAACATTTAAAAAGGGGAAAACTAGTCCTGAACCTCTGTAACAGATCTACAGTTCAGCTCGAGGCAGCGATTAAAGAGTTCGGCTTTAACATGCTTCATGTGAAATACTCACACACCAAAACAGCAAGAAACCAATGAACAAAACTCCCGGCAACAACGACACGAGACAGAAAACAAAAGCAGAAATTAGTGAGCAGACAAACAACACATTAAGAAGCACACAGAAAACACAGGAAGTTCTTCAGTCTGCAAAATACTGGAGACAAAGTACGAATAAACAGAGTCACTGACAGACTGAAGAGTGAAAATAAAAACTGGACACGGACGAAAGCTTGAAGCAAATACCTCTGGATGCCCTGGAAGGTGCTGCTGGCCATGTCCACGATGCCGCCTGTCGGCCGAGCCACCACCCCCACCAGACCTTTACCGATCCCCTTAAAGAAACCTGCTGCTCCCTCCTTCTTCGCTCCTACAGAGAAAGACAGTAACTGCTCTGATCCTCTGCAGCTCCAGAGTCTACATTTGCAGTTTTGGGTTTTCTTGCATTTCTCTGACAGAAAGGGGATCTAATCTAATTCAGGTTAGTCTGGGTGTTGAATTTCATCATCGCTCACAGTAGTGTACTGCACTCTGCTGCAAAGAACATGTTTCTGTTTTCCTTCAGATGGAGACTCTACAGGTGAATATGGTCAAAATGTAACTAGTAAACGTCACTATGCGAAAGCTCAAAGTTCATATCTGCTGTAGATTTGCACCAATTTGCATATATTTACAGAACACATATGGGCACACTGGATAAAGCTGGGTTCAACATTCATGGTAACATTTTGTCTGTCTCCATCAAGCAAAGTCTCTCTGCTCTCTTCTTTTCCCTTCACCCCCAAACTGAGTGTTTGCAGCAGCATTGTGGGTTTCGCGGCAGAGGAGCACGTACCCTCCACAGGTTTGGTGACGATGCCGGTTACTCCGCCCACGACTCCCTGCAGAAACAAGCACTGTTACTGAACTGCATCGGGCTCACATCAGGACACACAAACCTCTGAACTCTGTCACTCCGTACCTTCAGCAGTCCTTTTCCTCCTTTAGCCAGACTTTCTCCAAAGTCTTTGGGTGGTCGGTTCATCTCCTCACGTCGCTTCTGTTGGTACTCTTTATCCATAGTGATGGCTGCCAGACCTTTACCAACCGATCCCGTGATCTTGGAAACCATGCCTGCGGCGCCACCTGCACGAGGAATCAGCTCGCTAATAATACTGATCGCAGTGGTCATCATCTGTCCTGGTTGGCATTAAATCAGTCACTGCGCATCCATCATGCCTCTGGCTTTCTTACCGACTGTGTGGCCCAACAGGCTGCGGACACCGATCACAAAACCTTCAGCAAACTCCTCCGGACCCTGAACGGCTCCCTGACAAACACAAACCACTTTTATTTCATCTGGATTCTCCTGCCTGTCAGTTTCTCAGCTCATGATCCAAAAATAAGACTGACATCAGAATCTTTCCTGGTAACTATCAGAAAAAAGTCGATTACGTCGTCGTGTAGTTCAGGATGAGTTACCTGGAAGGGCTCGTAGAAGAAGGCCTCCACCCCCTCAGACAGACCTCGGATCAGTCCAAATGGATTTCCCAGCACGTCCAGAACCAAGAACGCAAAAAAAAAAAAAAAAAAAAAAAAAAAAAAAAAAAAAAAAAAA
>NW_024387414.1:1232594-1260094 GCF_900408965.1 Simochromis diagramma | reverse complement strand
AGAAACACGTTGCTGTCAAATTCAAAAAGAGCTCTTACTAAAATGGTACATTTACTCAGTTTAAACATTTGATATGTTTTCTGTGATTTATGTGAATACATTTTGTGTTTATGAGATTTTGGAATCATTACAATCTGTTTTGAAATGATGTGATGTAATGTTTCTGTTTGTCCAATTAACTTTTGCACTTCTTCTCTGTTTGTTGGTTTTTAAAACTGAGCAACAAGAAAATTATGAGACATGATTTAAATTTTTTGCAGTCATAAGTAAAAAAACTGCATTCATGGTGTCATTAATAAAAACATAATGAGTCAAGATGTTGAAAGGCTCTCAGGAGGGGACGAAACTAAGCTAACCCAGATACACGAGGACTGAGCAGGCCGGTTAGCAGCATTTCTCAGCTGTAAGGAGGCCTGTCTGGAACAAGAAAGTGATGTATGAGTTTTCAAAGAGACAACTACCGCAATCCCACAGAGGCTGAGGCACTGGAGGCTGAACCGCAGGAGCATCAGTCAGCAAAACCGTCGAGCTGTCCGAGCAATCAAATTCTTCTTCATTAAAAGTTCATGTTATTTTGTCCACCTCCCGCCGGCCGCTAAAGCTTCCCTCTCTGGTGTTTTGCAGAAGATGAAACCTTGATGGTGACAGGTCTGAGCTGTTGAGCGCACGGCAGGTGTGCACACTTTCAACCCCACCGAGCATCGAATCACCAGCCTGCATTTTTCACTCAGGCTCTCAACTGATTGGCTGGCTAATTGACTGGCTGTCAGTGTGACTGATGGCACCGCTGCTCAAATCCAACATATCCAAGGTAACGCACTGATGCGACACCTGAAACCCCCCAATCAGCATTTCTCAGTGCACAGAGTGAGCAGGAGAGCACCTGGTTCATCTATCATTCTGATAGTGAGGCTCGGCTCCCGAGTTGCACTGTTGACACGCTCCAACCGTCCATCAGTGAAACTGTGCCGCTTCCCAAAGGCTGGTGTTAGTGCCTGACCTCCATAACTGCTGTTAATAGGTCGGTTCACTGTAACTGTCAGGTGTATATTAAAATGTGTCAGAACAAGTGGAAACTTGAATAGATGACGAGTTAAGACTGATGGGAAGTTTAATAGCAAACATCGCTGAAACAATGCAAAAATATTCATAGATTTAAATTTCTCTACAAACAGTTGGTCTGGTCACAGTATACTCAATGATGGTTTTTAGTGTGCTCTGTAATGTCTGTTCTCTTACCATGGTATGGATTCCAAAAAAAAAAAAAGTGTGCGTATGTATGTACATATATGTACATGTGTGTGTAGATATATATGTATGTATGTGTGTTTGTTACTTGTAGTTATTACTGCCTGTTACCTGTGGTAATGCAATTTATAATTTATATATTCTGTATTCAGTTATGAAGGCTCTAATTGTTGTTTGCGAGCTGCCGTTTAGATGCTTGTATGTGCCCGGGGCTGTTGATGGGTCTGTATGCAATGATGGGCGTAGCTGCGGGAAGTTTATTGTTTTTTTTGTTGATGAGTGAGTATAGGGGTGGGATTTAATAAGTTTTCTTTGTCCCACTCCTTTTTCAGGCAATTTTTGTTTTTTGTTTTGTGCATTTTATGTTCAATATAGGTATTTGTTGTGCCTGAAAATGAACAAATAAATGAAAATGAAATGAAATGAAAAATGAATGAATCAGATTCATTTTTGCTGTGCTACAGCCTGGCAGCGCATCCAGCTGATGCCACAGACGCAGGTAAGTCACCGCAGCACCCCACCCGTGCACATCGTTTCCACCTCACCCGTGCCCTGCGCTCATGATCAAGGTCAAGTGGCTTTATTGTCATTCCAACCATGTGCAGTGGTACAGTACACGGTAAAATGAGACAACGTTCCTCCAAGACCAATCAACATGGGACTACATAAAGTGCAATGTGCAAAGATGTCACATCTGCCTATCCCAGCTGTCTTAGGGTGAGAGGCAGGGTACACCCTGGAGAGGTCACCAGTCTGTCGCAGGGCTAACACAGACAGACAACCATTCGCACTCACACCTACGGGCATTTTGGAATTTCCACATTAACCACATAACTGCATGTCTTTGGACTGTGGGAGGAAGCCGGAGTATCCGGAGAGAACTACATCAGAAAATAAAGGATTACATCTGGATTTGTATATCCGGTCGTTAAGTCTGACGTCACTAGTCGTGTCTGGGCCTAAACTCCGCTGCAGGTCCATATATCAAACGATCACTATGGCATTACTGAGAGTTGAAAAACTGTCTAAAGTCTTTCATCTTTAATAAAATGATCAGCGTTCTGCTCTACCAGGTGTAACAATTGAGTTTAACATCCAGGCATCCATGAAAACGGAATTTATGACATTTAACGGAGTTAGAAGTTAGCAGGAAGTTAGCTCGCTAGCTTCTATCTAAATACAATATAGCATGTCCTGACTGCGGGGCTTTGGAAACAAATTAAAACGTACAGCTCTGTTATCACTTCCAACATTAATGAAGACAGAAAACTAAACAGCAGTGACGTTTGTAGGGTTACTGAAGTTGGGCTAGCTGGTATATAATGATGTGCTACGTGACCGCTAGCGACACAGCTATGTTAGCATAATATAAACAAGCTAACTTTTTTTCCACTCGATAAAAGTTACCGTGAGTGTTCTCGGTGGTCAGGAACAAATGTAATCGCATGGCAGGATGCTGTAAAAGGACCAAACTTCAGCCAGGAGAACAACTGAGATAATCCATCCACAATACGAGGTTAGTCATTCATATACTGCTGCATGGGCTGGGCTGTAGTTACATCCTAAGGTTTTAAAAACTGAGCTTAAATAAATGATTAGCGGTAATAAAAGCCGAGGGAGGTCAACGGTGATCACTGACTGTTTTAGGAGCTTTTTGAGATCAAATAGAAGAAAATACAAAACATTAAACATGTTAACAACACAAAAGCCATATTAAACACAGACTACTTTAGGCCCGGAAGTAGGATTCGTCGCGTCATCACTGAACAACCGGATAGAAACACATCTTTATTCTCACAGATGTTCCTGTACACTATGCCGGCCACTTGGTTATGGCGTTCCATGTATGCCCTGCCTGCTAACATCTTGCACCCTGCTGTTATGTGCTGGATTGTCTCAGGGGCATCTTTACACAGCCTGCTCCTGGGGTCTTACCTGGTGTGATAGACCCCAGCCTCTATGGCTCTTGTGCTGCCATGATTAGTGCCTCTGTGCTGTCTTTAAGTCCAGCTTTGTGCAGTCATAGATTTTATCAGTTTATCTAATGTATGGAGTTGGTGTGAGAGAGGCGTGGTGTAATTAATGAAGGTCAGCGGGTCTTAATACATTTCTACATCTTCACAGCAGATCAAATATTTTGTGTGGATGAAACATAAAATCAAGACTTTCCTCTGAGCTGTTCTGTTGTGTCTGATGCTGGAAATCAGCGTCGCTTTTTTGCCTGAGCCTTTTTGGGGGTGTTACGGTAGGAGGCGGGTCCTGCTGGAGCGTGGCTGGCTGGGCGTGTTTAGTGTGTGCGAGAGAGAGAGCGTGTATGTGTGTGTGCCCTGTCGGGCTCCTCTCTCCTCCTGCACGGCTCAGCTCAGCTCGGCTCAGCTCGGCCGGGAGGAACGGCGCACACAGGCGCGCGCACGGACGCTGATCCGCACACAAACCGAACCGCCCGCGCGCGGATCCGCTGGATTTACCGGCTGCAGGGAGGAGGCTGAGAGAGCACCGGGAGCCGTCCGAGCACCGGGAGGGACCCCGCCCGGACAGCCGCAGCTGTCAGCCAGGTAACGGAGACTGCAGATGTGCGCGCGCGCATGTGTGGCAGAGTTTGCGGTGACGGCGATGTCCCGTCCGGTTCCGCCAGCCCGGTCTCCTTTGTTAGGTCACAGCGTCGCGTTCATTTCACGCTCCGTGTTTTTGTCTGTTTCTGTGTTTCCTCGTAAAAACACGATTTCAATAAACCGACGAACCATTTACAGAAAAGTGTTCGGAGAGCACGTTCAGCCATGTCAGTGGGTTTGTGTCACCTGTGCGGCGTGGACACCTGACATCTGCGCTCTCACTATAGTCGTGATATTTATTTGACTTCGTGGGCATTTTTTCTCTTATCTTCCAGTTTTGGGGGTTTTTCTTATATCCAGTGGTTCAGGAGGTCGAGCAGGTCCGAAGGTTGGTGGTTCAATTCCTGGCAGCTCCAGTGTGTATGACAAAGTATCCTTGGCAAGATACTAACCCAAGCTGCTGTCTGCGCGTCCATCACTGAGACAGAAGTGCGCGTGTGCGCCGTGGGGGCTCAGGTAGAGGAGAAAAGCGCTCATCTGAAAAACATTCATGAGATTTGATCTACAGTTTTACTCATTGGACACCTTTAAAAGAAAGAAATCTCTTTTCTTTTGGGACATTTTTCCCGCGTGGGGCTCTTTTGTTGAATCACATTATATTTTGTTCCACTACTTTATGAAGCTGGTATCTTATTTTCTAGGTTGTTTTTAATGTCTTGTCTACATTTGAGACACATAAATTATATCTTACCGTAATTTCATAACTTTCTGAAATATTAATAAAGAAAATAATCATGTTGCATCCTGTCAAAAAAACCCTCTGCTGGCTTCCTTCTTTGAGCCAGTCCTGCAGAGGTGCCGTCAGTTACACTCAAACACCTAACGCTGATCTCCTTGATGTGTGGTGGTCAGGTGGAGGTGTGGACCTCATCCTCCTGGAGGAAGTGATGCCCCGTAGGTCCTCCTCCCTCAGTGAGAAATGCGTGTGATGCAGAAAGAGTTTGTGTGTTTGTCTCTGAATAAAATCCCTAACTGTGGATTTGGTCCACAGCCGAGCCGCCTCGTTTGGTGGATGGTGTGACTCCATGGTCGTGCAGCCTAATCCTGATCCTGCTGAAAAGTATCACAGGGTGATGTTTTCTCCTGGGACCGCTCCCCGCCTGATAATGGAGCCTCTGCTTCAGAGCTGCTAATGAACCGCGGCTCTCTGTTATCTCAGCAGCCATAAAGTGATGCTGGTAGTGAGTCTGATAATACAGGGGACTGATGGGGAGGGAAGGGAGGGTTTCCAATGAGAGTCTTTCACGCTGTTACTGCTGGAACATCACGGCAGTGGGCAAAATATCATAGGATGGCATTATGGGAAGAAGGCGAGCTGGCAGAGGCAGTGTGACAGTTTGGGGGATCTTCTGCTGGGAAACCATCTACATGTGACTCTGACACGTCCCACCGACAACAGCACTGTTGCAGACCGTGTGCACCCTTTCATGGAAACGGTGCTCCCCGATGGCTGTGGTCTCTTTCAGCAGGATGATGCACTAATGCACAGAAACGGTTCAGGAGCAGTTTGAGGAGCACAGCAACCACTTTGACGTGTTGCCTTGGCCTCCAGATTCCCCAGATCTCGGTCCAGTGGAGCATCTGTGGGATGTGCTGGACACACAGTCTGATCCACGGAGGCCCACCTCACAGCTTACAGGACTGACAGGACCTGCTGCTGACACGTTGGTGCAGATACCACAGCACGCCTTCAGGGGTCGAGCGGAGGCCACGCCTCGAAGGGTCAGGGGGACCGACACAGGTGGTCTTAATGTTATGTCTGGTTGGTGTAGGAATCAGTCCATTTCCCATTTGAGCAGACTTCTATCAGCCATCATCTGAAAATAATTTCACATTTTAGCATTGATGTAAATGTGTCTGGTAGATGGCACAGGAAGTCCAAACCTGACCTGATACAATCAGAGATAAGTTAAACTGACACTGAGGTTAATATTGCACACAGGTGAATTTCAGCAGGTCTTTGTGCCTCCAATTAATCGGCCTTCATAATTTCATGAGCTGTGTTATTGAGACCTGTTGTCAGCTCTTCATCTCCTACACGAAGCTGGGTCAAATCCATAGATTTATGTCCCTACAACATGAGTAATTGTCAGAGAGCAGACCTCCTGTGCTGATGGATCAGGTGTGCTGTGTGTAATTTACAGCTCTAATGGTGCAAACACGCAGCAAAGGTGAAGGCGTCTCGTTAGTTTGACAGATCTACGACTCACACAGCAGCCGGCAATCAATCCCGAACGCATGCTTTTATACGTTTCTGTGTGTGTGTGTGTGTGTGTGTGCACGCGTGTGCGCATGCAGGGCTGCATATGCTCATGCATATTCAAATCTCAATTTGGGTCTGTGTCAATCATGCCTGTGGGTGTGTGTGTGTGTGTGTGCACCGTGTTTGCATCTTTGTGGGGACCAATAATTGAAAGTTTCCCATACTTGTGGGGACCAACAGCTCTTATGGGGACAAAATCCTGGTCCCCACGAGTTTGAAGAGATTTTTGAGGCTAAAAATGTGGTTTTAGTGTCAGGGCTACAGTTGGGCTATGGTTAGGGTCAGGGTAAACGGGAAAGCATTATGTCAATTACATGTCCCCACTAAGATATGAAAACACGACTGTGTGTGTGTGTGTGTGTGTGAACATATATATTTATATATGTGTGTGTGCTTTCGTGTGCTTGTGTGTGTGCATACGTGTGTGTTTCTCAGTCTCTGGGTGAATGAGTAAGGGGATACACTGGGGAGCTGGAGGGAGGGAGTGAGGAGAAGCTGGAGGAAGATAAGGAGGAGGACTTCTCTCCGGTGTTTTTCCTGCTCTAATTTGCTCTGACAGCAGCTCCTCTGGCTCAGACTGAACGAGCCTTTACACTGAGGAGAGAGAGAGTGTGGAGTATTCCCACTGTCTCTCTAACAGGCTTTAATTGGTGATGCTACAGTAACTGTATAGAGCGGTGTACTTCTGTAGTTCCACTACAAACTTCCTGTTGTGTTTTCAGCTCTTGCTAATTATCCAATATCCCTGCTGCGGGTTACAAATCAGCCGATACACGAGTTGAATAATTAGGGCAGCTGGAGCTCTTTGTTATTGTTACTGTGAATTAAAAGTGTTTTCACCACAAATATCCTGCTTCCTGTGCTGCTCTGTAAAACAAATACTAGAGTGAAGGAAAAATCACTGCCAGCCAAGTGTGAAGCACCAGGGCTGAAAACGACGACATACCAGCACACTGTTCGGTTTAAAGAGATCATTTCCCCCTCATAACCGCTATGTGGTGTGTGTGTGTGTGTGTGTGTGTGGGGGGGGGGGGGGGTATTGTATGATTAGGGGTTTTAGAGGCAGGTGGGTGGTGACCTCAGATGTGGCACCGACATGGCAGGAAGCTGGTAACGTTGTAGCGTTGACCATTTTTAAATCAAACTGCCTTTTAAGATGGACGTTGTGACGCCCCGCCTGTATTAACACCTGTATTAAGCAGGTAAATACCTGCCCCCCTGCTTTGGAGGTAATGTTGCTCACTTTTGCCTTCTCGGCTATCCCACTAAGGAGGAAGTGGTGATCATCCAAGACATTCAGACTTGTTGGTGAGGTTGGTGCTGTTAATGACCTGCATGGTGTGTGAATTTTAAAGTGATGGGAGTGGAGCCAGGGGAGCCAAAGGCAGTGACGTGAAATAATAAAGTTTGTGAGGTGAACGGAGATGTTGTTGCTTTTGATGTTTGCAGCAGTGTAACAGCATAAATGAAACCTGACAGCCACATCCTTAAAAACACTCTGCTGGTGGAAGCTGTTTGCCTCGCTGCACAGCCCCGTGTGTCACCTGTCTGATGATACATTACAGGTGTGTGTTTGTCCTGCACGCTATCATTTCAGCTTATTACAGCCTTTTTCAGGTGCCGGCAGACTGATTATTAGGCTTCAGACGGCCCTCTGCTTTATGACGTCTGCCAGACTTGTGTTAGTACGCATGCACATTTGTGCACGTGCACATAGGCGTGCATGTGCACATAGGCGTGCACGTGCACATAGGCATGCTGTGGCTTTAGTCTGAAGCTGTTATCGCTCCACTGTCTTCCATCAGAAATCTTGACTTTAGCACAAACACGTGTGTCCAGCAAACATTCTGAGTAACACTGGAATAACTAATGTTGACTAGAAGGAAGTTCGTGCAGAAGATGCTCGCTGTCCATTTCAAATGAACACGGTGGCGAAGGCCAGCCGTCTCTTCCAAAGCCAGGTGGACTTCTCGCTCTAACTCTTCAGACCAAGAAGTCACAGCATCAGGATGTTTTTCCTGTGGTTTAGCTTCTCCCAGAGTTGTTTTATTTTATTGTAATTAATAAAAGATCACATAAACAATTGTTTTCGAGCAGACCGGGAGGTTACACATCTGACAACTTATATTTTGGAGCTGTTCTTCAACCAGAACTCCCCCCTGTTCAGCATGGGGGGGTCATCCTTCTGTTGATGAGTCCAAACTGAAACCAAACAATGTTCTTACTTGTGAGAAATATGCAAAAAAAGTCATGAAAACCTGCAGACACGAACATCCTGAACACCGAGCTCCCTGCAGGTTTATAACATCAGCTGTTCGAACATTTACTTCAGTTTCCATTTTGGCTTCCAGCAATTATTAAATCAACATATTTGAGGGAAAAATCCAAATTTAGCTCGTTTTGGAATAATTGTCTTATTTTGGCCCTCAGCATCTCTTTGTTTTGCTCGTGGACGTTGAGTCTGTCTGACCGCAAGCTTTTCACAGCCACAGATGTCGTGTTTAAACAAAGACTTATGATATTTGGTGTTTCTTCCCTCATTTTGCATGTGAAAGACATTTATGGTGCAGTGGAGTTTCAGCTGATGAGCAGCAGCACAGGTTTTGTTAGACATGGAGCAGCAGATGGATGATAGGAGGTGGAGGGTAAACGCTTAGGAGAGATGGAGGAGGTGAGGGAATAACAATGCTGTGACTGATAGCTGTGGGACGGGGGGTAGTATGTCATCGTGTAGCACCCTGTGGGTGCATATGTCAGCTGTCACAGCAGCGTGGTTACACCGTCCACCCTCTCTGCCTCTCTGCTCTGTCCACCCTGGAAAGTTTTCTCAGACTGATTTGTGCTCCGTGCTGTGGAGTCAAACGTCGCTGTGGCATCACGTTTGCTTTTAAAGGGATCTCACCTGAAACCCTGATGTTAGATGACTCACACAGGGTTCCACATACTGACGAGAAACCTCTGGAGTCTGGAGCTGATCGTGAACTGATCTCCAGACGGCACCAAGGTGAAACACAGAGTTCAGCCTGTTCAAGGTTTGATTGTTGCCGTGATGGGGTTTCGAGTTCACACGAGGTTCATTTCAAACAGAGTTTTGATCATGCTGATGAGTTTCGGTCTCTTGGTTTAGTCCTTTGATTATTTGATTATATATTATTTGGTATCCTCCTTTCTTCTTTTTTTTACCTCTCAGCCCTGAAAGGCTGATTGGGTATTGTCCTCACGCCACCGTGCAGGCGGGTGGTGGCGTGGACACTGTGAGCACCATCCATCCATCCTCCTCTGTAAACCTGAAGATGGGGGCAGCAGGCTAAGCAGCGAGTCCAGATGTGCTTTTCCAGGCAAGGTTCTCCGCCTCCTGCAGGATCCCGAGACGCTCACAGGAAGTTCTGGGTCACAATGAGACCAAAGTTGTAATAATCTAGAATAATCCTTCAGAGATTTCCGTGTGGGGAGGTGTTCACCAAACCTCGAACCTCACATCCTCGTCCTCTCACCGCCTGCTTGTTTTCTTTCTGTTTCCTCCTCAAATAAACGAGACGAGCGACTTAATTAAGTGAAAGCAGCGGTGCATTTGTAGAAGGGCTCACTATCAGTACAAGTGGAGCCGACAGAGCTCTCTGTGTTTTTACTGCAAAGGATTGTGGGTGCACTCAGCTTCTGGTTGACTGGCCTTGACGGAGAGAGAGAGAGAGGGTCTGTAATTAGTGCTCAAGGCCAAACTGACAGAGTGTCTCTCTCCCTCGCTCTCTCTGTCTGTCAGTGTCTCTCGCCCTCCAGTTGTGAGATGAGAGCTTCACTCCTCTCTCTCCTCCTCTTCCTCCCTTGCCTCTGCCGTGCAGCTAGTTTTTGTGCACGAAGCAGCTTCTTCTTCATCTGTGCAGTGCAACTATACTCCATCTGTATGCTTACAAAATGTCGTGTTCCTGGTCTGTTGACCCAGCGTTTTAAGTTTCAGTTTGTTTGGATGTTGTTTATGTTTAAGTTCATTAGATTAGCGAAGTTCGTTTGGTTATTAGACTCCTTGTGTTTTCTTCCCCTGTATTTAAGTTTCCCTCACCCTTTGTGTTTCATGCTGCGTGTCTTATGTTATCAAGTTTGTATTATCATCTCTGTCTCACGTTTCCTGTTTTATTTTGAAGGAGTCGTGTGTTCTTTGTTCATTGGATTTACTTTCACTTCCTGTCATTAGGCTCATGTCAGTCAGCTGTTCCTCCATGTGTTCCCACTTCCCCCAATCACCTCCTGTGTATTTAAGTCCTCTGTTTTCAGTGTGTCATTGTCAGCTCGTCTGTTGTCCTTTGTGTCCTGTTTCCAGGTTCTGGGCTCGAGGTATTTTTGTGTCCATGTTAGGGTTCGTGTTTTGGGTTTCTATGTTATCTTAGCTCTCCCAGTTTAGGTTATTCTTTAGCTTCTCCTCTGCCTTTTGTTTTGTAATGTTTTCACCAGCCTTAATAAGCGGCTCGCTTTCTGTTAACAGTTAAGTTTTGTTTCATGGTGCCTGCGTTTTGGGTCCTTTTCATAATACACACAGTCTGCCTCTGCCAGACTGTGACACAACAGTGTGTCGCTTACAGAAATCATCACAGAAAGTGAGACAAAAGTGTTTTTATTCCTCATCTTTCACCTGCATGCAGCTGCATTAGCTGCCTTGATTAGAGCATTAAATGGCTTTTTATCAGTAACAATCATGATTAATGCGCGTAAAAACGCACCTACCACTGGGCCAAAAGGTGAGCGTCACCCAGTCTGATAACACAACAGCTACAGCTGAGCTCCGGCTTATAATCCCAAAACAAGCTTTCTGAATGTGGTTAACGCCATAAAGATGATTTATTCAACCAGACAAACATCTTCACATCATGCGGTTTGTGCCTCAGTCGACCCGAGCGCTGTGTCAAACTTTTACACAAGTTTAAAAACAGCTGATAAAGTAATGGGAGTGTTTGTAGCTCCAGGGGAGGACCGAGCTCAGAGCATTAAGGACACTTAACCCCAGATTTCCTCCGTACGAGGAGTCCACGTCACAAAAAAGGGACGAGAATAAAAATCTGGACCTGAGCTTTGAACTTTGAGTCTCCCACCACAGGATACCAACACAAAAAACAGTCATTCAGATCAACTGGACACAAGCAACAACAGCACAAATGTCCTCGGTGCTCCGTAACCAGCATTCAGCCTCTTCTTCTTAATGCGCTCTCCTCCACCTCTCTGTCTAACGTGCAGGAGCAGGTAGGGAGTGCTGCGCCTTGGTCCCGGCGGCCAGTCCACCGCAGCTCCTGCACGTCTCCATCTCCAGTAAATGAGGTGACATCAGCCCGCTGAGCCTGCTAGTCGGAGGAGGAAGCTGCCTGCTAATCATTTCTGTGGCGTGATAACACCTGATAACAGCCACGTAATGGGCTGATAACATTTAAACAGGTGGCTGTATCACAGGTGCGCCGCAGAGCCGTCCTTAGTGGTTAAAGGAGCCCAGCAGCTCCGACACACATTTCCATCTTTGTGAGATGCATTTTTAAAAAGTCACAAAGGTTTGGAAAGAGCCGTAAACATCAGACTGCAGCTGATCTCGGATCAGTGGAAACAGCTCATCGCTGCCTGAGTGTCTGCAGACTTTCCTCTCCTGCCTTTACCGACATCCACGTAAATAAAGAAACAAGTTTGGCTTCATCTGCATGAACTCCAAGTCAACTGAAACCATCCTGTCAGCTGTCACTAAACGCAGGCGTTTGTATAAATTCAGCAGTGGAGTTTATTCTTCTTTGAAGATGAAACAGGACTGATGCGCTCACATCTCGGGCTTCTCTTCTCCCTTTGGCTCATTAAGGCTGAGCGTACATTAGAAGGCGTGCGGTGTCGCTTGTGTATTTCTGTCCTCGCCGTCAGAACTTTTAAACATGTCGTGTCCAAGGCGAGCCGAGCGGCGAGGCAAAGTTTCAAAGTTCAGCTGAATTCATATCTGCAGAAAAAGGTCACCTGGCGCGTCGTCAGCTCGTCTCCTGATTGTTCTGTCACATGAAGGCACTTTTTGTTCATCACACCTTTCATGTACTAGCTCGTCAACGCACCAGCTGTTCCTGCTTCCTCTCATTTGCTTCCCATTACAGAAGGTTGTTTGGTTCCAGCAGAAGATGTCCTCAGGTTGATTAACACAGCTGAACACATATGACAGGAAGCTTTCGCTTTAGTTTCTCCAGGACAGAAACTAAAGCTGCCCTTTGTCACAGATTCTGTTCAGAAATTTTATGGACAGGATTTCCAGAATTTCTAGGCGTAGTCAAGGTAGAAGGATCTCATCTTTGCAGATGATGTGGTTCTGTTGGTCAGGTGGTGTCCTTCAGCATGAGAAGCAGTGCCTCCATGTCTGAATCTATGACCTTCAGCCAGTAATGGGTGGAGTGCCCAGTACCTCAGGGTCTTGTTCACAAGTGGGGAAATTGACAGATTCGGGCCATGGCTGCAATGATGCAGACGCTGCACCGGTCCATCGTGGTGAACAGAAGCCGAAGCGGAGCTACATCCTCTCCTGTGGATGGCTGGCCTCTCCTTAGACACATGGTGGGGAGTTCAGTCATTTAGGAGGGTTCATAGCAGCCTCTCCAGCTGGGGTAGTTTGGGCATCTGACTAGGATGCCTCCTGGGTGAGCTATTCCGGGCATGCCCTCCTGGGAGGAGGCCCTGGGGCAGACCCAGGATTCAATGGAGTCTCTCAGCTGGTCTGGGAATGTTTCAGTCCTCCATCAGATAAGCAGGAGGAGGTGGCAGGTGAGAGGGAGGACTGGGTTCTCTGCTTGGGCTGGTGCCCCCGCGAGTGGGACCCGGATGGATGGATGGATGGATGGATGGATGGATGGATGGATGGATGGAGGTGGTTTTGTCTGTTTCATCAGTTTTACATCCTGACTGGTGTTTTTCTGCATCAGTCAGACTTTGATGTGTGCTAACATTTAAATGTATTTGATTGTAAAATCCAAAAGGATGCTTGAGTGAAAGAAGCAGGCATGAGCTGCTGGTTTGGGTCTTCTCATAGAACAGCTGACAGGAAGGAGAGAGCAGAATCACCCTCGTCCTTTGAGACGGCCTCAGAGGACAAAAAAGTCCTCGTGTGTTGTGAGTTTACTCATTTCATTCCTCAGAGAGCATCACTTTAAAGCAGGTCATTGTGTGTGTGTGTGTGTGTGTGTGTGTGTGTGTGTGTGTGTGTGTGTGTGTGTGTGTGTGTGTGTGTGTGTGTGTGTGTGTGTGTGTGTGTAGCAGACACTCCCTCCTCCCAGTGATGGATGGAAGGTTGCTGGCTGGCTGTCTTCGGTGTCAAACTGATTTCTGATTGGCTGGTGTTGTATCAGCCTGCATGTGACAGAACTCAGCTGATAATAAATCATTCTCTCTTTCTTTGATAGCGAGTGAACAGAGCAGCAGTGTGATGTATATTTCATCTGCACCTGAAATGAATCAATGTGAACCAATGAGAGGGTGTTTATGAAATGATGCTTCACGTCTGAGACTTTTCATTTGAAAATGTCCTGATGTGATCTCTGATTACCTGTCGTGGGAGACGCACCTTTCCCTAGTGACCAAAGGTTGCTGGAGGGTCGTCAGCTGCTCTTGTTGACATGCGGGTGGATGTGACACAGGCAGCTGTAGCTGCTAGCTTCACCTGAGCTGGACCTCAGCATCGTGTTTGTGCTGTTGGAGCCTTTTGGAGCATTTTTAACGACATCATGTGACCAATAATATGGCTGCTGTGAGGTCACTGCAGGAACAGACCGTTAAAGAAGGCGGAGCTCTGGTTTTACTGAGAGAAAAGCATCAGGCCACACCTCTTAATTCTGACTTTACGAACGTCTGTGGAGGAGTGAGTTGTTCTGAAGAGCTCACTGTACAACGAAGCTGTTTCAGGACCGCAGCAGCTCAGTCATGACCATGACTTGGTGTGTAACGGTCAACGACCGCGGAGCTCCGAGCCATCATCATCAGCACAGACTGTGAGCACCAGGAGCTTCAGCAGGTCTCAGTGCTTTGCTGCATGTAGTAGGTTCTCTACCAATCAGAACGTGTCCAAGTATCACTGGATAACTGAGCTGCCCACAATGCATCACAGTATGTGAATGTTAGATGAGCTGCTTAGACGACTGAGTGAATGAGACTCGTAGTCTAAAGCGCTTTGAGTAGGAAAGCACTACATAAGTGTAAGTCAGTCTATGATGTCTGATGTTGTGGTGGTTACACGCTGTGTCTCCATAGAACTGCAAAGATGAATGAAAGAGGGCAACGATGCTGCAGCTGTTCGCCCGTGCTCCTTTTTGTTGGCTCTGTCGTGTTTCTGTGGCTGAAGTGTGCGATTACCGTCGGTGCTGCTGAGTCACGGCCTGTCACACTCTGACAGCGGGGATGAGAGCGCCGGGTGTGGGCTGCGTGCTCGCGTTGGAGTCTCTGGGCGGTTATCCTGGCAGCGATCTGCTTCTGGTGGTTGTGTTTTGGAGCGAAGCAGTCGTTGATTATTACATTAATGCGGCGTGGACTCGCACAAACTGCGGTCGCAGCATAATCGAGTCGTTATTTTTCTGCACACGTGGTGCTGATGAGCCGATAAAGCAGCTGCTGCCCGAGTGTCTGAGTCTCTCCTGGAGCGTGACTGCAGATAAGGAAAGAATGGAAAGCAATGTTCAGACATTTGGGAAAATATGCATGTTTGTTTTTTTAAATTCTGCAGTCAGATCAGAAGATTCATAACTGTCTCGTCTCTGTAACGGCACCTGTGCACATTGGTTTGGCACAAAGACTGAGGTGAAACTGAAGTTCCTGCGTATGATGACAGAAAGTGACCGGCTGCGCTCGCGTATTTGTAGGTTTCAGACTGTGAAACAGGCCAGACATGTGCGGTTTATTGAAATGCTTGAATTTATGCGTCCCTCACAGAGCCTCGGTTTGGGCCACGCGAGGCGTCACAGCGAGAGCATCAAACAGCCAGCTCGGAGCAGCCTGAACATCACGGTGGCAAAATGACGACTCTGTCGTTTTGTTGTTGTTTCTTTAAATCTCACATCGTGTTTCAACGGTTACTTTTCACAGAAGAAAATAAAAGCAAAGTGTTGTTGCAGATGTCGTTTGCCTGTGCTGTAGAGCTTCCTGCGGTGACACTGACGCACTTCAAAGTTGATGTAGCAGAAACACTTTGCAGTATCTCTTCCTGTCTGTGGCTCCTTATCTGTGCATTCAGAGTGATGACAGAACTTCTGATCTTCAGATTCGTGGCCGTCTCGCAGGTCTAGTTTGGCCACTATATCACCGTGACGACAGCAGCTAAAATCCGTCAAACACGAAACAAAACGAAGTGTGCCGAGCGCTCGGTTTGGGCTTCATGTTTAGAGATCAGTGGGATAATGTAGGTGAATTTCCACTGTCTTCAGTTCTTTAAGAACCACTGAAGATAAAATGTTCCTTTCAGTTTCTTGCTCTAACAGATTTGTCTTGTGTTAAACTCTGCAGACATGCAGAATCATTTCAGTGCATTTGTCGCCATTATAACCCTTAAAAAAGCTTTATTGTTTGGATTCATCAGCATATCAGGGAGTCACAGGTGAGCATCAGCTGCAGCACGTAGGTTGGTGTTCATGTCTTTCAGTACTTTCAGAGTTGGACCACTCCTGCTCAGCTGAGACGTGATATGGTGAGCCCCACTCCCACAGTGTTATCATTATCCCAGTTATGACAGCAAAACGATGTAATTAATAGACTATAAAATCATTTGAGCTCCTACCTGCATGGAGCTCCATTTTGCATTTGAAATGGGAAATTCCACGTTGACGGTACCGAGCTGCAGAGAAGCCATCCATTCGTTTTCTGAGAGAGCTGAAGCAGGTTAGACGTTTGATTCCTTTCATGATGCTCTTGATAGAAAGCTTCATTATCCAGCAGACGCCTGGAGAACGTGGAGGTCAACGTTAAAGGAAAAGTACTTCAACTCCAGCCGTCCCTTCAGCGCCTGATGGTTTATAACCATTGATTTAGTCTCCTCGCCACTCTGCTAATTTATGAAGCCCTCATCTGGTGCCAATAAAGCAGCCAATGAGGTGAAGGGAAATAAAGAAAGCGGGAGAGTGTGACTGCTGGCCTCGTGTCAGAATCGATGTGGACGTCACTGATGATTCACGTGTTTTTGTTGTAGTGGAAACTCGTAAAAAGTGACGGAGAGACGGCAGCTTAACCACCGATTACAGCCTCTGATTGTCTTTGGTCCAGAACGGCGATGATGATCAGAACACGGACAGGTTAATCAGCCGTGTGTGTGTGCGTGTGTGTGTGTGTGTGTGTGTGTGTGTGTGTGTGTGTGTGTGTGCGCGGTGACTTTGGTCTGTATGTTGTGTAAAACAAACCTCTCCTTCGATCCTCCTCTCCACCTGTTTGTGTTTGACAGCAGGTGTCTAATATCTGTGGACAGCTCAGTGGTCCATCACAGCGCAGGCAGATGGTGTTCGCTGGCCAACACCCTCTTCCTCCATCCTTTTTTACTTCCTAGATTCCTTCTTTCCTTCCTTCCTCCATGCAGTCCGAATAAAGGCACGTCCCTCAGTAGCCTTGAACTTTGAAAGCCCTCATCAGACAGCAGCAGTTGCCAAGGAGTCAGTGCGACCCACTGTGACCTGTGTGTGTGTGTGCGTGTCCGTGTCCGTGTGTGTGTGTCCGTGTGTGTGTGTGTGCATGGATGTTTTGCAGCTCCTCTGATTGTGTTTTGATCTTCAGTTGTTTTTATTGTTTCATCATTCATGCTGTTTTTGAAGCCCTTTTCTATTTATGAAAAATAGTCGAATGTGATAAAGAGAATTATTTCAGTCAAGCACCTCTGAGGCTGAAAATGCAGCCACCACTGATGTGGGGACACCTGCAGTTCCTCAAATGCCCACTAGAGGCTCCAGCAGTGAGTCGGTCTCCATAGACTCCCATGTTAAAACTTTCCAGCAGAGTAAACATGTTTACAGCCTGATACACAAACTGATTGGTCTCTGTGGATCATGTCTCCCTTCACAACATCTGTACGGGGGAGGATGGTTTTAGACCTCTGGTAGGGCCGATGGGTGATCAAGGTGGGGTTGTCATAGATACCAAACCTTGTTAGCTCTGCTTAATACTAAGGAACGATATTTGAGGTTTTAGCCATCAAAGTAACAAATAGGGTCAGCTGTTTCAGACCTGCTTTGGCCTCTAAGCATGATCTTAAATCCATTAGAGATATTTTACTTAGAAATGATTTGAACTGGGACAGAATTTCAGCAACCTCAACATGTTTTAATGACTCGTGCGACTCCTTAAACTTGGTGTAACTTATAAATTGTCCTTCAAGGTCAAGTTAGTGCTCAATGTGCAGTCACATGCGGTAATAAGCTGTTGTAGTTTTACATGAAACTTGAATGTTTTAAAGAGCAGGTGTGATGCTGCAGTGATTCCAGATGTTGAAGTGATCCTGGATCATTCATCCATTTCTGATAAACTCGGTCTTCAGCTGATTGAAGAACATTTAGAATCTAAATAAATGAAAGAACTTTAATGGTTAGAAAATCTAAATCAGGGTTTTGTCCTAAGAAAACTGAAATAAGCCACCAACAGGAAACAGCATTGTGCTGCCTTATTCACCTTATGTGTGTTTAATCCAAAGGTTCCAAAACAATCGTGTAAACTGAAGTTTATCTGTGCAGAAGGACGCTAACTAACTAAAGGAGTCCTGCAGGGTTTCAGGACGCATTTTATTTGCTTTAATAAAAAACAAAAAGTCTTGTTAGGAAGCTTTGGGAATAACTCCTCCCTCCTGAGTCTTGACTCAGTGCATCATGTATCTCATGTTTCAGAACAAGTGCAAAGTCTGCGGCTCATCTTTGCAGACTTGATTTGGTGAGCTTCTCCTCCACTGACAGTCTGGGAAAACAACAGTTTCTTGCTGTGTTCACTGAGTTTGTGTGGCTGCTACGTTGCCCAGGTCTCAGGTCTCAATTCTAGGATTTTAATTGGATGTTACTGGGGACTAATTAGCAGGTGTGTGTGTCTGCTTGCTGCTCCCATGCAGTCTGTGCATGCACACTGATAAATAAAGTTGGCTGACAGCTCGGCACTCCATCGTCCTTCCTGCTCAACAACCAGCATCAGCTGAAATGCTAAAGCTCAGGCTTTAAACTAGCTGTCGGCGTGTATATGAGTGTTTTCCATGTCCGTAAGCATGAGGACAATAAAGATGCACTTCGACCTGTTAGTCATTGAAAGTGTCCAGCGTGAAGGTTACGCCATCACAGCAGTGAACAAGACACAAAATCAATTTGCTGTTTAATTTTTACAGCGAATGAACGTGATGGAGGCGGATCACAGCCCGATGACCGAGGCCGCTGCTGCCAGAGAAACGGCACAAATGGAGCCGATGCCCGGACGGTGCCGCTGCCGTGGGCCGGGCTGCAGCAAGTGAAGCTGAGTCTGCCCTCAGCTCCAGCTGTGCAGGTGCTCCGGCGGAGCCGTCGTCTCAGGGCTCGACTCTCCGTTTGTTTGTAGCGACCAGCCAGCCTGCGTGTGTCATTTATAGAGACTGGTCGTTTAGCCTGGGAAGCCAAACTAACACTAACCAGGTTTTCTGTGCTGTGCAGTGCAGTTATGTCGAACTCCAGGCCTCGAGGGCCGGTGTCCTGCAGGTTTTAGATGTGTCCTTGATCCTACACAGCTGATTTAAATGGCTAAATGACCTCAACATGTCTTGAAGTTCTCCAGAGGCCTGCTAATTAGCTAATCATTGGATTCAGGTGTGTTGACCCAGGGTGAGATCTAAAACCTGCAGGACACCGGCCCTCGAGGCCTGGAGTCCGACACCGCTGAGTTAGTGTGAAACTGGCTTTGGATGTGTAATGCTCTCTGTGTGCACTGCAGGATGCTGTAAAATGACTGCTTAACTTCCAGGACTTCAGGGATGGAACCAGGCGAAACAGGTTACTCCGGGTCTGGAGCTGTTGTGCTGGGCTTAAGCTCTGCGATTTTTGGCCCATTTTGAGCCGATTTTTGAGTCGTGCGACCGTTTTGGCGATCGGCCCGATTTTGGCCTTCATCGTGCGTCGTGCATCGTGTAGTATACGTGGGGTAACGAGAAGCGATTAACACCTCACGACCAGCTCCCGATCATCAATCGCTTGGTAGTGAGGCTGTCTCCACAGCTTCTCACGCGCAAACACAAGTGTCAGTGAAAAGACGGAGCAGCACGGCGGCGTGTGATCTGGACACAAGCGATGGAGGCACAACTTGTAGAACTTTGGCTCATCCGGGCCTTTTTGATGTGGCCTCACAAAATTATCACGACCACAACAACCGTGAAAATAGTTCATATGAAATCAGCTGCCTGATCATGTTTTTCATTAGCAATGTAGCAAAGTTGATGGTGTGTGTGTGTCTGTGTGAGTGAAAGACGGAGAGCGAGCGACAGAGTTTCTGTTATAAGCTTCATATTGTTGTTAATAATAAATTAATTAAAGCAACAAAACAACCTGAAGAGCCGGAAATCCCCTCTGTAGTTAGCAGCTCTGTGAGGTTACTCTGAACAGCGTAGATCAGCTGACTCACCTGCAGGAAGTTCTTCACTGAAATGGTTCAAATTATACTTGGAGGACCAAAGTTTCTCCACACAGACACAATGCTTAATACCAACATTATATCAGGTCCTTTCAGAGTGTTGATGTAACAGGTTGACCTGCTGTGTGCGGCGTTATGTTAGTAATTAGAAATGTTCAGCAGATTTAAGAATCTTTCCTCCAGCTTGTGTGCACTCAAACTTTATTTATCATCACTGGCGTAAATTATTTATCATGTGTTGTTCGGGACATTTTGGCCACTTGTTTTCAGCATTTCAGAATTAGTTTTCATTTCAGGGCTCACTGCAGATATCTGCCAATAAAAGTGCCGGACAGGCTGAAGCTCTATTATGCGTGACTGTATGAACACAGGCTGGCAGCAGTTGAGTGGAAGCAGAGTGGAGGATTGATAATTCAGTTAAAAACATGAAACCAAATCGTCGCTGTCAGACGCAGAGCTCTGCACATCGTCTGCTTCCAGCAGCTCCTGATGACATTTGTCTTCAAAAGTGAGAGCGGGAATGATTCACAGGTGAGAAAATGTCAGCTTGTTTACATCCAGCGGCGACGCTGTCGTGGAAAAGTCACCTCATGAATGAAACATTTCGTTTATCTCAGGTTCAGCGGCACGAAATCGAGCCGCTGGTCGGGGCTGTTCTCGGCACAGGGAGCAGCGGGAGAAACATGAACGTGGAGTGAAATGAACTCGAGACACTTTGTCACCTACAAAAACAGTTTGCACATCAAATATCAGGGACGCTACAGATTAAACCTCGGTGCTCCAAACCCCTGATCCCGGGGGGAGGGCGTGCCCATCCCGACTTTGGTGAGACCATCGTGCTGCCTAAGAGTCACGTCGAAGGAATCGACCGTGACCCAGATAAGCAGGTTACCTGGGACGTGAACACGTGCACAGGTGCGCTTAAAAAGGCAGGCAGGAAGAAGCAATTAAGAAAAACCCTGACATTTAAAAAAGGCGAGGATGTCTCAGACTAACCTAGATAGCAAAATGTGCGCAGCCCAGATCTGAGCCGATCCACAAATGTTTGTGCATCACAGGTTACTCCTGTCTGTGCTGCTGGTGGCCAGGTGCGTGTCAGAGGTTAGCATGACTCTTCCAGCCTGCAGCAAAGTGTTTCTACGGTGAAGGGGACACTAACAGAAAAGGCCTGGATGAGATCCCTGCAGCAGCTGCTCTGCATCGACACGTCTCTGCTTGTTGCAGAGCCGGCGACGTCACAACGAGCGACCGAACGAACATAATTGGCACTTTGCTGTCACCGTCACTGCGCTCTGTGCTGCACACTGATATTATACCGGCCTGGGGAGGTTTAACGTCCTAACGTGTCATCAGTCCTGCTGACCAAATCACATCTCTTCAGGCGAATGCAGTTATTATTTCTTCCTCAGTGCTGCCTGTGTGTTTTTTCTCGGGCCAACAATGAATTCAGACATTTCAGCTTCTGCCGGGAGAGCTGCGAGCTGTTTGTCGCGTTTTCTCTGAAGTGAAGAAGTGTGACGCGTCCCCTCGTGAAAGATGGCTCAAAGCGCTCGTGGCGGAGTGTTGGTCATGTGCGCGCGTCACCATCTGATATGAGACTGGAGACGGAGCGTCTCTCTGTCTGTGGCCCCTCTCCGTGTGTGTGTTTATCCCATCGTTATCTGTGACAGATAGTTATAAGCAGACAGACTGACGCTTTCCCAAGTGTTAGCCTTGGGGCGTCCTGGGGAGAGGGGTGAGGGTGAGGCAGAGAGAGGAAAGAGGAGTATCTGAATTTCTCTCTTTAATATCCGACCTCCCCACTCCGAGTTCGTCTTTTTTTCCATGTCATGCTCTTTTTCGCTCTCATCATCTCGTCTTGTTACGTCTTCAGTGAGCTCGTGTACCAGCCCTCCTTATTTTACTTTTTTAATATCAGACATACAAAAACACTCATGCTGAAACACTGAAACCTGGACTTCCTTTAACGTCCAGCAGAGGCAGCAGTGAGTCGGTCCCCATAGACTCCCATGTTAAAACTTTCCAGCAGAAATAACCATGTTGATGTTTGCAGCCTGATGCACTGTTTGGTCTCTGTGGATCATTCCCTCCTTCATACCAGCTGTACAGGGGAGGATGTTTCTATAACTCACATGTTTAAATTGTATTAAGGCTTAAAGTTTGCATTATTAGGGGCGTGGCCTCTGTGACTGACAGGCGGATGGTGACACAGGTGGCTGTAGCTGCTAGCTGTCTGCTAGCTTCACCTGAACTGGACCTGTTACTGTACTAACAGACCGTCCAAGAAGGCGGAGCTCCAGGTTTGGTGCACAGTGAACTTCAATGATTTCACTGAAGGTTATTGAGCACCAATTAGCATCCACCTGTGCCTGAGTGATGTTCGTGTACAGTCTTTGGAGGCAGACTGGTAATCAGTCTGACTAGCATTAGCTGATAGCTTAACAGTCCTTCTTCCTCCAGTTATGGCCAACCAATCACGGCTGTTTCTAGCTTTATGAAGTCTTTGCCTGTTTGTCCTTCGTTAAACAGTATTTCAGAATAATATTAATTTAAATTTCTAAAAAAAATCCTATTTTAGCTTGAGACAGAGTCCTGCAGACAGAAATATTTCTCTATGCATTGGTCAGTATTGAGATTTTGGGGTATTTTGCTTTGATAACCTAACGGGGCGACCGTGGCTCAGGGGGTTGGGAATCGCATCTGTAACCGGAAGGTCGCCGGTTCGATCCCTGGGCTCTCTGTCCTGGTCGTTGTGTCCTTGGGCAAGACACTTTACCCTACTTGCCTACTGGTGTTGGCCAGAGGGGCCGATGGCGCGATATGGCAGCCTCGCTTCTGTCAGTCTGCCCCAGGGCAGCTGTGGCTACAACTGTAGCTGCCTCCACCAGTGTGTGAATGAATAGTGGCATTGTAAAGCGCTTTGGGTGCCTTGAAAAGCGCTATATAAATCCAATCCATTATTATTATTATTATTATTATAACAGCCTAACGGTTTAAACAAAGATATAAAAGCCGTAAAGTTCTCATTTCAGCCTCAGATTCATGTTTTTGAAGCATTTTACTGTTGATTACAGATCTAAATGGTACGTGGCCACACTCGAAAAATTATTTTTCACCCTGAATAAACACGAGGCAACGATTATGATCAAAGGATTATTTACTATAATGTTTAATCTTCAGGGAGACTGACCGCTGTAAACCGAATGTATGAAAATCAAGTAAACCTCATTTGATCAGATCCATTCAAATTCCTGTTTTACAAAATTACATGTAATTAAAATAGGCAAAGTCAGGATTTGGGGCATCAAGGCTAAAATCAGTGACTATGAAGAGCACTGAGTTGTATGTCGGTATTTTGATATGTTGCGTTTTGTGAGTATATCAGGATTTATCCTAACGCTGGGCTGCAGTTTGGAACCTGTTAGAAAAACTCGGTTCCTCATACGTTAAAACTGACAGTAAATCATACACAGACATAAATGCCACAGGCAAAATTAGCTTTATTGCTGGGACTACTAATTTTAAATCCAAGAATCAGGGGGAGGCTCACAAGCTCTGCTCTCATGTCTTACTGTTGTCTGTGTGCGTTTCAGTGCTCGTCATGGCAGCAGGACGGATGAATAAATGAACAACTCTTTGCATAAAACATAAGAGCAAATAGGAATTAAAGCGCTTGTCATTTCGCTCACAGTGGGATGAAGTGAAACAGGAAGCAGATTTCATTGTCAGATAAACAGACTGTAAATGTTAGAAGGCGTTCACTGAGGCTGCCGGTGATGCAGCCTGAGGGAGACCGGAGAGCATCTTCCTCCTAACCAGAGCTGCTCAGTAAGGCTCAGCTTCGCTCTCAGGTCCTCGGCTCAGTGAGAGATCCTGCACACACTGAAATGCAGCGTCGTTTCTTCCCTCTGCTCCGACGCCGGAGCCGTCAGTCTGTTCGTTCCTCGCTAAAATACTGCAGACGAGGCAATTGTGAGCTCGGGAAATGAACTGTGTCGTGTCCTTCTGTCACATTAGAGGCCACTTACAGTTCTAACTGTACAAACACAGAAGCATAGAAATGTCCATGCTTTATAATTCCACTCAGTTTTATTTACACAGCGCCACATCACAGCAACAGTCGCCTCAAGGCGCTTTGTATTGTAAGATAAAGACGCTACAATAATACAAAGAAAGCCCCGACGAGCAAGCACTTTGGCAACAGTGGGAAGGAAAAACTCCCTTTTAACAGGACGACAGCTCCAGCAGAACCAGGCTCAGGGGACCGAACCCGTCAGTGCTCTCACGTTCTCATGAAGAGCTGTGCGCTGGTTTGGACAGACACAGCTGCGTAATGAATGTAATGTGATGCTATGGAGTGTTGCGTAATGTTACGGTGTTACGGACTCATAACACTCATTAAGAACACAGACTCCCTTTCCAGCAGGCCTGCATCCACGTGCACTCAGACAAACTTGATTTCTGCCACGGCTGCAGATTTAACTCGGGGTCAGGTCGGACCAGTAGAGACAAATATCTTCACAGCTCCGTGGCGCTGTCACCGTTTCTCAGCTGTCTGCACAAACAGCAGCTCCTTCATCTTTCTTCTTCTATCTTTCATCTCATTTCCACTCCACAGGGTGGGCTTTGCCGTTATCCAGACAAGGATCGATAAACGCAGCGAGAACAGTCCAGATGATATCGAGGCCTCGTGCGTGTCAGAACTCATGCAGGCTCTTAGATTAATCACCTGACGTCCTGTAGATATGCAGATTGTGTTCAGAAGAAAAGAAAAGATCAGAATAGAAAGGAAAACCAAGGAGGTGGAAGGTGTGCGTGTGTGTGTGCGTGCATGTGTGTGTGCATGTGTGTGTGTGTGTGTGTGTGTGTGTGAAAGAAGAGGAGGCGAGGAGACAGGCGTGCAGCAAAGGAGGCTGATTGCCCGACTGATTTCATGAGTCACTTCTCTGCAGGCGAGAGGCTGGAGAGACAGGTGGCTGTGCGAGTGTCCCCCCGGCTCACTGTGAGTAATTTTATTAGGTGTGTGTGTGTGTGTGTGTGTGTGTGTGTGTGTGTGTGTGTGTGTGTGTGTGTGTGTGTGCAGCCCGACATGCTGGCCAAATGTGATCTTTGATGTACACTAGTGCCAGCCCGAGAAGAAAAATACTCAGGAGAGTATAAAGGTCAGCACACACACACACACACACACACACACACACACACACACACACACACACACACACACACACACACATGAATGTCAGCCTGTTGGCGATTTAGTTGCTGCCAGATTTTTTGAAAGGAACAAAATATTGAAGCTTCTTTGTGTCGTGTTTGCTGTGAGATCGAGTGCAGAAAAACAGACAGTTGAAGAGACGGCGCGTTATTACTCGCTGTAAACAAGAGAGAGGGCGGCTGAGGCCAGGCCGCAGCGTAAACAATCCATAAGTGATCAATTTCAAAAGCTCCGAGAGAGACTCCAGGACAAGAAACAGGAGAGACGCCCTGAGGATGATAAGACACGGGTGAACATCAGTGAGAGAGGGAAGGACACAGAGGGAGGGGATAAGAGGGCGCAGGTCAGGACGAATATGTCGCGCTTTAACGTAGTACGCTACGGGCCAGATTTACTGACGTGCTACGCCAGCGCAAAGTGTAAGAGGCGGGAACTGAGGTGTACACCAGCTGTAGTTAACGTTTTGACTGGTGTGTCATTAGTTCATGTAGCTGTGATTTACAGCGTGAGCACAGTTATCAGAGCAGCATGTCTGTGGCTACCCCAGGATTTAAACCTTCAAAACAAAACAGGAAGTGGGAAACTGAAAGGATAACAGGAAGGTCCGGAGAGAAGTCACACAAAGCAGGAGAAATCTCAGAGTCAGCGATGGAGCAGATGAAGGACTGACACAAAGACCACGAAAGCGTCTGCCAGTGGAAGCTGTCCTCTCAGAGTGAGCAGAAATCTCAGTACTGATGTGCAGCGACAGCCTCTGATGTTGTTCTGTGTGTGAAGATCCTCCGACATACTCTAAGAAGTCTGAACACGAGTCGTGACAGATGCTGCTGCGTCTGCATCAGTGCATCACACTCTGCTCGACAACGATACTCAGATCTTTAACGCTTCCCTCCCTGAGCACGCCGGGTGTGTTGATGTGAGAGCTGCAGGCTTCTGCAGGATACCGCACACACACATGCACGCACACATGCACACACACATGCACACACACATGCACGCAGGAAGGGCCACCGTGCAATCAATAAGGCTACATCAGGGAATCGATGTCAGGCGCTCGTAATCTCCGGCGTGCTTCGACAGGCTCTTTGTGCGTCTGTGTGTTTTTAAAAACGATCACAGCTCAGATGTGTTGATGCTGACGGTGCAGGCGAAGCACGTTTGGACGCAGTTAGTTCTTCTGATTACAGGAAGTCCTCCAGCAATATTAAGATGTAAATATTCAATAGAAATGAACTTCTAGTTATGCAGTGAATATAAACAAAGGTTAAAAATGTATAAAACGAGGTTAAAATCAGTTTTTAATATTCTTCACATTCAAAATTTCATTTTTGGTTTTCAGTTTTTGGGCCCAGATGTTGTTTTGTAGTCTGAGCTCAGGCGTCTGACTTCCTGTTCATCCTGTTGGACCTCCAGTAAATTTCATATTCAGGAAAGATTTTATGTTCTGCGCAGCACAAACAAACATAAAAATCATAGACGGTGTTTCATATAAGTTACAGTCTTATTGTCTCATAAATACATTTCATAGAAAAGAAAAAAACATTTAAAAACACTCAAAGAAGCAAAGGTTGGACATTTATTTCTATACGGTTCCTTTACTCATACATATATTTGGCCTCTGATCTTCATCTGCTTATTTTCCTGTTTAAATGTCGTTCATCTAAAGTGAGGTTTTTGTGGAAGTGACTTGTTTCCGTCTGCAGGAAGCACAGCCAGTCGCCGATCTCAGCATTAAACTTGCACAAAGTGAAGACATTTGTAAACATTTAATTTTTCTTTTGTGTTTTTGCTGTTAAGAAGTAGAAAAATCAATATTTGATGTTAATGAGCCACGAGTTTCCTGGGATGTGGAATTAATCCTGGGTGGATTATCCCGGTGAAATAAAGACTTGTTTATATTACTGACAGACTTCCTTATCATTTTCATGTCGAGTTGATTAAACACAATAAAGGGTGGGGCTTATATTAGCATTACAGCTCTCCGATGTCCACAGAGACTCTGATTGGTTTCAGTGGGCTGAAGAGGAGGATGCTGAGCTGCGAGCTTCAGATGGGAAGGCCGGATGGAGCGCACGCGTCTCTGTGCGGGAAGAGGCCGGAGGCCGCGCACCGGGAACTTTCCACCGCCTGCAGATTTCATCAAATTACGATGAAAATCAGGAACAACTGCAGTTTCCAATAAAATATTGACTGTCGCAGGCTCAGGCTCGGAGAACATCTGAGCCTGTTTAACAGACTCAAGGAGCCGAAACTGAAGCTGAATTATTTTAAATCTGTGAGAAAATGATAAATTTCTTTTGCTGTTGACGTGCTCACTGTTGGCACCCAACCCACCCAGCTCTGCATCAGTACAGTTTGTGTAGATGGGACAGTTTTATTCTTTCCTTTAAAACAATGAAGTGAACAAACCCGTCAAGACTCCGTCTCAGATCGTTCTGGTAGCAGCTCCATTTGTAGTTGTTAGCAAAAATACTTTAATGTACGTTGCATGTGCAGGGCGGCACAGTGGTGTGGTGGTTGGCACAGTCTACCAATCCGCCAGCTGACACGATCGTTAGGATAACCCGAGACT
>NW_024387414.1:1207594-1230094 GCF_900408965.1 Simochromis diagramma | reverse complement strand
GTTCTTCCTGTTTGAAATGTTTTATTTCTATTAGTTAGCATTAGCTATTCTTTGCTCTGATTGTGTGTTTAGTTATATTTGTTTCCATGTTGTCTCAGCTCGCCGTCTCCCCGTCATGTTCACCCATGTACGCCCATCGTGTCTCGTTCCCTCTTCCCTTGTCCCCTGTGTTGTATCCTCCCTTCCTCTCTCATGCTTCCTCCCTCCTTCTGTCTTTCGTACCAAGCTTGTGTGTCCCGGTTTATATCTCTCCGTGTTTCCTGTTTTATTTTGAAAGTCTTGTGTTTTCATGTTCAGTGTGTTTCCTTTTGCTTCCCCTGTGGTGTTCATCTGTGTCAGCTGTGTTTCCCCAGTGTTTCCACTTGGCTGTGTATTGAAGTCCTCTGTCTGCCTCCGTTCAGCGTCAGGTCGTCATGTTTCCTGGACTTCATCTCATGTTTTCAAGTTTCGTTTTTTCCAGGTTCATGCTCACGTTCACGTTTTTTCATGTCTAGCTTTAGCTTCACCAGTTTAGGTCATAGTTTAGTTCTCACCATTGTTTCTCCTCCCTACATTTTTCTGACAGCCATGATAAAGGATCGCTTTTTGTTAAACTTCAGTTTGGGTCCACAAACACAGCGGCCATCCCAGCCGTAACACGAAGTGATTAAACAGCAGCCATCCAAGAGAGCATCAGAGCTCTGCGTGCACGTTTCAGACAGCAGACAGGTCGATATGTTTGAAATGTAAAGATATGATTAGGAATAGACTGGGGTGATCGTTTTATTCTAAATTATAATATATGAAGGTTTATGTGGCTGATTGTCTTTATTGGGGCGTGTGGAGACACCCCTGTGGATCGTGGGCGTGGCTTATCTGGTATAATTAGCAGTCAGAGAGCCCTTTGGTTTGCTGTGCTTCACAGCTGCCATGTAAGCTGGCGAGCTGAAGCTTCGATAAATAAAAATATGAACTCGTCTCTGCCTGCGTGAGTCTTGCTGCTCGATGGTCATTCCTTACATACACGTTCAGTATGAGACGGAGAAAGACATGATATGTGACATAACGAGCTCCACAAAGCCTCGTTTTATCTCAGATACATATCCAGATATGTATGTCAGTATGAATTGGCCGGCAGAAATCAAACACCAGATGTTTTTGAATCAGTGAGCAAATCAGAGTCGTGGGCGGCTGCAGAGAGAGTACAACTGCACATTTACATTAAAGCAGTGACTGTTAACACTGAATCAGCTTCACGGGGACAAATGAAGACGACCGAGGACGGCAGAGCTGTGTTTACACTGTCACCTCATAATGACTGCTGAACGGAGAGCACGAGGAGGTCGGGCCGTTTGAAATGCAAATGTAGCGCGATGGAAGCCGGCTGACGAACGGAGCTCTGATTAGAGAACGCTCAACGCTCCAACCTTTTTATTTCCTGGTTTCAGCGCCGTCTAATAGAAGCTGCCTCCTCTGATTTCCTTTATGTCACTGTGCAACACACACACACGCAGAAACGCAAACAATCAAACAGGGAAACTGAAATCCAAGCAGACACACGGGAAACTGTACATTCAGCACAATCCCACTGCATGCTTCCCCTCAGAGTTCAGTGTGTGCCAGCGGCATGAATAATGCACGTTAATGTTGTGCACCTCGCTCTTCAATGAATAATGAACATATATCCATTTCTCCTCCCTCTTTCTTTCCATCTTACTGTCGGTCCATTTCTCAGAGATGCCAGCTGGAGAGATGAGCTGTCTGAGGATGAAGGAATGAGAAGGAAGGAAGACAAAAAGGAGAGGAACCTCAGCCAGAGGAGAGGAGAAGGAGAGAGGAGGATGTTGGGAGTTTTGTGAAAGAGGACAGGCGAAGAAAAGGTTCAGTTTTTTTACTTTCAAGTGGAAAAGTCCAAGAAAAGACAGACAGACTGTCAGTGACAGAAGCTGAACGAGTGAAGGAGGAAACATCTGGATGGTCTCCAGTGTTGCGGCCTTCAAAGATGGCCTCCAACTTCAATGACATCGTCAAGCAGGGCTACGTACGCATGCGCAGCCGCAAGCTGGGGGTGAGTGGGCGTTTCAGCTCTTCCATTTAAACATGATCTTCAGCGGGCCGGGTGAAACAGTGTCAGTGTAAAGATGTTTAGCTGCACATTTAATCCCTGAGCTGTCCGAATGTAGGAAAAAGAAGTGAAACTTCAGCAGCACGGCTCAGTTTTTCTACGTGATAAAGAAATGAAAGAAACCTGTCAGCACGAATACAGAAAACTACAGAAAAAGTTCTGTTGGCTCATTTTCCCTGAAAAATGTCCGCAGTAATCATTGCTGTGTTTTCTTATTTGTATTTTCTAAGATAATTACATGGGTGTAGTATGAACAGCGATGGGGTGGAGGTCTTTAGGAGCAGGAAGACATATAAAACCAAAAATAGTGCTTTGATGTGGACACGATGGATGTGGCTGTGAAACTGAGACATGCTGATAAACACCTATTTTCTCACTTCCTGTTCTGGCCGTCTGTGGAGAAGTGAAGGGATTTTGTTTTTTGATGCTCACAGCTGTGAAAAACCAAATGGTCCCAAAAGAAGCTGCAGACAGCAGCAGAAGCAGAGTGCCGTCACACAGGAGTAGTTTTTGGATTTACGCTGATGTCTTAATGATGTCAGGCCACTTATGAACCTCAGCGGCCTGGTGTGAGCAGGCCTGCCGGGCTCAGCCGGAGCTTACAGGCCGTAGATGAAGTTGTGTATGGGTGTAAATACAGACATTGCCTGAGGCAGTCCCGCTGCACTGACCATCACCTTGAATATTACTGTCCTGGAAAAGCAGCTCAGTCCAGCCTCACTTTGCTCCCACTGGGTTTGGAGACAGAGTGCGTCTCCTCACAGCCGCGGGATCCAGTTTCACGTCTCCACGTCAGCTGCACGGAGAATGCTAATTCGAGTGAGTTGCATTCAGACGGCGTAGGCGGCACAGTTCAACTCTGCACGACTTATATTATGGAACGAACGCAAATCAATTAAAGTCAGGTTCTGTTCGCCGGCTCGCTTCAAATAATGGTCGCGCTGCTATCGCCGCTCCCAGAGCTGAGTGAACAGCTCTCAGAGGGGACGCAGGAAATTCCCACTCCTGTGTGAACTCTGATATTACCCGAATAAAGTTTCACGTCCTTAAGTTTTAGCTCAGGTAATGGATTGCATATAAAGAAAAATGTGGCCTGTGGGAAATAATGCTGTTGAGTTTTATTGCCTGACCTACACTGACCGCTCTGTTTGTTCCAGAGTTTTTCTAAAGCCTTGCTCATAAATGTGAGACACAGAGAGGAACTGTGGGTGGTTTCTGCTCCCGCTGGCTCGTTCAAACTTTTTCAGTGCACAGAACAAACGCTGGGAAAGGATCACTTTGTTTCTAGGTCCGATTGAATATCAGAAAACCAGCAGCACTGCTGGACATCATCTTAAAATAAATTCAAAGTCAACTTTAGCACTCCCAGCATTTTATCCCGGTCTGGAATATCCGGCAACGACTAACTGGAACAACAAGTTTGGAAGATGTTTGGATTGGTTGATTTGATGCGTGTAAGCGAGAGTCTTTATTTTTCTGGATCCCTGATTTCACACGATGATGTCAGAGGTTTGTGTGGTGGTGGAGTGCGGATCTAGACCCGAAATGCAGCCTGAACACAGGGAGGCACAACGTGAACACAAAATGTACTTTGAATGAGTGAGTGGAGACAGTCCCAGGAAAACAGCCCAAACGGTAAAACACGAAAGCAGAAAAACAAACTAACGAGAAGCATCACAGTATTTTATATCGAACGCACCAACAAAGAAGACGAGAAACTGAAGACACAGAGATACACAAGGAACAGCACAGGTGCAGACAGCTGGAGAAACTAAACTGAAAGGATTAACAAAATAAAACAGGAAGTGATATAACATACATAAATTCCCTAGAGATTAATAAAGTATTCTGATTCTGATATATCACTTACACCTAACAGGGAGACAAGACTATGACTAAAAACCCTAAAGACTAAACTGAGTATAATCAAGGTCAGAACTCCAAACAAAGGAGAGGGGAACTCAGCTAAGGATGGTCCTGCTGGAGGTTTTTTGCTGTTAGAAGGGAGTTTTTCCTTCCTGCTGTGGCCAGGTTCTTCCTACTCTGATTGTTGGGGTTTACCTGTATTACTGTACGGTCTCTTTCTACTGTTAGCCACTGTTAGCTGCTGTTAGCCACTGTTAGTCACTGTTAGCCTGTGTCTGCCACTGTTAGCCGCTGTTAGCCGCTGCTAGCCGCTGCTAGTCACTGTTAGCCATTGTTAGCCGCTGTTAGTCACTGTTAGCCACTGTTAGTCACTGTTAGCCACTGTTAGCCACTGTTAGTCACTCTTAGCCTGTGTCTGCCACTGTTAGTCAGAGTCTTGAAACAAGGTCAGTAATGGTCTTATTTCACGTGTGAGGCTGGGCTGAAAAATCTCACACAGCTAAAACTTGCTGCAGCAGATTCAAATCCTCCACATCAAGAGCCAAATGTGATTGAAAATAAAAGCTGAGAAATATTTTATATGTTATTATTTATGTTATGTATGACATATTTGAGTTATTTTTATTTGTTAAATACTACAGTAACTGTTTTACTGTAAAAATCTTGTATATTTTAATGATACCTAGCCTATTTAATCCACTTTAAAAGCTCTACACTTTGAACAAATGGGAATCTGTAGTTTTGAGGATGCGGTGAATTCCCATCACTTAAACATAGAAACAAAAAACAAAAACCTAAGGCACTTTCCCAAATTCAGCAACAGTTCTACTCGTCGCCAGCAGCTCCACGTTTTCTCCCCGTGCGCCTGGATCGTTCCTGCCTTCAGCACCACAGGACTTGGCGAGCGATATCTGTCTCCTCACCTGTTCTTCTCCTCCTCTTCATCAGGTCGCCTCATCACAAACTCATCATCATATCCTGTGCTATGATTTACTTTTGTTTGTGTTTGACGAGGTTTGAGCACTCGCCACACGTGTCACAAACCTCGCCTCTGCTGACACAGCTCCAAACACGACTCTGCTTACGATGATCAACAGAGCGAGCGAGCACGCACGAGCCTTGATGCATTGATACAGACGTATTTCACAGGTGGAAGAAGTAGTTCCTACTAATCCTTTAGACAGTCCCAATAAAATAGTTCCACTCTGTTCCTGTTAATGATTAACTGCAAGTTTAACCCAGATGACTAAAACCAATATTTCCGTATCAATCCGCACACCACTGAAGTTCAGACTGTGGAGTAAACTCAGCATGCACAGACACATTTTACCTGGAGATGTACATGAACACCTGTGTGTGTGTGTGTTTGTGTTTGCTATGATTTCAAACATCTGTAATCAGAAACATGAACTCAAGCCTGAAATTACATGAAATCCAGAAGTTTCGTGAACGTTTTATTGTGATTCTGTTTACGCGCTGGTTTTGTTGCTAATCTGAACCTAGCTACAGCATTTACCTGTCCATCCACCGATGGCCTCGTGCTGACTCTGCCTAGTTTGCTGTTGGATCTGCAGCTGCAGAACCCGTGAAGCTCTGCAGGGTTCGTTTCTGCTGTTTACTTTCAGCTTTGTGAACGAAACCAACAAATGGCGCACAGCAGGAATGAACGGGCATCAGTTATGCTAATGAGCAAACGTGACAAACATGCAGCTGCTCGTTAATGAACCTGTTTGTCTGGATGAAACAAGCCTTTACAACAAGTTTAATAACAGGTCATAAAACCCAGATCCTGATTTTATAGCCTCTAACGTTCAGTGGTAGCGAGGGAGCGATCTGATTGTGCGCTGGATTCAAATTGCTTTTGGGTGCACGAGGGATTTACAGGAAATGAGGCGCGCATGTAATCCAGCATCATTTTATCTCGCCACTCTGAGTCCCAGTGACGGGAGAGGGATCACCAGCAACCAGGGGCATCACCCTGTAGCCACGCCCTCTTTACGAACCGTGGCGAATCGCAGTTTCTGTGACCTTCTGACTTTTTCTGTAGCGCCATCATCTGGTCATATTTAGTCTTTAACTGAAAACCAATCAGAGCACAGCTGCAACCCTTCACAGTGAAAACAGGCCTTTCCTGTGACGCTGTTTTTAAAAGCAGGAAGATGAATGTTCTCGGATTTTCTGACTCCTAACTGAAACAGAAGCAGGGCTCTGACAGTCGGTGTAGATTATTTCCCTGCTGAGGTCTGTGTGTCTTCTCAGCTTTGCTTTAGCTGCTCAGACTCTGAGGAGGACTGTTTTCTGTCCTTCATCATGAAGATGAGGGACGGAGCTCTAATCGTCGTGGGCTTTTGTTCTTTTCCCCTCTTTTATAAATGCGGTTAATCACTTGGAGGAGTTCTGGGACTTCTGAAATCTGAAAAAGAAATGATTGGTCCATGAAGCGAGTGATGAATTGAGGGATCTAAAGTGGTCTTGATTGGCCCGGGCACGGTCGTTTTATCTGGAAATAATTCATGTAATGGTGTGTTCCAGCTGGAAGGCAGACCTACTTATCCACAGCAGAATTCCTTCTCCGTTTCGCTCTCTTTGGGAATCTTTCTGTTTGCTTTGAACACTATCTCATGTCGTATTTTTGCCCGGTCGTCTCTGACTGCCCTGCCGTTTAATTGCTCTCCGTCTTCGCTTTCTCCCTGTGCGGCTTTCTGCCCTCAGTGCTGATTCTGCACAGCTCTTCCTTTTCTGTCTCGTTATCTGCATCCTTCCTCGGCGTTCCCGTGCGCCATCCACCCCTCTCCCTCTGTGTTTTTGCCCTTTTAAATTTGCTTCCTTATTCCAGCTCAGTCTTGCCCGCGGTCTTGCCCTTCGTCGTCCCGTGGAGCGCTCTGGCAGATATGAAGAGGCTTTGCAGCAGCAGAGGGATCAGAGATGATGTTAAGGCCACATTTCTTTGTGGATTTGTGGGTTGTTATTGAACATGAACACCGAGGAGTTCCCAAACCAGCTGACTGGACTCGGTGCGCTTTGTGTCCGATTTTCTCCTCCTGGATAAATCGGCGTTGTGACTTTGATTGATTGATTGGTAATTTATTTCAAACATGTAAACAATATACAGGTACATTTAGAAAAGAAAATAAGAGAGAGGGGAAAAATACTATACAAAAAAAATCAATGCATTTCAATATAGCTGCTGTTCTGATTCATTTACATGTTGAAAGGGAAGAAGTAAACACTTATTTAACCCCACCCCTTTGCCATAAATTATCAGTTAATATTTAGTTGCTTCATTACTGATATAATTTGTAATAAAAATAGTGAACAGATTTCTGATATACTATATCCTATAATATCACATCATGATTTTTTTTTTTTAAATAGAAACATTCACTTAATTTCAATATTTTCCTTTTCTTTATAGTTCGAGAAGATCATATTTTTATAACTCGTTTTGAACAGTTTTGTGTTTGGACGTTGCTTTAATTCCATATTCAGGCTGTTCCACAGTTTCACTCCATGAACAGAAACACAAAAGCTCTTTCTTGTAGTACGAACCTTCCCTGTTTTGAAGTTACAAAAACCCTTAAATTATAACTTCCTTCTTTCAAAACAAACATACTCTGAATATTACCTGGCAGTTCTTTATTTTTTGCTTTGAATAGAATTTGTGCTGTTTGGAATTTCACTAGATCATCAATTTTCAATATTTCAGACTGCAAAAATAGTGAGTTTGTATGTTCCTGTAACCTGCACTGTGGATGATTCAAACTGCTTTTTTTTGAACAGTAAAACGTGAATGTAATGTGGTTTTATAGTTGTTGCCCCAGACCTCTGCACAATAGCTTAAGTATGGTGAAACCAGTGAACAGTAGAGAATATGAAGTGATGTTTGTCGAATACCTGCTTTGCCTTGTTTAGTACTGCAATGCTTCGTGATACTTTGGAATGAATATATCTTACGTGAGCTCTCAGTTAAGTTTTTCATCTGTTATTACCCCCAGAAATTTATTTTCACTGACTCTTTCAATATCAACACCATTTATTTGAATCTCAGCATTTGTATTTAAACGACTATTTCCAAATAACATAAGTTTAGATTTATTCAAATTTAATGGTAATTTATTTTTATCAAGCCAGAACTTCACTTTACTTATTTCATTAGTCATATCCTCCAATAAATTCTGCAGATCATCACCAGAGCAAAAAATGTTTGTATCGTCAGCAAGGAGAACCATTTTTAATACTTTGGACACTTTACAGATGTCGTTAATGTACAAGTTGAAGAATTTTGGACCCAAAACTGACCCACAAGCAATGTGCATACATAAGGAGCAACCACCATTTAATTTCACAAACTGCTTCCTGTCACTTGAATAACTCCGGACCCAATCTAAAACTACCGCTCTGACACCATAACGTTCCAGTTTTCTTATTAATATATCAGGATCTATAGAGTCAAATGCCTTTGTCAAGTCTCTGAATAACCCAGCCACATATTTGTGATGTGTTCTATTGAATCTAATAGTGCCGATGATGTTGATCTGCTTGATCTGAATCCGTACTGACTCTCAGTGAGTAGTTTATGTTTATCTAGAAATTTTTCCAGTCGGTTTTTAAACAGTTTTTCAAGAACTTTTGAGAATTGAGGTGGTGAAGAGACCGGCCTGTAGTTTGTGAAATGGTGTTTGTTCCCAGGTTTGTATAGAGGTATAACTTTTGCTATTTTCAATCTGTCTGGAAATCGACCAGTTTGAAATGATAAATTACAGATGTATGCAAACGGTTTTATAACAGCCTCAATGACTCTTTTAACCACTATCATATCAATATCATTACAATCCAAAGATTTCTGATTTTTACATTTTTTGACAATTTCAAAAACTTCATTTTCATCAACGGCTGTGAGAAACATAGAATATGGATTTCTGTCTGTCAGTGTGTCCGGTTTGTCCTGTGCTCTCCCAGGATCAGTGACTGTTTTTGCTAAATTTGGTGCAGCAGTTACAAAGAATTCATTGAGACTGTTTGTCACAGCATCCATATTCTTCATGGTCGTTACAAATGAAATACTTGTAGTTCTTTTGTCCAGTCCCACGTTTTATAATCTTTTATTATTATTTCTATTTATATCTAATTGCTTATCTATTGCTTTACTAAATCTAAGTATATTAATTAACTTATTTTTATATTTTTTGTATCTGATTTCAGCATCTTCAGTTCTCGTTCTTAAGAACTCTCTGTACAGAGCATTTTTCATTATTTTTTGCAGACCTTTTGTTATCCATGGACAGTCCATATATCTATGTTTCCTACTATACTGCTTTATTGGACAGTTGGTATTGTACAGTAATGTAAATATTCTAAGGAATTCATTATACGCACTATTAACGTCCTGCTCCTGATACACTTCACCCCAGTTCTCTTTCCTTATGTTGAGCTGCACAAACTCAGTGACGCAGCTTAAAGAGAAGCTCGGCCACCTCGTTTAAGCACCGCCTTCTTCTCGTACCCGAAACCTGCACGCTCATACAACAGCAACGTGTCAATCACACTGTAGCCACGCCCCAAACCCCTCCCCCTCTCCCATGTCCTTTCTGATTAAACGGGCCATGATTTTATAATTGAATATCGTGTTTTATTCAATAAGACCTGAAACCTGCAGCTGAGATGAAAAACTCAGAGCTCAGGTGAGCAGGACGTTTCTATCCAATCAGACGTCATTTTAAAAGCAGAGGGTATAATGTCGCCAGTCTCTGGTTCACCTGACATGAGACTGACTGGAGGTGATTGTCAGCTCAGTGTAGATACTGAAGGCCAGCATGGAGAAACCCCGAGTTTCCCCCTGTTAGCACGTCAGAAGCCTCACATTTGAAGCTTTTGGCGGGCGAGCTTCTCTGCGAGCTACCTCAGAGTTGCAGAGAGACGAATAGGAACAGAGGTGAACGGCGGTTTATCTGAGTTAGTCTTTGCGTCTTCGGGGCACAGAGGAATCGCACAGCTGAGGTCCTCCTCAAGGCCGGATAGATGGACTGCCAAAGTCACGCTTCATTTATCTCAAGAGGAACAACAAAGCCAGAAGGAAAAGGGCCGCCACGCAGCGCCGCCACGCTGACCTCAGCTGTGTGCGAGTCTCCTCTTTGTTTCCTGTCTTAGCATATCCACCGCCCTCACTGGATAATGAACTACAGTATTGATGAGATTGGTATTGATCAGCCTCCAGGCATAGAGCATCCCACACACGCCCTGTCAAACCGCCTCCCGCTGATTAATCATGACGTCGATGCATTCAGATTGCTAATAAGCTCCACGTCTCGAAACATATGTGAGATGTTCCCCATCCGTCTGTGTGCTTAGTTCTGCCTTTTGGGTGCAGCGAAACAAATGCTCGTCTAGTCTTTTTCCACTTCCTCTGAGCTGTAAAATACATTTCCCATCCTTCAGCTGCGTCCGCTCGCTGGCGCCTTGGATGCTTTCCAAACTTTGAGATTGGAAGGCCGAACGCGCCTCAGAGGAGACGAGTGTGCGTTTGAGTCCTGCACAGGTTCATGGGCGTCTGTTCCAGTAATGGCTCCGTGTGTGCGGATGCTGCGTTGCAGCCAGCGAGCACAAAGTTACCAACGCATCTCTCCAACAGCGACGGTCCAGACCGAACGACCCCCGTGTGGTTGTGAGACGCAGCGTTTGAGGATGCGCTCGGGCTCCAGACTTCAGGGAACGATTTATTCTAAACAACGTTTACGTGAAAAGTTACTGCTGAAGCTGAAAATGAATTTCTCTGAGTTCTCCGTCCCGTTGCTTTTGGACTCTGTGTGGATTTCTTTATTAATGTTCATGTTTAAACCTTCCTCCTGCAAAACAACCCCGTCCTGGTCTTTGACTCGGTCGGTGGATTTCTGCGGTAACATCTTTCCTTTCTGTGTTTTGTGTTGCCTCCCTGTGCGCCTCCTGTCTGTGTGGACACAGGACCGCTTCAGAGCCTTAGTTTCAATAAATGTAAATACGTCATCACAAACTAAATTATGAACTGGTGAGAGAAAAAACTTTTTTATTAAATGTATTAAATTATTCAATTTTATTTGATAGAAAAAGCAAATTAATTAAGTTTCATGAAATAATAAATCATGTTAATATTCTTTATGTTAATAAAATGAAGTTCTAGAGGGAACGTTGTACTCCGGTACTTTATTCCTGGAGTCTCCGGGGATGAGATGAAGGTGAAAGCGTCGTAGTTAATGAGGCCGATACCGACGGAGCACAAACTGCAGATCGGTCACTGGTTTGTCGAGCGGCTGTGTGTTCAGCTCAGGAACAAAGAGCTCACGTTTGGATCGGAGCTGATCAAGCAGGAGGGAAAAAAGATGTTGGGCACTCATCACCAGATTAAAAAAACAAACTGAATTATTCATGTGGGTTTATTGAAGGAGAGTGATGGATATGAACGCCCTGAAGGCCCTCAGACTCTCCCACAGATGGAATTAAATGTGAGGTTGCCTGAGGCCAGATTAAACTTATAGACACGACACATGAGAAGGTGATAGGTGAGCTAATTTGCAGGATATATATCCCCTCAGACGCCGGCTGCTTATCCAGCACGCAGCGCTCAGACGCGTTTAAGACCTAAGATGAGTTTCATCTCTGCGCCAAGCCGGAGAGCAGATGCAGCAGAATCACTTCAGCTGTCTGCACATGCTCAGAACGGTTCCATTTAATGGTTTCCTCGTCCTGCACATCGGCTCAAACTATGTCAGCATACACAACATGAGCAGTGGCTTTGAGGCCCAGCCCCACATGTTATCACACAGCTACAAGACTATTCAATTCAACTTTATTTACACAGCGCCAAATCACAACAACAGTCACCTCAAGGTGCTTTATACTGTAAGCTAGACTCTACAATAATACAACAGAGAAAAACCCAACAATCATATGACCCCCTGTGAGCAAGCACTTTGGCGACAGTGGGAAGGAAAAACTCCCTTTTAACAGGAAGAACCAGGCTCAGGGAGGGGCGGGGCCATCTGAGAAGGAAGACAGGATAAAAGACTATCATGCTTTCATTTCAACAGCTTCCTGCAGATACCTGCTCAGCACCAGTCCAGTGTTCAGTTCTGGTCTCAGGCTGATGAGGAGGAGGGGTTTCCATATGTCTGGCTTCTGCTGACCAATCATGTTTGAGCAGGCCTTGGTTGCAGGTAAACGGTCCACCTGGCTGTGTGCCCAAATTCTGTCTGAGTGACTTAGCCTCATCGTGATCTGCATCTAGCCTGGAAGTTTGAGGGCTCCGCCTGAAGCAGCAACGTGTTGGCTGTTCCTCTCAGAGGCTAAAGCTGCACTCATGCTAACACGCTGCTGTCTGTCTGCTTGTGCAGAGAAGGATTAATGAAACTCAGCCAACACAGAGATGCATCTGCATGCAGTCCTCCGACAAGCTAACAGCTCGCCACCTGTGCTTTACGCTGCACGCAGGTCGAATGCTGATCAGCTGAAAGTTTAAAGAGAAAAAGGGAACAGCAGAGTTCAAGCAGAAGATCAAGAAAGGCAAAAATAAAACGTGGAGCTCAGCTTCAGCTCACACGTGTCTGAGATAAGCAGATAGTATCACCATCATGAGTCTCCTCCTGCTGTCCCGAGAATCTGGAAAAGAGTTTGATTTACCTTGAAGGCATCGTTACATAAGCAGCCGCTGAGATTAATGAGACATCGTGACGTGGCACCACTTCTCCTCCCCGCTCTGCCCCGTCTGCGCTCTGACCTCTGACCTCCACCCACGTTTCCTCCCGCCGAGCTGCTTTCCTTTAATTTTAGAGGCGATGTCGGCATTCCCGAGAGGTCATTTCAGTTTGTACAGATGAGTCATTCATGTGTGTGAGTGGTGGTGGGGGGGTTACAGCCAGGTGCTGAAAAACACAACTTTAATCCAGTTACGGTGTTTTCACTCCTGCCGTGTTTCACCCGTTAAATCAAACTCTGCTTCTTTAATTTCCTCCTCTGTGTGCAGTAATCACACCAAACCAACCTCACCACGAGCCTGTGGAGGCGGTGGTCTCCGCCCAGGTCTGTTGATGGCGTGACTGTAATCTGACCTCAGTCCGACGTAACGACCAGGTTTACTCTGTAAATTTAAGCTGAAAACCTTCCCGAAGCCACGCATGCTTCATGTTCTGGGATCCAGCCGTGATTTAGCCCAGAACTCAGCAGCTTCTTCCTGTATTTACTTTTGTTGCTCCGCCCCAGACTCACCTGGCCAATGAGCTGACAGAACATTCTCACCTGGTTTGTAGCGACACATTTTGGTTCATTTGGGTTTTTCACTGTGTGAAAACAAACCAAGCTCACATGAACAGAGACCTCAGCGTGATACAGACGGGGGGGGGCATGCACACTACACGCCTCAGGGGGAGGGACCACGAGGCAGGGCGAGGACATAAAAACCAAGAAAACAACTCCTGTGAAGCAGGGCTTCATCTTATCCAGGTGACCGCAGGGTTTGAACCTCTGCTGCAAACCCAGCCAGAGCAGGTTGGAGATCAACAGCTATGAAATCACTGCCTGCTGACCAATCAGTGTCCTGGAAGATCCGTTTTTTCTCCTGTGAGATTAGCACCTGATCCTAGGACAGAGCAGCTGTTCCACATCCAGCTTTTCAGACTCCAGCTCACAGCTACAGGTGGGAAACCTGGCGTTAGCTTAGTGAGGTGATAGCCAGCTTCATCCCCGGGTATGATGAGGAGAAAACCCTGACCCGCCTCTCGTTGCCTCACTCAGAGAGGAGGATTAGCTTTTCCACCTACATTTAACGTCCGTGTTGTGACTGGTGTAAGGTGTGAGGTGCTTTAAATGATTTTCCTCATTCCTCAGTGGTCATCGTGTCTTATTTGGGGATTACAGTTCTGCCTCAACACGCTAAACTCAGGACTGACATCAGCAGCAATTAGCACGCCGTCGCTGTCATTGTTAATCCTGCCTGAGGAGTTAATCTCCAAAAGAAGAAAGCTGAGAAGCTGAGGATTCATTGCAAGATCCTGGCAGGAATTAAACCAGTCGGAGCGGGATGTGAAGCTGCTGGTGGATTAGGAGAGAGACCAGGTAAAAAGTTAAGATCAGAGACTTCATCTGTACACATGAGGTCATAACAGGAGCAGGCAGCAAAGACGAGGAGCAGGCGGAAAACCAGGCAAAAATACCAAAATACAGATGAAGCTGACTCCTCCTGACAGCAGCCAGGAAACAGGCGAAAGGTCATACATGAGGAAAACTGCTGGAACAGGAGCAGCCAGAGGCTGCACGGAGAATCGGCACAGAACATCCCGACAGCCTAAGCCGGGCTCTCACGTATGCGTCGGGTATGGCACCGGCACATTTTATGTGGACACGAGTTACAGCAGGTGTTGTTTGACACAGACGTGGCTCGACTGTCACGACACTCCTGACACATCCACACCGGACCGTGGCTGAGCTCAGGCAGCCAGATTCACCCTGAGCCGAAACCGTCAGTCGGGTGAAACAGGAGCAAAGTCCTGGCTGTTTGTAATGATCAGAAAGAGACAGAAGAAGCTCTGGTTAAAGAAGTAGAACTTAGTAAAGTACAACTTTATTTGCTTTTGCTTTTTTTTATCAGGTTTAAGTGAAGCGATCTTTGAAATTAAAGTTCATTAAGACAATGCTTCAAAATAAGTGCCTGAGAAGGCCGCTGAGTGGTGAGGGTGGAGTTTCTGCTTTTATTGGATCAGCAGATCATTGCTGTGATTTTAGTGCTCGCTGCGAGTCGGAGTGAAACAGATTCTAATGATAGAGGAGAGTGGAGGCGCGGCCTGCTGCGTCTGCTGCCGTCGTTACGGTGACGGATCGCACAGATGTGGTTACTCTGCCCTCGCTGTTCACGGCTCTGTCTTCAGAAGTGAAAATGTTTGTAAAAGTTTTATAAATCAGCCGGGACCTTTCATCAGGCCTGAAGGCAGCGCCAAGGTTATTCGTCATGTTGACGTGTACGCATCATAAAACTCCGTAAACTCGACAAATGAGCGTCTGCGCACAGAGATGAACGGACTCAGCACACATGCGCACGCACACACACATGCACACACACGCACACACACACACGCACGCACACACATGCACACACACACACACATGCACACACACACACACATGCACACACACACACGCACGCACACACACACGCACGCACACACATGCACACACACACACATGCACACACACACACACACATGCACACACACACACACATGCACACACGCACACACACACATGCACACACACGCACACACGCACGCACACACACACACATGCACACGCACGCACACACGCACACGCACGCACACACACACACACATGCACACGCTGGGAGTTTTTGGAAAGTTGAGGAAACAAACAGCTGCTGATTTAAACCAGGAGTACAAATATTGCCCAAAACAATGGTGACTGATTCGTCCTCGTATCGAGCAACACTGAGGTTCGTTTTATCGACGTCCTGACTGACAAACCGCCGCCTCTGCCGCTCCGCCAGCCTTCTCACGTTGCAGGTGGTATAAAAGATGGCCGTAGCTCTCAGGTGATTTAAACCTGCATCACAGTCAGAGAGGACGATCATCATCTTCTCTGGTTCTACATTAACGACTCGTCAGGCTCGAGTCGTCGCTGTCTCCGGGTTCACAGTCAGATCGACACTTTGTTTGCCACGCCCACTTTCAAAACACGCAGATGACGTGAGAGGACGTCAGTAACAACGCCACCCTGCAAGATGTTCTTCAGCCAGAAAGTTTCACTGTGAGGAGACTGTTGTTGTGATATAAACTAAGTTGAATTGAAGTGCACGTTTCCTGGTTCCTCTGGGATTTAGCTCATCGGTTGGAGGCTCAGTACACGCATCTTCTCCGCTGTTGGAGATTTCTGCCGTAGACGAGTCTGTCCTCTGAGAACGCTCTAATCTTCTCCGTGACGTGCAGCACGTTTTTCAACCACCAGGAAACCAAACGGTAACCGACTAAATGTGTTTTCAGGCGATGCCCCACAGTCACTGCACCGGTCGATGCTCGCGCTGACCTTATTTTCTATCAGACCAAAGTCATCACCAGAAAGAGCTCGTGGTCCAGTACAGAACCAGTGCAGCTGTTAGCGTGGAGGTGTTGGGACGCAGCAGCCAGAAGCTTAATGAAGCAGGTGTGCTGAGATCTGATCAAACTGTAATGGTGCCTGTGGGGACGCTGGTTAGAGATGCAGGCGTTTCCTGAGACACAGCACATCGATCCTCTGTGTGTCCTGCTGGAGCTGAAAGGTTGCACTTGTTTGTGCCACCTTTAAACGCAGGGACAAAATGTCATTGGTTCGTATTGATTTCTAGAACGTCTGAGTTTGTTTTTAAAGCCTTATACCTCCAAGTCCCTCTGTCACAGGTAACATCAGAAGAAGGAAGAGCTCAGGGCTTCCTCTGAGTTGTGTCCATTAAACTGAGGCAGGTTTCCTTCATCAAGGGATTGATTTACAGAGTGTGTAACGAAACCTGAAGCGAGGGTCGGGTCTGCCTGAGAAACCGAGGGACGCCTCACACTCAGACCGGTCCTGAAGCATCAGCCATTTGTGATCCTGTTAGTGCCATAATTTCCAGAATGGACGTTATCATGTGTGACTTCTAGAAGAAGAGTCGCCCCCTGGTGGACACGAGAGACGGTTCCTGCATGTCTGAGGCACACTGGACAAACATGCTGTGATCAGAAGTTTCCATCCACTCATCGTGGGCATGAATTTCAGGCTCATTTGGGGCTTTTAATGATTTCCTTAAACTCTTCTGTTTCCAGGAAGGAGTGTCCAGCATGGGGTTGGATGATTTGCACAGGTTTGAAATCATTTTGGATTTTCTCTAATCCACCTGCAGTGTTTCTACACCTGCACTAATATGTCCCTTAAATGTCTGTTAGCGCCTCAGTCAGACACTTTTAGAAGCCGTCAACAAGTGTTTGGCATAATTCTGGATATTTGAGCTTCTTGGCACAACTGGTCGACTTTATTTAAATTAGTTGGTTTTCAGGCATAGAAACAGCTTTAAGTGTCCACGAAGTTTCAGCGTAGGCTTGATGTCGGGGCTTTGGGGTCATTGTCCTGTGGGAGCGCCCGCCTGTGTCTGTGTTTCAAACATCGAACTATTGATTTGATATGAAGCAGTCCTCCCTCTTTATTATTCTAACCACAGCCCCACACCATCACGCTGCCTCCACCATGCGTGACGCAGTGTTCATAGGTTTAAACAGCTCACCTTCTTTGCAGACCATAATTCATCTTTCACATTACTTTATTTGTTTTTGTCTTAAATTCTTGCTGTTACTCAGCAGCTGTCGCCTCTCCAGGCCAACTAAATCCATCCAGAACCACACCAGTCCAGCTGATCGCTTTCACACCATCTTTGTAGTTTTCACAAAGCCGGCAGCATCGAGCCGATTCAGGTTGCACACGGACGTCCACGTCCTCCTTAAACGCTGCGATCCCAGGGAAACGCCGCGCCCGGTGTGTCTCTGCATGTCAGATGGTGTTTCGTCATTGTTCGTGACTGAAACCTGCATCTGAAACTGTTTTTCCATGACGTTACTGACTTTGTTGTGCTAACGCTGGATTGCACAGGCTGCACTCACAGCTCTTTATGCAAACACCTCGTTCACACATTCATACAGGAGCTTCTTGCTATCGTCAGGGACAAGTGCACTGCAGACCAACCTGGGGTTAGTGTCTTGCCCAAGGGTACCTGACACGCAGACAGGAGCAGCCAGGGATCGAACCACCGACTTAGTAGATGACCGGCTCCTGAGCTGCAGGACCACAAACCTGGTTCACCTGAGCTTCTAACTGAATGCTGATGTTACTCGTGCACAGTCACAGTCGCGCTGCACTGAGGTTTGCACTGTGAACACAGCCAAACGTCCTCTGCAGTGTTCGAGCACAGCGTCTAACGTTTAATAATGTTATTATTTTTGCTCCATTATTTCCTCCTGATTCCTCTGCTCGATATTTCATTTATGAGGCTTTAATAACTGGAAGTCACCACAGTGAAGTTATTACTGTGTGTGTGTCAAACAGCTGCAGTCCTGACGCTTCATCATAAAATGCGCTTTAGATGCTTACAGTAGTTTTTGCTACAGATGCTTACATCTGAAAAGCGTGCACTTCATGTAATGCACACTGCAGACCTGGATGTGACTGAGCACTTATTAGCAGCTCTGTGTGTCTGTGCAGTCTGTGATAGCCGAGCTCTCTGAAGATGGTCACCAAAAACCCTGCAGTGGCTTAAACGCGTTTGTGGGTCACGTGACTCTGACTTGTGAGTCCGTCACAGGATCCGGTTCGGTCACTTTGCTCCTAGGAAGCGACTTCACAAACTATCTTGAGCGGATACGATCATTTCAACTCTGATCTGCTGCTAAAGCAGCCGGCTGTCATGCAGCACACCCATTTTCTGGCAGAGCTGTTGAAACCGGGCCTCTGCATCGTGTGGTTTCGGTCTGCAGCCGCTGCAGCTCAAGCGAAGGACAAATGTGTGATTTGAGAGAAAAACAGAGCAGCCGTGGATCCATTCAAAGTGTGCCAACGCAGCATTTCAAGGTTACGCTAACACCTCGGCTGCATAACATCATCATCTCCTCGTGCTTTCATCTGAGCGAGCCCCTCTGAGAATTACAGCAACTCCCAACAGCTCCGCACTCGTTTCATCTTTGAGGCTACAAGAAGGAAGCAATTAGCTCTCCTATCTTCCCCTTCCTCCCATCTCCCTCCTCCGTCTCCTCTCTTTAGCTTCACTTAGCACTCCTCACAGCTCCGTCTGCTGAGACCTGATTACTTCAGAGGACAGTGAAGGGAGAGATGAAGAGGAGGAGGCTGACGAATGATGGGGAGGGAGGATCCGTACAGATGGTGGCCATGAAAGCGCTGCAGATGTTCATTGAGTAAAAACAGAAACTAAAGTGGAGAAATGTTGAAAACTTATCAAAAACTACACATTTAGTAGTTCAGCAGGTTTTCTGTTCGTTTGATTCTTTCAGTTCTTATTTTGTTGACAGTTTCAAAGCATTTAAATGATATAAGCTGACTTAATCCACCCGATATTTCTCCTTGTTTGTCTCATCAGGTCTCCAAGGATCTGTTTGGGCTGTAATTATTATCATCACTATTAGTTTTAGTTATTATTTTTTAGCCTGTTTGGCATACCCACGGTGGGAGAAGAACCACCAGTAACACTGTAAAATCTCCCAGTTTCTGTGCTGAGAAACAGCCCAGCCCGACCCTGAAGTGCTCACTAGAGGACAACATGAGCTTAACTGTCCTCCTCTGAGGCGAGAGCCGCTCTGATCAGCCTATCGTGTCTGGTTTCTTCAGGCATCAGAAAACGTCTCCTCGCTGTGAAAGTGTCGCCAGAGTCAAAGACTAAAGGCCAGCGTGTACTCGGGGTCAAAGTCGGGCTTAATGCTCTCCACGCAGCTGGAGGTTAACCCTCTAAAGCCTGAACCTTGAAACTGGAGAGTTTATTGAAGCATCTGACAAATTTGTTTGAAAAACTAATTACATTTTAATTTCCATATATGCCTTTTATTTTGTATCAGTTTGTTACATCTGGCTTTAAGAAACCATCCACCTGTCAGTCAAATAGGCCACGCCCCTTTAATCCTTAATACAATTTAAACAGGTGAGTTTTAGAAACATCCTCCCTATGCAGGTGTTATGGAAGAGAAATGATCCACAGATAGCAAACAGTTTGTGTATCAGGCTGCAAACATGTTTATTTTTGCCGTAAAGTTTTAACATGGGAGTCTATGGGGACTGACTCACTGCTGCCTCTGCTGGACGTTAGATGAACTGCAGCTCATCTTCATTCTTTCCCTGGATGTTGCTGCTTGGGTTGAAGTTCAGTCCATCAGCAATCGTCTCTCCTCAGAAAAGAATGAATTACTACCTGCTTTGGAAAACAGCATCTGCTGAACTTGATTACACAAAATGACCAAATCATTGTTATGGATCCACGTCTGGGTGATGCTGAGAGTTTATATCAGAGCTAATCTCACTCAGGTTTCCTTTTAGAGGTCACATATGTGAGGAGCTCCACACTTGTTCATTAAAGACCAGCTCCTGGCTTTAGCCCAAATAATTACAGTTACATTACAACATGTGAATTTTGATTTTATGTATTGTAGAGCCTGTAAAATAAATAGGCCCAAGTGTAAAAGCTACACAACATGAGGTGGATCAGTTAGTTAGACTTGTTACTGTTACTGTAGTTCCTGCACAAAGTTTTCACCAGAAATTTAAACCTAATTTTCACGATTTATTAACGACACTCACCATCATTCCAGAGTGGAACAACCAACCAGCTGTGTTGAACATGGTGTCAGTTGCTACTGACAACAAGAACTAAAGCTGTTTCAACACAATGGGCTGAACCATTTTTTAATGCGGGTGCGGGGGGAGGTAGGTAATGCACTATGTTGAGTTTTAGAATTTAATTATTTTAATTAACTTCAATGGTAATTATAACTAGGCTCAAAGTGTTAATACTTATATGCATATTGTCATATGCAAAACTAGGGTGGCAAGAGAACATGCCACCCCATGCCACCACAGTAGATCCGCCCCTGAGGACAGAGATTTGCAGAGAGAACACGAGACGAAGCTTCGCTCTGTATCCACGTCCTGCACTGACTTTATGCTCCACCAGGGGCAAGAATGTACATTATGTTGATATGAGGTTATGATGATATAAAATGAATGTCATTGTGTGTGTGTGTGTGTGTGTGTGTGTGTGTGTGTGTGTGTGTGTGTGTGTGTGTGTGTGTGTGTGCTTCAGATCTATCGGCGTTGCTGGCTGGTGTTCAAGAAATCTTCCAGCAAAGGACCTCGTCGTCTGGAGAAATACCCCGACGAGAAGGCTGCTTACATCAGAGCATGTCCTAAAGTAAGTGTGTGTGTGTGTGTGTGTGTGTGTGTGTGTGTGTGTGTGTGTGTGTGTGTGTGTGTGTGTGTGTGTGTGGCTCAGGTGTGCTCTTTAGAGCTGACACACTTACTGACAGAGATGAAAGCCCGTACAGAGCTCAGCGTGAGGCGGCCGTTTCTTCTTCTTCTCTTTAAAACTCAGCAAGCTTTCGTTCTTCATCATGATCAGCAGCATTACTTCTCCTTCAGATGACCGTCCTGGCTGCCTTCACACTCCTTCACTGAGCATCCTTCAGCTTGTGAACTTGCTCTTTGTTCTTTCTCACAAAGCTCTAAAGAATCGACTGTAATCCAATCACAGCTGAGATGTTGAGGTGGACGGGACGACTCCAGCTGCAAAGAATCAGACACTTTGAGGAATATTTGGCTCAGCTTTGATGTACACTCCCACTCTAAGGTGTGGACACACCTTCTCGTTTAATGGTTTTTCTTTATTTTCATGACTGTTTACATTGTAGATTCTGACTGAAGGCATCAACACTATGAATGAACACACGTGGAATCATGTAGTAAACAAAACAGTGTGAAATAACTCAAAACACGTTTTCTATTTTAGATTCTTCGTAATATCCGCCCTCTGCTTTGATTCCTGCTTCGCTCACTCTTGGCCTTCTCTCCATGAGCTTCATGAGGTCATCTCCTGAAATGGTTTCCAACAGTCTTGAAGGAGTTCAGAGATGCTTGTTGGTCCTTTGCCTTCACTCTGCGCTCCATCTCATCCCAAACCATCTCCACTGGGTTCAGGTCAGGTGACTGTGGAGGCCAGGCCTCCATCGCTCTCCTTCTTGGTCAAACAGCTCTCACACAGGCTGGAGGTGTGTTTGGGGTCATTGTGCTGTCCTGTCCTGGCATGTCGCTGCAGGATGCTGTGGTGGCCATGCTGGGTCAGTGTGCCTTCAGTTTTGAATAAATCCCCAACAGTGTCACCAGCAAAGCCCCCCCCACACCATCACGCCTCCTCCTCCATGCTTCACAGTGGGAACCATGCATGTAGAGACCACCGTTCACCTTTTCTGCATCGCACAAAGACACGGCGAGTGGAACCAAAGATCTCAGATGTGGACTCATCAGACCAAAGCACAGATGGTGCACAGATGGTCTAATGTCCATCCTTGTGTTTCTTGGCCCAAACAAATCTCTTCTTGTTGCTTTTCCTTAGTCGTGGTCTCTCAGCAGCTGTTTGACCATAAAGGCCTGATTCACACAGTCTCCTCTGAACATGTAGAGATGTGTCTGCTGCTGGAGCTCTGTGTGGCATCCATCTGGGCTCTGATCTGAGCTGCTGTTAACGTGTGATTTCTGAGGCTGGCGACTCGGATGAATGCATCCTCAGCAGCAGAGGGACTCTGGCTCTTCCTTTCCTGGGGCGTCCTCATGTCAGACAGTTTCATCGTAGCACTTGATGGTTTTTGTGACTGCACTTGGGGACACATTCAAAGTTTTAGCAGTTTCCCAGACTGACTGACATATAAACACGAAGTAGAAAACCTGACCTGGATTAAATTAGACTGATCACCTAATTAGCCAGTGATATGTAGCCTGACAGGCCC